>NC_133770.1:56002488-56164232 GCF_003597395.2 Chelonoidis abingdonii | reverse complement strand
CAAAATGGGAATGACTGCCTAGAAGGGAAGTCTGCGCAAGAAAAAAAATTAATTCTGCGGATCGTAATTAGTAGGTGTGTTGTACAGCAAGACATGAAAGTAATTTCTCCACTCTACTCCACGCTGATTTAGGCTCACTGGTATTTGCTGTTCAGTTCTGTTGCCGCCACCTTTCAGGAAAGGTGGTGCCGACAAATTGAAGAAGTCCATTGAGAAGAACAACCAACAAATTGATTAAAGGTTCTAGAAAAAATGACCTGTGAGGGAGTTTTGAAAACTGTGTTTGTTTAGCCTGGAAGAGAGGGCTGAGCGGGACTAACAACTATTCAAGTGTGCCGTCACCTCCCTCTCTGTTCTTTTCTTACCATTCATTGGAGAGTTGGAGCTCCCTATCTTCCAGTTTTGGTGCATCCTCTTAGAAGAGATTTTTTGCTTGTACCTAGTTCTAGTTAGTCAGTATAGTTTAGTTTAGATAATTAGTCTTTTATTTATGGATTTATAGTACAAAAATTCCCCCATGATTCAAACAATGTACCATGTGCAGCGGCCATAACCCTGTTGCAGATAGCACCAGTGCCTAATTTACCAGAACAGGGGCATGTGAGGACAAACGTCCATGTGGTGAGGATGAGGAAACAGATGAATTTTGCTTCAAGAGCCCAGGAGAAGCAGCAAGTCCGTCTTCAGAGCTTCTGACCCTGATTGTGAGCGATGATAACTCAGCACAAGGAGCACCCTCTGGCTGCTCGCTTCTAGCACAATCCCGACTAACATGCTTAGCTCCTTATTCTTCTCTGAGACCTCTTTGAAAAAAATTCTAAACCTGCTTCTTGGTCTGGTGAGATGAGGCGTAAGTCTCTTCTTCATTCCACAGGAAGCCTTCAAAACGCTTGTCCTGTGCTTACTCTAATAAACACCAACATGGTCTGATATGGCACCTCAAGTTGGCTCTACAAGGCCATTTGAGACCATTTGTCTTCGCGTGTTACCGAACATCTTTGTCTCTAGCACTTATAGGTGCAGTTATACATGCTTACGGCAGCAGGAAACTCCTAGCACTGCCAAGGTCTCTGCCCAAGGTCTGCAAGTTCCTGACGGCCTTTTACTGCCCAAACCTGCTTCAAGTGACTAAACACTGTAGGCCTACCTCATGCTCCATGGCTACAGACATTTTTTCTCTGTGTCATTGTTGGATGAGGGTAGTGCCATTCAATATTGTGAAGGTGAAGAGCAAGTTATAATTGCCTAGGGCATGTGCATTTAATAGCTTAGCAGATGTTAGATTAACGAAAAAAAAAATTCTACTTCTCAACTCAACTTTTCATTGATCAGACATTTCTGATAAATCTGAATTTTCTGTACTGTTCTTTTTAGTGGATGACTTTGGCACTTCCTGTCTGCCACTTGATTTTAAGAAGTGAACATGGTCTTCACTGACTGAAAATAACACATTTGCTGTATATAGCCCTTTCTATGTTAATGATGCTACGTTGATGTGAACCTCTCAATTATAAATGATTATTTTCCTATTTTAAAATTGATACGGGGTAATCAGACATGGAAGTTAAGGTCTATACATCAGATTTAAACACCATCCTTACGCTTCTCATTAATTGGATTTTCTTTCCCAATGACATATGTCTCATTATTCTTCACTTATTCTTGCCTTCACTCTCTTCTGTAACTGTATTGCTTTTGATAGTGCTTAGTTGTAGCTTTGTTAGTTCGATCATCTTATTTATCTTACATGAAGTACTCAGGTGGATTAGTACATCAGAATGGATTGAGCAAGACTGTAGTACAAGATTGACGGGTAACACGTCTATCTTTCATATGATTGAGGATATGGATTTAGATTAATTACCCACTTCTTTTATCTTTACGACTACACACTGTCTTGAAGCTCTTCCATGGCTTCTGTAGCAGTTAATTTCTTCTTATGAACACTATTGCATTAGCGCACACTTCTAGGCTGGTGAATGGTTGGGAGCCTGACAAATCATTAGTGTTTGTGTTTTTCAATCACTTTATGTCAAGTATTTTCTTAAATGTTGTGTGCTATCATGAACAGAGTATAGAAGGCAGAGCTTTGACTGATTAGTATGATCAGGATCTTTTTTCTTATCAAGCAAAGAAAACAATTTCTTATGTACACGTGTGATATTGCTTTGGTGTAGATTTGAGTTTTGTGCATTTTTGCTATTTTATTATATATTCATTTTGCTAACCATAATTTGTTGAGTGTCAATCATCTATCATTCAATAGACGGCGTCCGGGTCGACCACAAGGCCTCTAGCCCAGTATCCCTGTTCTACTGACACGTGGCCAATGCCAGCTGCCCTAGAGGGTGAACCTAACAGGTAATGATTAAAATGATTCTCTCTCCGCATCCATCCCCACCTTCTGACAACAGAGAGGGAACCATCTCTATCCCTGGTATATAGCATTTAAGGACTTAACTCATGAATTATTCCAGTTCTTTTAACAGCTTATAGTCCTCCTTCACACCTCTCAGGCAAGGAGTTCCACAAGTTGACTGTGCCTGTGTGAAAACTTCCTTTATTTGCTTTTAACCTGTGCCATCTATTTCATTGGTCGAACCTAGTTCCTGTTATATGGGAATAGTAATAACTTTCCTAGCTCTACTTTTTCCACATCCCTCATGATTTTATATTTATCATATCCACCTTAGTATCCGTCTTTTCCAAGCTGAAAGGTTCTATCTCTTTATATCCTCCTCCATATGGACCTGCTTCAACCCCTATCATTTTAGTTGCCATTCCTACTGAACTTTTTCTAGTCCATTTATCTTTTTAGCTAGCGAACACATCTGTATGCGTTTCAAGTTGGCTGACCATCATTTATTAGGGCAATAATATATTCTTCAGTTATCTCTATCCCCTTTTTTGGAATCCTAATCCATGGTTGCTTTTTTGATGCCTTGCAACGCTGGATGATGTTCTTCAAGAACTATTCACAATGCATCCAGATTTTCCTATTTGTGTAGCTAAATAGCCCCATCATAATGTTGTATAGTTGGGGTTTTTTTTCTCATGCCTGGCATACTTACTTTATCACATTAATTTCATCTTGCCATTTTGTGCCAATCACTTAGTTTTGTGAGATCTTTTTGAGTCTTCACAGTCTGCTTTGCTTAACTATCTTGAGCCGTTTAGTATCATCTGTAAACTTTGCACCCTGATATTTACCTTTCTCCAGCATTTATGAATAAATAAGTTGAATAGGATTGGTCCTAGGACTGACTCTTGGGGAACACCACTAGCTACCCCTCTCCATTCTGAGAATTTACTATTTATTCCTACCCTTTGTTCCCTGTCCTTTAACCAGTTCTCAGTCCATGAAAGGACCTTCCCTTTTATCCCATGACAATTTACGTAAGAGCCTTTGGTGAGGGACCTTGTCAAATGCTTTCTGGAAATCTAAGTATACTATGTTCATTGGATCCCCCTTGTCCATATGTTTGTTTGACCCCTTCAAAGAACTCTAATAGATTTGTAAGACACGATTTCCCTTTGCAGAAACCATGTTGACTTTTGCCCAAAAATTTATGTTCTTCTATGTGTCTGACAATTTTATTCTTTACTATTGTTTCAACTAATTGGCCCGGTAGTGATGTTAGACTTACTGGTCTGTAATTGTTGGGATCACCTCTAGAGCCCTTTTTAAATATCTCTCACTGCTTCTTTTACATGGTTGTTAAGTCCTGGTGGTTCTTTTTTAGTTCTTTTACTGTGTTTCTTAATTCCCATGTAGTGTATTGAAAACTATATTAAAATGACAAGCTATCACTTTAAGGGGTTTACTGGTCCGGCTTGCAGATGAGCAGGCTTTGTTGGGAAGCATGTTGCCTGGATCTTCTGCAGTCAGCCTACAAAGATCCAGCCTAGAACAAGGTGGTGGTGGTTGTTGTTGTGCATTTAGGCTTCTGGACTTTAGGAAATAAAATGTTACATCTAGCCTCCTAGAATTATTTTTCTAATTTCTCTAATTTTTCCAATTTTCTCTAGTTTCACTGTATGTTGTGAACATAACATCTCCCATATTCAGAAACCTGAACATTAGATACAAGTTGTCCTTCCTTAATTTTCTGCTGTTTTGTCATGGGATTGGGGAGAGAACAGCTCTCAAAGTTTTCCTTTCCACTGTTGGGGTGATGCTTTTCCTCAGCTGGTAACTAGTCCTCTCTCATTTGTTCTGTATTCTTCTGGAGATTCTTGCTGTGACTTGAATGAGCAGCAGCCTCTTCTATGCAGGCAGTCTTTGCTGCTGCAATTTTGCTGCTGTGGCTAGCTCTACTTTCTGTTTCTGATATATGACCCTACTGGAGTGGGAAGCAAGACTTCTGCCTGAAAAATGGAAGGAAGAGGGCGTGATGAGTTGAGGACCCCTACATTTTGAAAAATAACATAAAAGTTCATTTAAAAAAAAAAAAGCTCAAAGTTGGCAGATTCCCCCCCCCCCCCGCCCCGTGACGGGGTATACTAGGCCCTTTGAGGCTACCTACTGGAGTTCTTGTGCTCCTACCACACCCTATCCCAGAAAAGGACCAGTGAAGGTGGGTCCTCAAGGCCTGTCTAGAAAGGCTGCCAATCAGAGCACAGCAGGCTCAGATAAAAGGAGTTGTAGGGGCTGAGCAGGCCAGTTGCTGGCTGGGACTAGAAAAGTGGAGGACTGGACTGCTGTGAAACTCTCTCCAGGTGAGGAGGCTGGGCAGAGACCCTGTTCAAACAGGAAACAGACAGAGAACCCAAGGATAATAACCCTAAGGTAATGGATGAAGATGATGGGACAGAGTGAAGCAGCCCATGGAATGCAGGAGCAACCAAGTTATGGAAGCAGCACATGGCTGCTATTTATGGGATCCCTGGGTTGGGACCCAGAGTCATGGGTGGGCCCTGGTCTCCCCCCCACCCCCATTGACAAAGCGGCAAAGCCCTGAGAATGGAACATGTTTTGTTTAAATTCCAGCCCTATGTCTGGGTTTCTAAAGAGCTCAAAGATGGGGCTGAAGACCCTGCAGAAGGCCAACTAATTGTTCGACTTTGTTACCCTGGAAGGGGATTGAACTTGAAGGAGTGACCTGGCTGGAGAGCTGGAGCAATAAGAACTGATAAGGTAAAGAGTGTCCAGGGAGAAAGCCCTGGGGCCACTTCTCTACACTAGGGCAGGAATGGACTTAAAGCTATACCAGAAGGGGCTGAGGACTGACTCCAGAGACAGAGCTAAAGACTTTAACAAGGGCACAGGGACAGGCCCTGTTGGACCTTTTATCCTGGAAGGGGTTTGTTCATTCATATTGACACTGTCTGAAGGAGGGCTGAGTCTCTGAAGACCCACCTGATGAGGGTAACAGCTGATGGGGTACCAGGAGCAGAGAGCAAGCATATTAGGGTTCACACCAAACCAGTAGGAGGTGTTCATGAGAGGTGAGTGTCCCCCATCACACTCCCTCTGAGGAAGTGATGTTGGTGAGTAAGCTGTACTTTAAAGTGAGATTTGAAAGGCAAGATTGGGAGAATACTTGTGCCCCGATGTTGTTATAATTCATAAGTAGCACTGACTTTTCTGCCTCCTATCTGCTGAAGCTGTGCTGATTACATGTAACCTTAGCGCCCTCGTGGCCAAGATGGAGTCTGCTCTGCAGGCAGCACTGGTTAAGAGAAGGCGTGTGCAGGAATGCAGCAGGAGAAATCCCTTCCACCCCTGGGGCTCCTGGTCCAAACCCCCCAGAGTGAACACCCACACCCACAGGAAAAGTACAATGGATATAACAAAGGGAGATATTTATTTACAGAGGGATGAGAGGAGAAATACAACAAGGGGAGATATAGGGGGAGCAGTAGAACAGGGCTGCATCCAAGCCAAGGCCCCACAGACCCAGTGGTAGCACAGTCTGGAAGGGCAGACACCGAGCAATGTGTCTGCAGACAAGAGTTCAGGAGGCCTGAGCAAAGTTCAAGTCTGGTGGTGAATCTTGAGTGCTCCTGGTCGTCTTCGGTGCCAGTGAACTCTCCCCAGCAAACCCCTCCGGTGCCCTTCTGCTGCTTTCTGCAAAGCCACCCAGAGCGACCACCTCCCCACTTAACTAGCTACAGCCTCCCTCCTTGTTCCCAATGCAAAGTCACAAGCCCCAGTACTCACAGCCCCGTGCAGCTCTGGGCAGCCATGATACTGGGTCCAGCTCTGGCCTGTCCTGCTCGGGCGATTCCTCCCTGGCACAGTGCTGCTCCTGGCTCCTGTCCTGGGCTGTCCCCGATCGGGCCTGCCCTTCCCAGGCCTCAGGCAAGTTCTCCCTGCTTCACTTCTCCAGGGCCTGCCAGCTGCCTCTCTCCCTCCCTGGAGCTCCAGATCCACCCCCTGGAGTTTCCCTCCTATTTTCTTGCTCTCCCCCTCGCCCCCTGGGAAAAACATTTAAAGGGGCCATGCTCTCTAAACCCCAAAGAGGTTACGTACATAAGAACCTTGACTAAATGTCCTTGTAATCTGGGTCATGAAAAGAAGCTACAGGACCAAAACATGGTATTAGAAAACAGTATGCCGATGACTTCTTGCGAAAGTTGCAAAAAATTTCCATATTTCAACATCTGGACAACATTTACATCATGATATAATCATTGTTGGAACCAGTGGATATCGCTGAACTCTCACAAGAAAGGTTCAGAGAGTTGCCTACTGATTTTGTAAGTACAATTTTCAGCTCCAAGTCAGTTTTCTGACAGCTTGATTTCAGAAAGAAAACCCATGTTTTTGACCAATCCAAGTCAGTTTCTCCATGAGCTTCAAAAAGTTTTGGTCCTGGGACGACTTTGCAGTCTTTTAACCTCTCAATAAATTTGGCTTATATAATAATTGTAAACTAGAAGCATCGTATAAATGTCTCTCCCTTAACAGAATAACTGAAAAGTTACCACTCCCTTTCTTTTGTCTATTCTATCTAAAATTCAAAAAAAACCCGAGGTTGTTCAGATTTTCTTTAACTCCTCTTGTAGGTTGGAGAAACTGTCATATTCTTGATATAAGTTGAATCCTAAAGTTGTATCAAAATGATCTCTGTTGAGCTATACGAAATTAGATTGTGTCAGATGAGGGGTGAGCTACAACCCTATTCTGTTTTGTCTTCATGGGTTCATAGCTCTTTGAGCTTGTTTTGTGTTAGAACGAATCTCCAAGGAAATCCAGTGAAAAGTACCAAGTTTGCCTGGATTTGGGTTGAAGTGAGGCAAACTCATTAAGTTTCAGGTGGCTTCTATTTAAGTAATCCCATCCCCCACAAACAAACAAAACTATCAGCCAAAATTGACTCGAAACTTGTCTTTGGTTCATGAACATCATGAACCTTGGGGAACCAAATTCTAGTTTCATCTTGGAATTAAGACTAGTTAATTTTGTATATCTTCTTGTTTTGTTATGAATTTTTTGCAGTTTTAGTTCTAAGTCACTTGAAAGTCCAAAGGAAAAAGTTATGTAACACTAATTCTATTTAATGAATTGGCATGTTTTTACGTTTGTTGTAGGTTCTTGTTGAGGGCCTGAGACTGAAAACTCTAGGAGCCATGGAATTCAACATCTAACAGGACACTTGCATGGACAATTTCCAAATTTGCATACTCAAACATGGTGGTTTTACACACACAAATTAGCCAAGCAGTTACACATACATTTTGTGCATGGCCATGAGTTTCTGAGGTTTTCATAGTCAGGAGATAAGGGCCAGATCCCTGGCCCGACTAATGGCCCCTTTTTACCATTCTGGTAAAGAGGAGGTAAACTAGTGCCCTAATTTGGCCACCGAGGATTCCCCCGACATCAGGAAATCTCTGGTTGGCATAGCTGGTGTCCCATCAGCTCCTCCTGACACCTTCTACCACCAGATGTAGGGTGTGTGTTTTGAGACATGTCTCAGGGGAGAAGATGCAGCCAGACTGCATATTCTATCCTTTGTTGACACTATGTCCCAGTGAGGGGGCAGTACCAGATCGTGAAAGTTAGAGCAGTCATGAGGCTACTCTAATCTATACCTTGAGTCAAACTGGCTCTTGACAACTATGGGGATCTAAGATCAGGACCTAACCATAAGTAGAAGCAGTCTGTAGTAGATCTACTTATTAGGGTATATCGGGCTTGTGGCTGCAGTATGCAACCAGCTGCTGTGCAAATGATGATTTATTAGCCTTAAAAATATGCAGATAATTATATAGAATGTCTGTACTACTCAGAAACAATATGTGGGCATTGTCAGAGTGTAAATGCAAGTTTTTTCTCTGAGCATTCAAAATAAATTATGCTGAAGACTACATATGTCCCCAAATGTCTACTAACTATTGTAGTCTGTGGGTGAATCTTTGGAGCTTGCCGGGGCATTATATTCTGTGGATGAATTCACACAAAACCCTTGCCTCTGTTCTTCCCTCCCCCCGCCCATAGTGTATCACAGATGGAGTAAATGGGGCTGTAACTCCCATGGGTTTTTAAAAATTCACTGTCTTCGTTCAGAAATTGTGGCTGCATCATTACCTCACTACTATAAATGTCTGATTCAGTCTGACATGCTAGATGTAAAGCCTTGCTAGATTAAACTGATAGCTTTGCTTAAAATCTCTTTATGGATTGTTAATCACCAAAGCAGAGAATAGAATGTATTGCATATATTTACTAGGCACGGGATTCTATATACAGCTGTGACTGGATAATCTGATCAAGATTTGAAAGGCAATTTCTTGTGAGCACAGTTCTGCTGAATTAAAATAGTCAGCTAAAATATAAAATAACAATGGTTTGGCTTATTTAATTAAATAACCCTCTTTTCAATCTGGCAAAAACATGTATCCTATTCTGCATTAGAAAAACTAAAGCGTATCCTTAATACAAGAGGCTACAATATACACCTATATAGATATTCACTGAAAGATTTCCGGGGAAAAGTCGTACATGATGATTTTTAAATGGTAGAATGGCAAGTAAAGTAAACAAAAATGTTATTCAGAAAAGTCACATTGTAGTTGACAATATTTCCTTTTATTGACGTACAGAACATTTTTAATACTCATAGAATTTCATTTGAATTCAGTTCATCTAAACATATCTGCCATGCATCTATCTTTATAAAATATAAATAATAAATATATGAAGACATACCTGTCTCACAGAGCTGGAAGGGACCTTGAAAGGTCATTGAGTCCAGCACCCTGCCTTCACTAGCAGGACCCCCTTTCCTCCTACCCCATTGTTGGTCCTCCATAAATGAACGTGTACATCTGTATATTCGATAAATTTCAAGAACCCTGTTGACAAATATTTTTTACAGAGGGAGTAGAGGGGTTTTTGATACTTTTTTTTTTAAAGCAAGTCAACTTTGAAATTCTGGGAATCCCAAGTTTTATTTTAAGTTGTGAGGAATTTATTTCCTCCGAAGGATTTGATTTGAAAACGCAGACTTCCTCACACAAACCACCAAAGATATACTCAAGAAGCTAATACTATGGAGAAATTTCTCAAAAAGGAAACAAGAGCTATATCCTAGCAGCAAATAAAAGCATTTATGGTAACAAGAAGGTAATTGAAAGCATTTCTACGGAGGACAAACTTATCTTCATAAAATCTCATCTGAGATCAAATCATTAGCTCAAGAGAAGAAACAAAGAGATTGCTATGCACTGTATGTGGAAAATAAGTCAGTTTAGATCATTTGCAGACCATAGAATAGGTGACGAGCATGAAAATAAGTATGGACTAAAGTTAGGCAAGGATAACTCATCAAATATAACACAATGTATATACTGATTACAATAAACTCCTCAAGATGCAGGGTTTTCTTATATTCCTTTTCTCTAGAAGCACAGGTATTCTTTGTATTTGTGCGTCGGTTTAATCTCCCTAATAAAATAGTAGTCTGAGTTGTATAAATAAATGACAGGTATAATTGGAACTGTATTTAAGAGGTAGCGTTTTTGACTTTGTATCACATGAGTAATTGCTCAGGTTCCTTAAAGTTAATATGCGGCATTTAATCAGTCTTAGATGCCACTATCCTTCAAAACAATAGACATTCTTGCTACTAATATACAAGTCTGATGGGACTAATAATCTCAACACTTTATTTAAAAGAGGCACTAGAAATCAGTGACATTTTTTTACCCTCACATAATTAACCTTTATGAGTTTTTTTGCATAATTCTTCAGCTGCTGATGTAGAAAGTACTTTTACTAATGGAAGCATTTATATAGCATCAGAAAAGCATTGTTTAATATCATTTAATGTCAACCTTAGGATCCTAGTACTCTTGTAAATATCAGATTAAGTGTAATCATAGAAATGTCGGGCTGGAAGAGCCCTTGAGAAGTCATCATATCCAGCCCCCTACATTGAGGCAGGACCAAGTAAACATAGAACACCCCTGAAAGGTGTTTACCCAACCTGTTCTTAAAAACCTCCAATGATGGGGATTCCACAACCTCCCTTGAAAGTCCATTCTAGAATTTAACTACCCTTATAGTTGGAATTTTTTTCCTAATATCTAACCTAAATCTCTTATTGCAGACTAAGCCTATTAATACTTGTCCTACCTTCAATGGGCACAGAGAACAATTGATCCCTGGACACTCTATAATAGCCCTCAACATATGTGAAGACTACCATGTTCACTCCTCAGTCTTCTCTTTTTAAGACTAAACATGCCCAGTTTTTTTTAACCTTTCCTTATAGGTCAAGTTTTCTAAACCCTTTTTTATATCCTCTGGACTCTCTCCAATTTCTCCTAAAGTTTGACACCCATAATAGAACACAGTGCTTCTGCAAAGGCCTCACCAGGGCTGAATAGAGCAAGATGTTATCTCCTTTGTCTTACGTACAACATCCTGTTAATACACACCAGAATATTAGTCTTTTTTGAAACTGCATCACAAAGCTGATTCTCATTCAATTTGTGATCCACTATAACCCCCAGATCCTTTTCAGCAGTACTACCACCTAACCAATTATTCCCCATTTTGTATTTGTACATCTGATTTTTCTTTCCTTTTAGTGAAGTGCTTTTCACTTGGCTTTATTGAATTTCATCTTGCTGACTTCAGACCAATTCTCCAATTTGTCCAGGTTATTTTGAATTCTAACCCCGTCTTCCAAAGAGCTTTGTCATCTGCAAATTGTATAAGCATGTTCTCCACTCCATTATCCAAGTCATCAATAAAATATTGAATAGTACTGGACCTAGGACTGACTCCTGTAGGGCCCCACTAGATATATCCTCCAAGTTTGACAGTGAACCATTGATACCTACTCTGAATACTGTCTTTCAACCAGTTGTGCACCCACATCATAATATTTTCATCTAGACCGCATTTCCCTAGTTTGCTTATGAGAATGTCATGTGGGACTGTGTCAAAAGCCTTATTAAAATCAAGGTATAGCCTATCTACTGCTTCCCCTTTCCATTAAAGCAGTAACCCTGTCAAAGAAGAAAATTTAGTTTGGTTTGGCCTGACTTGATAAATCCTATTGTCCACTACGTTCTTGCAAATGGATTGTTTGATCATTTGTTCCAGTATTGTTCCAGGTATTGAACTTAGGCTGACTGGTCTATTATTCCCCATGTCCTCTTTGTTCCCCCTTTTAAAGATAGATACCATGTTTGCTCTTCTTCAGTCCTCTGGGACCTGACCTGTCCTCTGTGAGATCTCAAAGATGATTGCTTCAGCTAATTTCTTAAGTACCCTGCGGTGAATTTCATCAGCCCCTGCTGACTTGAGTATATCTAATTTATGTAAATATTCTTTAACTTGTTCTTTCCCTGTTTTGGCTTGCATTCCCTCCTCTTTCTTTTTAATATTAATTGTATTGAGTGTCTGGTCACTGTTAATTGTTTTATAGGCATCAAACACCTTAGCCTCTTGGTGTCATCAATTATTAGTACCCCTTTCATGCTAAGTAGAGAACCTACACTTTCCTTTGTCTGTCTTGTGCTCCTAAAGTATTTAAAAAACTCTTCTTACTGCCTTTATGTCCCTTGCTAGTGCTAACTGATTTTGTACATTAACATTTCTGATTTTGTCCCTACATGTTTGTGCTATTAATTTGCACTCCTTAGCAATTCATCCATGTTTCCACATTTTGTAGGATTCTTTTTGATTAAAGAACAAAAACTGCACTGAGAGATTTTAAGTGAGTACAAGTATAAGGCATTGAAGTCAGAAATGATTACAAGAGAAATAAAGATAAAATGCTTTCTAGTGCTCCAACGTAACAAATTAGACTTGGTTCAAGGAGAAATCCCTTACCACTTTTTCCCAGTAACATTGCTGACAGAATTCTCAGGCCAGGATCTGCTCCCTGAGTTCATAGGCAGTTTCTTCCACCATATTGCCGTGTAGGCACTCAATGCCCAAATGGGGCAAACCCCAGGTTCGCCACCCTCTCATAGGGTAATGAATGCACCCCAGCCGACTTGATCAGTCTTTGACCTTCGCAAATGTAATATTACTGCTTGCTTGTGCCAACTTATGTCACGAAATCAGGGCCGCCCGGGGAGGGGGCAAGAGGGGCAATTTGCCCCAGGCCCTGGGCCCTGCAGGGGTCCCCATGAGAGTTTTTCAGGGGCCCTGGAACAGGGTCCTTCGCTCACTCTGGGGGCCCTGGAAAACTCTCGCTGGGCCCGGGCCCCTGGAGCTTCTTCCACTCTGGGTCGTCGTCAGCAATTCAGTGGTGGGAGGGGTCCTTCCACTCCGGGACCCGCTGCCAAAGTGCCCTGAAGACCCGTGGCGGGGGGTTCTTCCGCCCTGGGACTCGCCACGGAAGTGCCAGGTCTTCGGTGGCAATTTGGCGGTGGGGGCATCCCACCGCCGAAGACCCCAGGCCCCCTGAATCCTCTGGGCGGCCCTGCACGAAATTCCAAAGCCTTTCCCATAGAATCCCTGATGGACCCAGGCCTAGCTCACTGATCCCGAAAGCATCCAAAAATGCTGTCAAGATTGCTGCACAGGACACCTCCTGTGACATATGACACCGAGGATGTGAAGGAGGTCCTTGAGCGTGGAAACCCTGTTGAGAGGTTGGGAATCCTCCCTGGGTCCCCTGCTACGTGACCATCCTGCCAAAAACCTTTGAACTAAGAAACCCCTGCAAGAATCTGGCTAGCCATTTAGCCTGCTGACAAATGTAATGGCCAAAAGGCAATTTGAGATTGTGGAGAACGCCAGTTGACGGGTTGCCAATGACCGCATGTACTGGAGCACCAGTTCCTCTGTAATGGGCCACATTGCCGACTGGCCTTCCTGCTCCTGAAATTGTATGAATTCATTAAAATTTTTCTCATAGCTGTGCCATGTGCATGGTGCCAGTGATCTCTGGACCACCCTGACAACTGTCCTACACCAAGGTTCTCTACTCTCAACAGCATTTGTCTGGGTTCGTGCATTGTGATCCCTGTCCTGTGCATCTACGGTTGCTCCTGAAATCACCTGAATGAGGTGTCCTGGATCTGCGTGACCTGTCCTTCACTTAATAGTCCAACCCTCTTTGAAAGGCATTTTCTTGAGGTTTATCCCTAGATAAAATTTACTCCCGTTGTGATGAGATAAGGAGTCTCGTGGTGAAAGAGGTTTCATGCTGTTGGTTAAGTTGTAGATCTGTTTGTTCCTGCCCCCCTTCCTTGCCGAAAAATATCCACTTGATAGGTGTTGACCGTCAACTTTGATGACACATGGGTACAGGCGTCAGTTTGTCCTTTGTCTTTGAGAAACTGGTTTACCCAGACTTGTGTGGTAAACACATTTCAGACCTAATCTCAGTGTATGTTTATACCTTTACATATAGTATTACTCACACATTTTATCATATTATTGACCAGTGAGTTATTAGTTTTCAAATGATACCTCACAAGCCATATTTTTTATAACAATTATTACAGTAGTCTATAGAGTTCAAATTATAGGGGTCCATGTTTTACTTCTGCATTATATAGCTTACTGTACTTTACTGTTGTAATTATTTTTATGACTGTTCTGTTTTGGATGCCTACTAGGGAAGGTGGGCCCTTTCATTTTTACAGCAGTATGCTGATTTCTTCTGTGACTCAAACCTGCGATGCTCCAAAGCACCATTGTATCAGCTTTCCCTCTCACCCCACTGCCTGCATATGCAGCTTTTGCTAAAATCAGCATTAAAGCTGTTCCAGTAATTGTTCTGGAGCGAGTGTGCAAAAATGGTAAAGTCAGCTTATCTAACGTTCTACAGATTAACTGTTTCACTGCTGGTTCCCACTCCTGTTGCACTTAATGTTCTAAAGTTACACTGCAGTTACAGTGGAAATGTTAAACTCAGATGTGTATGAACACAATTCCTAACTAAAGGAATAGGAAAAACAACAAGGAATAGAAGTATCACAGTCACTCCCAGATGTGATTTTTCCTATATGACAATGCCACTTGCTTTTCTGTGGTACTAGCCTGGAACCTGCATTTTTCCATTTATATTTACAAATCTAGGAATGTAAAAATGATTTGCTTTAAGGTTATTAACTGTAAAAGACATACTTCTTAATTCTGAACACCACAAATACAACATAGTATGTACAGTAGTTCAGATTTCAAATTCTTACCATAATTTTGCATTTTTTCTTGTTGAATTTTGTGCAGAAACCAATTCTCTTTCCACCAGAAAGTTTATGTATTTTTGGTATTTCTTACTGAATAATTTCTTGTATTTTACATAGTCATCAATTCAACCATTGTCCATTTTTCTCAAGTAGTTTTTGTGCATTTTTTATTCATATGCTGTATTTGTCTTTAGCTATAAACATAGTCATTTTAATGTGCGTATTTAGCTGCTTATCATAGCATTTCTGATTCCCTAAATTTTACATATGTCTTATACACAAGCCTTGAATACCAACTGGGATTTAGTCATTTTTATTCTCAGATTACTGTGCCAAAAACTGTAAAAACAGAATTGGATACTAAATCATCTTTACGGCAAGAATAAAACCAAATTGTTAGTTTGCACCCAAGGTCATGCTATTGTTGTTTTAAATAGCAAATATTGCAATTTTAAGAATGAGGTGCCACACATAGCTTTATTAACTGAATAAAAGGTAAGAAGTGAGCTGTAGACTGAGTTCCAGTATCAGAGCACAAGATAAAGAATCAGGATTCTGGAATTCCATTCCTAATTCTGCCATTATTAGCTGTATGACCATGTGTACATTTCAAAACTGGCCTCAGCTTTAATCAATCCACCTGTAAAACATGTAATTACAGGTATTCACAGTGGTGTGCTGTGAGGCTTTAAGAAGCTTTTTCACATCTTGGATAAAAGATATAAATAAATTGTTCCTACATTATTATAACAAAGGGAAGGAGCTGTTCTGGTAAAATATAAAAATGTTAAAATATGATTATGAAACAGATTTCACGTAACTCTGGTCCATCAGATAATCTTGAATCTGAATTTTGTAGTGAAAAATATTTGGTTACATTACTAGACTAGTAACCAAAAAGTCATTTTCAATGCCTTTGGGATTTTTAACATACAGAATTCTGAACTACATAAAGACTGGGAAAATGTATTTTATGCACATACTCAAACTTTGGTTGGCATATTTTTATTTCAGTTTGGTATGACTTTAAAATAAATATTGATTCTTTTAATTGTGTTACTCCTTTCTAAGGCAGCAGCAATAAAGCGATGAATTCAAATATTGTACTCTTATGTATATGTATACACTCAGATAGTTCAAGAAAAACTGAATAGATGGCTGGCTTCCACCACCCATGAACTTTTCCTTGTAGGATTATGGCCTTAATAACTTTTGAATCCCTTGAAAAGTATAAGAGTTGAGGGCGTTTTAGCACCTCTGAAACTTAGGCTATCTAATAACTTGGGCAAAATTCTCTTTTCACATGTGCATGGTAGATCTCAGTTTAAATATTTTACCTTCCATACGTACTGTACTCAGAACTGCTATTACTGTCCATTATGTTAATTGGAGTTCCAGAAATGTAAAGGGAACAGAATATCAGTCAGGATCTTCTGTGTGGATATGAGGAAAATTTTGCTCTTGAACAGTAGGTATGTGATACAGTATGTTGTGAGTAAGCATTAATCCACGAGCATCACTTGTACTGGTCTTACTTAGCAAGAGAAATATGCTCCTGAATTTAAAATGTTATAAGACATCTCTTGCTCTCTGCCAAAAAAAAATTGTCAGAAGAGTTAATATAGTAATAAGTATGAATTGTACTACTTAGGCCAGAGTATTCCTGACATTGCTCCACTGATTTCAATGGTGAAACACCAGGGATGAATTTGTCCATAGGTTTGGGTTGAACATAGAATCTTCTCATTATCCAGACCATCCAAAACAATCAAAAATAAGCTGACAATACAGAATTGAGTGTACTGTTTTCTTTATATGCCATTTCCATTCTAAATCCAGGCTTGTGCAAGTCCTATCACCACAACTTAGGCTCACACATTAATTGGTCAATTATAACATTACCACTTCTGTAATCAGCTACAGTAGTAAATATATATGTCTTTTTTTACTTTTTTCTAAAATAATTAATAGTTTTAAAATATGAAAGGATGGTTTTAAATATTCAAGTGAACAATAAGTTACATGAAACCTGGTGAGTGGGAAAGTGAACAATGGAGGCATGTTTTCATTAGATTAGAAATATTATTCCTTACAACTCAAGGTGCAAATTATGCTGTGCCATAATGTTTCTTTCAAGCACACAAGATAAAATTTGCATATCTAAATTGGATCAGCCTGAATGGGTTTCCCTGCTGTCTCATCCCCCCAGCTGCAATCATTTTGCAATGGCCTGCAGGTGGATCCCAATAGTGTTTTTAAATCCTTTAAGAACCTCTCTCTAATAAATAATTATTTTTGCTTTATATTGATTTATTGGAGTGAACGTCAGCAAAAATTCTCCCTATGTACTACCTCCAAGGCCAATCTACAGGATGATTAGAAATTTAAATTTTATTTAGTTTTCACTGATTTTTAGGATAACAATTTCAAATAGCTCAATAAATGTTTTGAGTTTTGTAAAGCATTGCAGTAGTTTTATAGTTATAAAGTATGATCAGATTTTCCTTTCTGGAATGAAATTTTTTTTCTTGTGCAGTTTTGTAGTTTTTCTATTTTGGTAGCTTTGCAGCTAACAAAAGTGGAAGATAGATAGTAGGATACCACAATAAAATATTTATATAGTCTTAAAAGTCAAATGCACTAATTCTGTTTTATAAGTGAATACCGTGTGGCAAAATATTATTTTTAGTTTTAGAATAGAATTTCAACTTTTTTTTAATACCTTACCCTAATATATTGTCACTTTTGTTCACAGAATTATAACACATTCTTGGATTAATCAAAATATTTTTGATAAAAAAAGAAATATTTTTACTTTTACTGGAAACAAAATAAATTGTCTAACAAATACAAATGAAATAGTTGGTAGCCTTTCTGAGCCTTATTTACCTGGTTTTATTAATGGCAGTCTATATAGGTCTCTGCAAGGTTTTTCCAAATGCAATCTGTCTTGGAAACCTAGAATCTTGAGCATGTGCCACAATAAATATTAGTATATTGAAGTGCTTTGGAATTATCACAGAATAATAACAAAGTTATTCTTGCCAATGAAGCAAAAAACCCAAATCCCAGTACCCTTTCCTTGAAGATATGCTGGAGGAATTCTCCATACCACACAGTAATTCCCTTTTTTGTCACATTCTGCCTCATCAGGCCTTGTATGCTTAGAAAGCAGGGCTTTTATCTTATTGAAACTGACTTCTTCTGTTGGTTAGCCAGCACCTCCTTTCTGATGAGTTAAGCTCCATCTGAAGAGAGCTGGGAGCATTTTTGACTAGCCAATAATCAGAACATTTCAACATCATAAAGTTCAGGATGAATTGCAAAGCATTTCTGGTTATAGTCTCATTAAGAGAACAACGCAGTTGTACTTTGCAAAAGCGTTTCTAAGGAAAAATAGTTTGTATTGCAGTAAATAAAATAACTTACTTCAGCATTAACAGGAGGATTCTAATAAGTATCCAGATTTTTTTCCATTTAAAACACTTTTTAGATTCGTACTGGCTTATATATCTATATATTTATATAGATAATTTTCCCTTTTACTAAAGAGTGTATGGTGAATATAATACTGGAGAAGGTTAAAAATGCTGTGTGCCTTTGGTTCAAATATGATTTCAGTTACTCATCCACTCATTCTGTAATTCAACTTTACTATGCCATTTGACGCCTTTAAAAATAATGAATAAATTGGGCAAAAACAAGACCTATTTCTAGATTTGATTCTGCCTTTTGAATTGAGATGTCCAAAGCTATCAGTATGTGAAACGTGTAGAATAAAAGTAAATACCTACATTTTCTGTTCTAAGTTGAACTGTTCTGTGAAGCACCATCTTCTTATAATTTCCACTTCCAATAATAATGGTCAAGTGCATGACAGTTGCCATCTGGAATATTCAAGCTAAGTATAACTTAGAAATTCAAAACATTTGAAGGAGAAATACAGTGTATGCATATTAGAAGCTGAAGATTCACTTCCTTTTCTGAGGATGGAACTTCAATAGAGGTAACATCCTTTATTTTATTACCTGAAATTTAGGGAGAGTTAAGTGGCTGTAGAGTAGGATAGTTTTCAAGTCTTTAGGACAGATTTTTAAAGGTGTTTAGGTGCCTAACTCCCATTAAAATCAATGGAAAATTTACAAGTCTGAACCTTCCTGCCCTAGGCGTGTATTACTAATTTAAGAGAACCAACGGTGAAATCTCAGAACCTATTAACTTCCATGACTGTAGAAAAACAGAGGGTGGGGCAGTTGCAGGTTTGACCAGGTTTGACCATTTATGAACTTTTTTGACTGTGATTCATACAGTTAAAACAGTCCAATGTTTATTGTAAAAATAAAGTGTTTTAAAAGATGTAATTTTAAACTTTTTTTGTAATGAATAGATTGTTTAAAATATCATAAAATAATATTTCCAGAGCTTTCTAGGCTTTATAAAAAAAAAATAAAAATCTTATGGGACACTGTCCATGGTGCTGAAGCTGGAATCCACGTTAACAGTGCAGATATTGTATTAGAGGATGACAGTTAAGCTTATACAGAAGGCTAGCACAAGATCTGTGCACTACTTAAATCCAGTACAGGCTCTTATAGTTGTTGAGAAGATGGTAGTGGAACAGCTTTTGTGTCATCTGGAGTCCTCATTTCCCTGACCACATTTAATTTGGCCATTGGACTGGAATGGCAGATAGGCGACACTAGTTTTGTTGGTGCCTATTCTTATAGCAGTTGCCTTTGACACATTCAGTCGCAAGAGTTTACCTTGCCTGAAGACCCTGACAAAGAATAATCTTTTGATGTTTCTGTTCTTTCTCCTCAGAGATTTCATAACGTTCTGTTAAGAGGCCTCCAGGCACAGTAGTATGCACAAAGCTTTATTTTATCACTCCTCTGATGTGCGGATGTTAAGGGGGATAAGGAGGTAATTTGGGCTGTGATGCCCATCAATCAGACCTTGATGGTGCTCTCTTTCTGGTGTCTCAGTAGCTAGCATAGATGAGACCTGATTGGCTGAGACTCTGCAGAAATAAGATGGAGGTGGAGCTGGAGATTAGCATTTAAAGAAATGGTTAAACAGTGCATGTGTGTCTTTCTCTGTTATGGGATTTTGTCAAGAAAGCTTGCACTTTGAGGGTGCTTCTGATAGTTGGCTGAACTTGGTGTCAGAACCATTGTTTTCCATGTGTACCAGAATAGGTGTATTTGGCAACTGCAGCTAAGAATGCATCTTTGTTTTCATCTAAATTATAATTTGAAACAAAATCCTGTTTTATTACAGCACAAACTAATAAGTTGAAGGCTTTTTAAATTGGGCTTACTGTTAATAGCATTGTTGACCTGATACAGTACAGCAGATTGCTGCACTGAAAGTATCATTTTCCCCCCTCCTTAGATCTGTTCAAAAGCACTTGCTATCTGATAGTACATGGGGTCATTATGGTCATTAGGGAAATCAGTGTACAAAATAGTTAATTAAAAAATGAAATAGCTGCTTTACTGTAAGACATGAACTACCTTGCATGTTCTATCATTATCTTCGCTAAAAAGAAGTGTTTTTTTTTTTTTTGCAAAGAAATCATTTGTTCTGCCATAGCGAAGCTAATTATTCTCAGCATGCACTATCTGTGTCAAAATGTAAAAGGCACATCTGACATTGCTGTATGTTTCAGGAATTAAAACACAATCAGCTGAGATAATGAACTGCATGCAATGAATATGATCTCATTTTTGCAGTGCAATAAAAATGTGAGCCATTTAAAGAAATGTTAGAAAAATAATGATTTAGCAGGGGAAAAACAAACAATAAAGCAAATGTTTACTATTCATTTTTATTACTTACAGCTTAGAGTTATACATTAGGTTTATTTATTGTTTGGTTTGAAATTCTTCTTTGTAATGACTTAAGAATAAACTAGCTAATGGTCCATTCTAAAGCAATGCAATGCAATGCAATGCAACGGATGGTCTTCATTTTGTGTAAAGCCAAGGAAACAACTTGTGTCAGTGACAAAGAAACACATTTGGGGATGCTTCATTGTGATATTTCCTGGGAGGTAAGGAAGCTAGGCGGAAGGGGTGGGGGGGATTATATTTAAAACAGAAGAGGACGGGGATTATGTTTCTTTATGTAATGCCATTCCTTACTCATTTTTAAATTTCTCTGCATACTCTTTCCTAGTATTCTTGGTGAATGATCTTGTTCACGGTTATTTTATTTTTATTTTATCTTCTATACTAACGCTTGGAAAAGAGTGAAAATTTTAAGTTTTAGTATCATCAATTGGTAGTGTGTTAACTGATCTTTTCCAGGGTGGATTTGATTTAAATCAAATTGATTTTAAATCATGATTTAAATCACTATTCAGGAAGACTCGATTTAATCATGGTTTTCTGCATAAAAGTGCATTCTTGTTGGTTGTTATAACCTTTAATACATATTCTTCACAACTCAGAGATAGATGTAGGTTTCATTTTTAGAAGGTACATGCTATACATTTTTAAAGTGATTTATTTTGAAAACTTTTCATATTAGTTTTACAGCTATATCAGAAAATGAATGATTGGTTATTTCATTTGCCAAAAGTAATTGAATCAGATGTTTATGAAGTCACTGGGAGGTGAACTATCTCCAGTTCAACAGGTTAATCATTAATATTTGGAGGATTTTCTTGTCATGCTGTATTAGGAGGAGAACATCACCAGATGGACATTTAAATTGTTTTATTTAACTAAAACAACAACATTATGTATTCTGGATTTTTTCTTTAACAGAAAACATAATATTTTAACAAAAGAAGCATATGAATTTTTGAGTTTAGTTAAACATTCAAGTTTTTTAAAATCAGGTTTGTTTTTGTTAAAATTGTTTTTAACTAAAATAGTTAAATGAAAAAAAAATTGACTATGTCAGCCAGGTCAACATGAGAAACTTAAAATATTGGCTTCTGCAGCTAACTCAGTCATCTACACCTTCATCTTCCTGTTTGTTCATAATCTGGAAAAGAAAGACAAGCTTTCCTGCTTTTTCAGGTCCCAAACAATTTCTCAGTTTGGAATGAATTAGTACAAAGGAAGAAAATATTCTTTCTATACCAGCAGAAGAAGCTACTGCTGGTAAAAGTGAGATTTTCACTCAACAGTCTCTGAATCCAAGTGCTTAAGTGACTTCCACCAGTTCACCGGTGTGACTTTCTTTAAAACATCAGCTGCAAACATATTTCTTGAATGGTTCTTATTCCCAAACTGGGTCTCTTTTATGGCCTACTGCCATTATATGTTTTCCCTTCTAGTGGGAGAATGGTTTGGTAGATCTCAAATCAGTGAAGGCTACACTTTGAAAGACCTAAAGACTTCTGGAATATGCTGCTCAAACAGTTTCACTTTTGTTTTTACTGCCTGTCCCTCCCTTCTCACATTCATTTCCAGACTTCTTCTCCTTGTCCAGATCTATTCCGCCTCCAACAAACTTCTATTCATTGCACTTTTTGAAACTTTGCACTTTTAGAGAGAACTAAGGGATTGACTCTGTGTACACAAATTTGCAGAGGGACAATGGGGTTGAGGTCTGTGATTTCTCACCTCTCTCTGTATATTTTTTTTAAAACTTTTTTGCTGTTAACAGGCATGTTATCTCTGAAGACACAAATCCACAGTCTGAGAACTGCAAAACTAAGCATCTCTGATGGTATCTTCTAGACTGAGCAATGAGTGCCATTGGGTAGATAAAAAGCTTACCCCAAATTATGTATACAGAAGCCCCTGGGACCCTACAAGATTTTTTGCCCTATAAAAAAGATAAGAAATAGTATTTTTCTATTCACTTCATACGAGTACTTAGTGCAATCTCTTTATTATGGAAGTGCAACTTACAAATATAGAATTATTTTTTTGACATAATTGCATGCAAAAACAAAACAGTGTCAAACTTTAGCTCCTATAAGTCAAAGCATGAAGTATCATACAAACATTTAGCATATCTAGCACATAAATACCTTACCACACCGGCTACAACAGTGCCAATGGCTGTTCTCAATTTCAGGTGACCTAGTAAATAAGAGACAGGCAGCATTATCTCTTGTAAATGTAAACAAACTTGCTTGTTTTAGCAATCAGCTGAACGAGAAGTAGGACTGAGTGGACGTGTAGGTCCTGCATTATCAGAGTGCTTTATATTTTCAAAGAATAGCTTCTGTTGTCTTTAGTTACAATTGTTATAAAAGGTCCCAAGTTGGACACTCCTAAAATAAGGAACACAGTGACCACCTTTGACTGGGGTTTGAGATTTGCCCAGCATCACAGAGTGACTCTGTAGCAGAAGCAGGGATAGAATGTAGTTCTTCAGGGCAAACTCAACTATTTTAACCATATGATCATCTGTTTCTCTTCCTGAAGTCCCCTCCCACATTCACTACACACCTTCTAACTTCTGCAACAGATGAGGCAGGTTTTCTGCAGACAGCCTTATTCACTACACAACACTGTTTCATTCCCAGAGCAGTGTCTGTCTTGTGCACTGAACGAGGCATGCATCCGGTGGAAAAATAGTATGTGATCATGTAATTAAAGACTGTATCACAATGCATATAGATGGGAGGAGGGGCAGGAATTAAGTTTGTACAAGCAACCTTAATTCTGGTATTTCCCAACTCTTGAGTGCCTGACTTTTCAACCTTAATAATCATTTATTGTAGTTTCTCTGTATGTAATTTCATAAATTTTTAAAAGGCAAACTGAAGAACACAAATTCCTTCATGGGAAGCCAGGCTGATACCTACATGGGTCATTAGCAGGGCTGAGACCTTTAGAAGCACAATACGGACTACCACTTGAACTAATGGAATAATGGATATCAGTAGTAGGTGGCTGTCCTCTATGTGGACCAGCCACTAGAGGTGGGTGAGACACTTGGTCACTTGGTTTCACAGATATGTATTGACAGCACAATATTAGTGAGACGTGGGAAACTTAAGTTACAGAACTGAGGTTCTGGAGTGGTGTGTGTGCTGTAGTGGTCACTGACCCTTTTAATTCTGTTGTTCCAAGGTCATACTCTTTCTGCACTGCCTCCTCCAGCCTGTCCCTGTGTCAGCCTGTCTCTCACCACCTCTTCCTCCTAGGCTCCTTGCCCAGCTACTTCCAGTCTCCCATTTTGGGCACTTAATCTGAGTCCCAGTCCTCTCCACATCCCAGCTCCCAATCTCAGACTCCCTCTCTGGGTTCCTTATTCCAGTCTCCCCCTAACTTTATGCCCCAGTCTTCCCCTGCACCCTCCATCACCAACTTCCAGTCCCATTCTTCCCCTGTACAAATTCCCTGTCCCAATCTTAGTCACCTTGCCCAACCAGTCCTGATGTTTTTTCCTCACTCCCAGACTCCTTTCCCCTCATCTACTCCTTCCATCTCCCTGCCCCCCCACCCCCCGATCCTTAACTCTCTCCATTTCAGCCAAGTTGTTCCTCCTCCTCCTTGCTGCCTGGGTACTAGCAGCAGGAACATCGATATTCCTCCCTGATCTTAGTTATTGTTCCCCAAACCACTGTCCTTTCTGTTTGCCAGAGGACCTGTTGCAAGGGAAGTCCTGGTTGGCCATTGCAGCCACTGCACAAAATGAGGATTTTGTTGTTGTTTTTTAAAAAAAACTTATGCTTTGTCCACATTGAGGTGGCTTGACAGATACAGCTCAGGGCATGTCCTTTACAAGGGCACGTCACACCAAATTGCAAATCCTTGCTCCAAACAAAGCATGGAGGCTCTAGAGCTTCTCAGTAAAAAGGCAGTAAGAGTTTTTCAACATAGATAAAACACTATATTTTCCTTCATCTCATTCTGAGATGAAATGTCTGAATCATGTTTGCTGAAACTTTCCAAAAGAATTCGTTCCAAGGCAAGCACTTGCCATGGAAAATTTCAGTTTGAATGGTTTGTTCAACAAAGTTTCAAGCAATTGAAAACTGGGTCTTATAATGGGAAGCATCAGGCAACCTTAACTATGAGTGGCACCAGCTAAGCCCATAATTAAGTTTGTTTGTGAATCTTCTGTGTGAGAGAGAGGGAGAAAGTGTGTTGGATGTATGATCTCTGGCCAGAGAAATTTTAAGACACAAAGATTTCTCTCAACTTATCCTTAATTTATCACCATAGCCAGTAGTTGTCTATGAATTTAAGATTCTCTTTGATCAGAATACTATGAATCCAACATGTTTGGAGTTATAATGAAAAATGCATACTACAAAAAGTCTCTAACCATACTGAAGCCTGTTCCAGGGAATAGTGCACAAGAACTGTTTGAATTGATGATAGATAGTTTGATTTCTCAGTAAAACATGCTAGTTGATAGGTTGAACTTCAGCCTTTGACTACCACTTGAAAAAGCAGATCTCTTTATACTTTCTGGTGCTGGTGCCATTGTGGAGAACTAAAAAAGTACAATGTTCATTCATAAATTCATAGTGTTTAGGGCTAGAAGGGACCATCAGATCATCTAGTTTGATTTCCTATATATCACTAAATTTCACCCGGTTACCCCTGTACTGAATGCAGTAACTTGTGGTTGGATAAAGCATATCTTACAGAAAGACATCCAATCTTGATTTGAAAACATCAATAGATGGAGAATCCTTTGTTTCTCTTGGTACTTTGTTCCAGTGATTAATCACCATCACTTTTAAAAATTTGTGCCTAAATTCTAATTTGAATTTGTCTAGCTTCAGCTTCCAGCCATTGGTTCTTATTATGCCTTTCTCTGCTACACTAAAGAGCCTTTTAGTACTCAGTATTTTCTCCCCATGATCGTTACTTGCCCGGATTGTTGATTATTACTTGCCTACAGTGTCAACCAAAAATCTAACTGCTGCTAGAAAGGGTACATTATTACAGTGTACACCAAAAAAACAAATATGTGGCATACGTATCCAGTTAGTGGAAAGGAGACATAAAAACTTAAATGTAGATGGAAGACTAGATAGTTTTTACTACAAATATTGTTTGTTTAAAAAAAAATCAGAGAAATTTCTTAAAGAAATGATCCCATAGTTGGGCCAGTCCTGCCAGATGATGATGTGGTATCCTCTCACACTGAGGATACCTCTCTAGGGGCGGGAATTCAAGTTATTGGGAAGAGACAGGTAATAGTTATGGGGGATTTGATCATTAGAAACATAGATATCTGGGTTTGCAATGACACAGAGAACTGCATGGTGACTTACCTGCCTGGTGCAAAGAATGTGGATCTCTCAAGACATCTAAGTAGACTTATGTGTAGTGCTGGGGAGGAGCTGGTGGTCATGGTACATGCAGGTGCCAGTAACCTAGAGAAGGATAGGAGAGAGGTCCTGGAGGCCATATTTATGCTGCTAGGTAAGAGATTGAAGTTCAGGACCTCCATGGTAGCATTCTCTGAAGTGTGTCCAGTTCCACGCTCAGGGCCAGGTAGACATGCAGAACTGCAGAATCTCAATGCATGGATCAGATGATGGAGTAGGGTTTCAGATTTATTAGGACCTGGGGAAACTTTTGGGAAAGCAGGACCCTGTACTGGAGGGATGGGCTAATCCAAAATGGAACCAGATTGCTAGCACTTAAAATTAAAAAGGTCATGGAGCAGTTTTTAAGCTAAGGGCTGTGGAAATGCTGATGGGTGCAGAGGAACACGTGATTCAGACAGAGACATCCCTTAGGGGAAGATCTATTAATGGAGACTCTCTATTTCCCAGTAAGGAGAAGAGGATGGAAGATGATAAAATTTGGGTAAGATCTGATGAGAAACAGTCAAATGAAAGAGTCCCATTCAATTACATCATATAATGGCAGACAGCTAAAAAGTGACAATTTTTTAAAGTGCTTATATAGAAATGCTAGAAGTCTAAATAATATGATGGGTGAACTAGAGTGCCTTGTATCAAATGAGCATATTGATATAATAGGCATCACAAAAACTTGGTGGAATGAGGATAATCAATGGGATACAGTAATACCAGGGTACAAAATATATCAGAAGGACAGAACAAGTTGCAATGGTGGGGGTGGGGGAGCACCCTATGTAAAAGAAAGCGTTTAATCAAATGAAGTAAAAATCTTAAATGAACCAAAGTGTACCTTAGAATCTCTATGGATAGTAATTCCATGCTTGAATAACAAGAATATAGCAGTAGGGCTATACTGCTGACCACCTGACCAGGATGGTAATCGTGACTGAGAAATGCTCAAGGAGATTAGAGAGGCTGTAAAAATAAAAATAACCTCTGTAATAATGGGAGATTTTAGCTATCTCCATATTGACTGGGTACATGTCACCTCAGGATGGGATGCCTTAAAAGACTGCTGCTTGGAACAGCTAGTCCTGGAGCTCACAAGATGACAGGCAGTTCTTGATTAAGTCCTGAGTGGAGCACAGATTTGGTCCAAGAGGTACCGGACCAGACTGCTTGGCAATAGTGACCCTAATATAATTAAATTTAACATCCCTGTGGCGGGGAAAACATCACAGCAGCTCAGTATGATAGCATTTAATTTCAGAAAGGGGAACTACACAAAAATGAGGAAGTTAGTTAAACAGAAATTAAAAGTACAGTGCCAAAAGTGTAAGCTGCATGAAAGCTTTTTAAGGACACCATAATAGAGGTTCAACTTAAATGTACACCCCGAATTAAAAAACATAGAGAACTTTTTTAAAAGTACGACCATGGCTAAAGAACAAAGTAAAAGAAGCAGTGAGAGCTAAAAGGTGGAAGTTAAATTCTAGTGAGGAAAATAGAAAGGAGCATAAACTCTGGCAAGTGAAGTGTAAATATATAATTAGGAAGACCAAAAAAGAATTTGAACAGCTAGCCAAAGACTGAAGAAGTAATCGCAAAAAATTTTTTTAAGTACATCAGAAGCAGGAAGCCTGCTAAACAACCAGTGGGGCCGCTGAATGACCGAGATGCTAAAGAAGCACTCAGGGAAGATATGGTCCTTGCAGAGAAACTAAATGAATTATTTGCATCGGTGTTCATGGCTGAGGTTGTGAGGGAGATTCCCAAATCTGAGCCATTCTTTTTAGGTGACAAATCTGAGGAACTGTCCCAGATTGAGGTGTCAGAGGAGATTTTGGAACAAATGGATAAAATAAAACTGTAATAAGTCACCAGGGCCAGATGGCATTCACCCAAGAGTTCTGAAGGAATTCAAATGTGAAATTATGACTACTAACCGTGGTTTGTAACCTGTCATTTAAATCAGGTTCTGTACCAAATGACATTAGGATAGCTAATGTAATACTAACTTTTAGAAAGGGCTCCAGAGGCGATCATCGCAATTGCAGGCTGATAAGCCTGATTTCAGAACTGGGCATATTGGTTGAAACTCTAGTAAAGAACAGAATTGTCAGACACATTAAATGAACATAATTTGTTGAGGAAGAGTCAACATGGTTTTTGTAAAGGGAAATCATGCCTCACCATTCTACTACAATTCTTTAAGGGAGTCAACAAGCATGTAGACAAGGGGAATTTAGTGGATATAGTGTAGTTAGATTTTCAGAAAGCCTTTGACAAGGTCCCTCACCAAAGGCTCTTAAGCAAAGCTAAGAGGGAAGGTCCTTTCATGGATTGGTAAAAGAGAGGAAACAAAGGGTAGGAATAAATGGTCAATTTTCAGAATGGAGAGAGGTAAATAGTGATATCTTCCAGAGGTCTGTACTTGGCCCAGTCCTATTCAACATAGTCACTGGAAAAAGGGGCAGTGAGGTGGCAAAATTTGCAAATGATACAAAACTACTCCAGATAGTTAAGTCTAAAGTAGACTGTGAAGAGCTACAAAAGAGATCTCACAAACCTGGGTGTCTGGGCAACAAAATTGCAGATGAAAATCAGAATTGATAAATGCAAAGTAATTCACATTGGAGACCATAATCCCCTCTATACATATTAATTGATGGGGTCTAAATTAGCTGTTACTACTCAAGAAAGATATCATTGTGAATAATTCTCTGAAAACTTCCACTCAATTTTGCAGCAGCAGTCATAAAAGCTAACAGAATGTTGGGAATCATTAAGAAAGGGATAGGTAATAAGATAGACAATATCATATTGCCTCTATATAAATCCATGGTACGCGCACATCTTGAATACTGCGTCCAAACGTGGTCGCCCCATCTCAAAAAAGATGTATTGGAACTGGAAAAGGTTCAGAAAAGGGCAATAAGAATGATTAGGAGTATGGAACAGGTTCCATATGAGGAGAGATTAATAAGACTGGGACTTTTCAGCTTGGAAAAGAGACGCCCAAGGGGAGATATGATTGAGGTCTATAAAGTCATGACTGGTGTAAAGAAAGGAGATAAGGAAGTGTTGTTTGCTACTTCTCATAACACAAGAACTAGGGGTCACCAAATGAAATTAATAGGCAGCAGGTTTAAAAGAAATAAAAGGAAGTATTTCTTCACACAATGCACAGTCAACCTGTGGAACTACTTGCCAGAGGATGTTATGAAGGCCAAGACACTAACAGGGTTCAAAAAAGAACTAGATAAATTAATGGAGGATAGGTCCATCAATGGCTATTAGCCAGGGTGGACAGAGATGGTGTACCTAGCCTCTGTTTGCCAGAAGCTGGGAATGGGCGACAGTGGATGGATCACTTGATTACCTGTTAGGTTCATTTCCTCTGGGGCACCTGGCAGTGGCCACTGTCAGAAGACAGGATACTGGGCTAGATGGACCTTTGGTCTGAACCAGTATGGTTGTTCTTATATACAAACTGATAACCTTTTCCTAGCACTTCTTGGATGTTGTCGTCCTTCCTTACCCCCTGCTACTCTCACCTACTTACCATATACCATTTAAGTTTCCTCAGATATTTACCAAGTTTAAGGAAGAGAAAGGCACGATCATATAATTTAAACAAACGTGCTGTTATGCTGCCTTTGTTATATAGGGCGAAATAAAAACTGGATGATGACAGTGTGAGAGAGGCAGCAGCTTGCCTTCTTTTTTAGCTGGAGAAATGAATAACAAGTTAGAGAAAAAGAAAAGGCTAAAAGCTACACTTTCAAAGGCAAAAATGACACAGGCATTTCCCTTACCTGTCATGATCTAATGGTAAAACCCGTGAACAATTTATTCTGATCTAAACATGGTCAAGTGTGACACCTAGAGGCCATGTATACTGTATCCCTCAAATAATGCTTTTGGTCCATTTGGGTAACTATTTTTCTTTCTTTGGCTATGAGATTCAGACAGCATGAATAGATTATATTTTAGACCTCAAAAATGGACCCTGACAGATTTTAAAAGATAACTGTTGCATAGTTTTGATAGTATACATTTGTCCACCCATTCCACTTTCTTTATTGTTTCACTCACTGGGCTAAATAATACTGAGACAAAAGACACATCATGCATACATTCCTACTGAGCAATGAATAGTGCTTAAAAGCCTGGAGCAAACCCCTAAGAGAGCACTGTGTACTGCATTCTAGGCTGAAGATATCAAAACCAAGCAATTTTTTTTTATAGATCCTACTCTAGCAGATTCCCTTCTAAACTAAAATATGTGCAAGAGAGACATACCTTCACCACATTACAGGAATAGAATGGGACTTGGCCTATGCAACCACACAAGGAAAGAAGGGAAAGCAAAACTCTTATTTAAACTGTTGTGTGGGCTACCTGGACTTTGGGTCTGGGCACATAAAATAAGCAAATGTTGTATACCTACTAAGTTCCCTTCTCATCCCAAAAGCAGATGGGCCATAAGCTGGAGAAGGAACCTTGATTCCACAGCCTTACTTGCTGACCAACATGGAGGGGTGGCATGTGGAGGGCATCATCATTTACTATTGATATAGGTCATCAGGAAATTACTATTGTCTCCTAGCCACTCAGGACAAGAGAGAAGCAGGGAGGCAGTTGTGTCGTGCAGGGTGTGGGGAGTGTCTGAGGCAAAATGCCTCTCTGGGGTTGTGCAACTTATGTACAACATTTTGCTCAGGGTTGTGCCTAAAATTAAAAAAAAAAAATCTAGCACACTGAATCAGTCAAAGTGGGATATACAGAAGAATGGTTACGTAATCACTGTGATGTGGAGAGAATATTGTGAATACAGGAAAGACGCAGTACTTCCCTTAATTGTGTGGCAAAATAAATAACTGCATGTTGAAAACTGAAGAAAAAAATAAGTATTTTGGGAGATGCAAAAGAAATGAAAGCATAATCTCATCAGTAAGTGGCAACATGCTGCCTGCTTAGAAATTAACATTGTAACCAGATGGACGTATGATGTACAAACACACTGCTTCTGTGGAGCTCTTTTTGGACAAATATTTGGTTGTACTTTATCATTGGCAGCAGTTGTCCCTTTTGTGCCATTCATGCCACTATGGTTTGTTTATTTAAAATGAAAATTGCTGCTTTTGGAAATAAATTAAACTGAAGCAAATGTGATTTGCGAAGGCAAGTCTAATGCTCTAGATGCTATTTCCCATATGATTCAAGAAGGAAAGCAATTTTTATCCAAAAGAGTTTCAATCATATTCTGGTCTTCCTCTATTTGTTGGTTCTGTCATATTGTGTGTGTGTGTGTGTGTGTATTTAATATAAAGTGAGTATGTATACATGCATGTATATAAATATCTCCAGGGGAGAGGAGATTCTGAAGCTTTCACAAGCACATGCAGGATAAGTCTTTGTAAGCCAGCTTTTTACCTGCTGGGCTAAGAAATTTGTGTCTTGTGCTTACTTTCTAGGTTTGGCTCTCTGCATAATTGCCACACAGTGTGTGTTATAGTCTCCTATCTGGAGAGCAGCAGGGAGTAGGTAGGCTTCTGTAGGTAACCCTAGGTCAGGGCAAAGAACCCAGTTCAGGCAGATGCAACTGCCAGGCAGATGGCCTGTGGTATATAATCCTGCAGGAAGCAGGCTAAGCAGCGGAGAGACTCGCTTTGACTCCCAGGGAGATCATCTGTGGAATGTAAGAACTGCAGGGAGTACCTAAGGGTATGCCTACAGTTGGAGCTAGGAGTGTATTTCCCAACTCATGTAGATGTACTCAGGGCCGGCTCCAGGCACCAGCAGGGGAAGCACATGCCTGGGGTGGCACATGCTAAGGGGCGGCATTCCATCCATTCTTGGGGCAGCACAGTCCAAGTGGCTTTTTTTCTTTGCTTGGGGTGGCAAAAATGGTAGAGCCGGCCCTAGATGTACTTGTACTAGTTCTCATGGAGCTAACATTCTGAAAATAGTAGTGTAGCCACAATAGTACAGGCAGCAGTGAATGGCAGGACAGCCTAGCTGTTCTGAGTACAAACCCACCTGAACCCTGTGGGTACACACACAGTTACAGCTATCCTGTGCTTCTACTCACTGCTGCCCATACCACCATGGTTACTCTACTATTTTTAATCTGGTGGCTCAATGAGAGCTAGCATGAGTTTATCTACACAATCTGGGAATCACAGCCCTAGCTTAATATGTAGACATAGCTACATAGACAACAGCTAACATTAGAATAGCAAATAGGGAGCAGCTAAAGGTGGAACTTCCATGGGAATTTCTAGGAAGAATTTTGGGGGCTTTGTTTATGGATACAGCTTCACCCCAGCAACAAAGATGGAGAGTCGTCAGCTATTTGTGTCTTGTATTAGATGTGTCATGTTCTGCTTTCTGCTCGAAGGCAGAGGAGACTTTGTCTGCATGAAGTACAAGCTGGAAGTCCTGATGGAGAAGGTTTGTGGTTGTTAAAAACAGCAAACTGCTTTGTGAGATATAAAGAATGTAAAGGATTTCCTGGATACACAGATCCAGTCAGTACCATAGTAGACCCCAGAGCAGTGGAGAAGACTGGAAATTTTTCACCATCAAAAATAAGAGAAGATGGAGGCTATGTTCAGAGCTGGAAGAACTGAATCAGTTCCGGGCACTGAGTAACATAGAGAACAAGAACCAGATAGTGGTTCTGCAAGAACCAACCAGAGGAAAGAACCAGATAGTAGAAGAAAGAACTGAGAACTGCTATGCAGCTCATACAAGATGGACAAACCCAAGAAAACAATTCACAACTGGTTGGTCCTGATTAGAGACTCCATGCTAAGAAGAGGGCGTGAACATTCTGCAAGGGATAGAAGGACAGTGTTCTGCCTTCCACAAGTGAAAACAAAGGACATCACTGCAAGACTAAATAGGATTGTGAGATCAGCAGGAGAGACTCCTTTGGCAGCAATGACACCACATCAGGCACCATTCCACAGATCCTAGAAGACCTCAAAGATCTGAGAAGGGAGCTGAAGAAGAGGAATATGATTTCAGAAATCCTTTCTGTCCCTTGAAAGATGAACAGTTAGTTAAGTGGTGTAGGGGGAAGCACTGGGGATCTATTATGGAGAGAGGAGATTATATGGTTTTGAGGACTTCCAGCTAAGTAATAGGGTACCAATCTCCTGGATGATACACTTGATGGGGTAGTTGTGAGGGCTTTAAACTAACCATATAGGAGGAGAGTTATAGATGGGAAATCATGGTACAGACATCCAAATATGCAAACCAGCTTCAAGGCATCATGTATATGACAAATCCAAGCACTGAGGGGCAGGGACTATTTAGAAAGGCTGGACGAGCACAAGTCCATCGGGCCAGATGTGCTGCATCCGAGGCTGCTAAAGGAGTTAGCGGATGTGATTGCAGAGCATTTGGCCATTATCTTTGAAAACTCATGGCAATTGGGGGAGGTCCTGGTGACTGGAAAAAGGCTAGTGTAGTGCCCATCTTTTAAAAAGGGAAAGAGGAGGATCTGGGGAACTACAGGCCAGTCAGCCTCATCTCAGTCCCTGGAAAAATCATGGAGCAGGTCCTCAGGGAATCAATTCTGATGCACTTAGAGGAGAGGAAAGTGATCAGGAACAGTCAGCATGGATTCACCAAGAGCACGTCATGCCTGACTAACCTAATTGCCTTCTATGCTGAGATAACTGGGTCTGTGGATGAGGGAAAAGCAGTGGATGTGTTATTCCTTGACTTTAGCAAAGCTTTTGATACTGTCTCCCACAGTATTCTTGCCAGAAAGTTAAAATAGTATGGGCTGGATGAGTGGACTATAAGGTGGGTAGAAAGCTGGCTTGATCATTGGGCTCAATGGGTAGTGATCAATGGTTCCATGTCTAGTTGGCAGCCAGCATCAAGCGGAATGCCCAAAGGGTCAGTCCTGGGGCCAGTTTTGTTCAATATCTTCATTAATGATCTGGAGGATGGCGTGGACTGCACCCTCAGCAAGTTTGCAAATGACACTACAAAAGGAAGGAGTGGTAGATATGCTGGAGGGTAGGGATAGGAAATGGAGGGACCTTGACAAATTAGAGGATTGGGCCAAAAGAAATCTGGTGGGTTCAACAACGACAAGTGCGGAGTCCTGCACTTAGGATGGAGGAATCCCATGCACTGCTACAGACTAGGGGCCGAATGGCTAGGCAGCAGTTCTTCAGAAAAGGACCTAGGGGTTACAGTGGACGAGAAGCTGGACGTGAGTCAACAATGTGCCCTTGTTGCCAAGAAGGCTAATGGTATTTTGGGCTGTATAAGTAGGGGCATTGCCAGCAGATCGAGGGATATGATCATTCTCCTCTAGTCAGCATTGGTGAGGCCTCATCTGGAGTACTGTGGCTAGTTTTGGGTCCCACACTACAAGAAGGATGTGGAAAAATTGGAAAGAGTCCAGCGGAGGGCAACAAAAATGATTTGAGGGCTGGAGCACATGACTTCTGAGGAGAGGCTGAGGGAACTGGGATTGTTTAGTCTGCAGAAAAGAGGGGGGAGGAATTGATAGCTGCTTTTCAACTACCTGAAAGGGGGTTCCAAAGAGAATGAATCTAGACTGTTCTCAGTGGTACCAGATGACAGAAGGAGGAGTAACAGTCTCAAGTTGCTGTGGGGAGGTTTAGTTTGGATATTAAGAAAAACTTTTTCTCTAGGAGGGCGGTGAAGCACTGGAATGGGTTACTTACGGAGGTGGTGGAATCTCCTTCCGCAGAGGTTTTTATGGTCAGGCTTGACAAAGCCCTGGCTGGGATGATTTAGTTGGGGATTGATCCTGCTTTGAGGAGAGGGTAGGACTAGATGACCTTCTGCGGTCCCTTCCAACTGTGATATTCTATGATTCTATGTAAGCAACACAGTTTTAATGGTCTGTATACTAATGCTCACAGCCTATGTAATAAACAAGTGGAGTCTCTGATCTTCTTGTTTGAGAGGTAGCATGATATGATTAGTATTACTGAAGTTTTGTTAGGATGGAAGACTGTTAAAATCAATTGTTACAACTTGTTCCATAAGGATAAAAAGGGTAAAAGGGGAGGCAAATGCCATTTTACATTAAACACTGACGTCTAGACCTGTTAAAGAATCATAGACAATACAGAACCACAGGACCTCAAATACTTAACGATTAAAGTTCAAATTAATACAGTTAAAGATAGGGGCACAGGTAGTCATCTGTAACAGATCAGCAAATCTCACTAGAGTAAAGGACGAACTGCTCTTTAGGTATCTGTCCATGGTATGTAGGAAGAAATATGTTGTTATGGGTGGCTTCAGTGTGACGCACACTTGCTGTACATATCTAAAATAATAGATTATTTCTTTACATAGAAAGTGCTGCATTCAAGACAGGGTAATTTAATACTGAACCTCACTCTGACAGTAAAGAGGAGTTAATGGCTGACCTAAAAATTAGAGGTTGCTTTTGTATCAGTGGTCATGATCTAGCTACATTTACTTTGTGCAAACAGACTATGGCACCAACCTGTAATGTGTAACCTGTATTTGGAACTTCAGAAGGGTCAGTTTTCCAAAGCTTAAGGTAATTATTGGCATAACTGGTAACATAAATTTAACTGGAAAGTGTTAACAAAAACTAAGAATTATTCAAGGAAATCGTACTGGGTGCCTAAACAGCCATGATTCCACAGACATGAAAGAAGTTATGCTAGGCAGGGAGCCATCCTAGTTAAAAGGAGATGTCAAAGTAATGATAAAACACAAAGAGAGAGAGAAGGGAAATGTGGCTTATATTCACTGAAAAAATTTAAAAATGTAGGTGATGTGGATGGAACAGAAAGTTTATCACTTCAAAATCAGTCCTGGATAACTTGCATCCAAGAGTCTTAAGTAAGATTGCCAGTTTTGTTTGGACATATTCCTGGAGGTTTCAGCACATGACAATCTTTAATTAAAATTAATCTTTAATTTCTGGAGACATGGAAACCCCTAGTTTTAAGTGAACTAGCTGAGGAGCATTCTGAACCACTGATGTTAATTTTTAACAGATCTTGGAAAATTGGGGATATTTGGAAGAACTGGAAGACTAGTAATGTAGTTTCAGTATTTACAAAGGGTGAAAGAGATGAACCAGGGTACTATAGTTTGGTTAGCATGATATCTATCCCAGGGAAAATCCTGTAATGATTAATTTGGGACCCTATCAACAAAGAATTTGAGGCTAAAAATATAATTAATGCCAATCAGCATAGTTTAATGGAAGGTAGGTCTTGTCAAAAAATAGACCACAGGTTTGTTTGACAAGATTACAGATCTGTTTGATATAAGCAGTTGTATTATATTATACTTTGATTTCTCCAAGGCATCTGACTTAGTACTTTGATTTTAAAAATTGTGTTATTTGGAATTAACAGAGTCCAGATTAGATGAATTAGATACAAGCTAAATGACAAATCTCAAAATCACTTGTTAATGGGGATATATCAATGACTGGGCACAGTACTAATGGGGTCCCCCACTGATAAGTTCTTGGTTCAGTGCTATTTTAATATTTTTATCAACAATCTAGGCAATGATATAAAATCTTTGGTAGTAAAGTTTGCAGGTGACACAAAGATTAGTGGGGTAATAAATAATGAGGAAAACAGGTTATTGTTAGAGTGATCTGAATCATCTGGTTAAATGGCCACTATCCAACAAAATACATTTTTAATACAGCCCTGTGAAAAGTAATACCTCTGCGAACCAATAACCCGTGTTATACTTATAGGATGGGAGACCATCTTGGAAAGCAGTGACGCAGAAAAGGACTTGGGAGTTATTGTAGATCAGTGGTTCTCAACCAGGTGTAGGTGTACACCTGGTGGTATGCAGAGGTCTTCCAGCGGGTACATTGACTCATCTAGATATTTACCTAGTTTTACAACGGGCAGCAAGAACTAGCAAAGTCAGTACAAACTAAAATTTCGTACAGACAGTGACATGATTCTACTGCTGTATATATTATACATTGAAATGTAAGCATAATATTTATATTCCAGTTGATTTATTTTATAATTATAAGGTCAAAAATAGAAAGTAAGCAATTTTTCAGTAATAGTGTAGCTGTGATACTTTTGTATTTTTATGTCTGATTTTGTAAGAAAGTAGTTTTTAATTGGGGTACACAAGACAAATCAGACTCCTGAAAGAGGTACAGTAGTCTGAAGAGGTTAAGAGCCACTGTCATAGATAACCGCCTCAACGTGAAGTCTCAGTGCAGTGCTGTGGCAAAAGGGCTAGTGCAAGGGTTCTCAAACTGGGGGCCACGAGGGGGGTCATGAGGTTATTACATGGGAGGGCTCAAGCTGTCAGCCTCCACCCTAAACCCTGCTTTGCCTCCGGCATTTATAATGATGTTAAATATATAAGAAAGTGTTTTTAATTTATAAGGGGGAGTCACACTCATAGGCTTGCTATTTGATTGGGGTCACCAGTACAAAAGTTTGAGAACCTCTGGGCTAGTGCAATATTTGGATGTATGTAAAGGAGAATATCAAGTAGAGGTTGCAAAGTGATTTTTCCTTTGTATATAACATTGGTAAGACTACTACTAGAATACTGTGTTCAGTGCTGGTGTCCACACTTCACAAAGGATGTGAAAATACTGGAGCAAGTTCAAAAAAGACACAAAAATGATCCAGGGTCTAGAAAACAAACCTTACAATTTGAGGCCTAATGAGCTCAATGTAACTTATCAAAGGGAGCACTGAGGGTATGTCTATGCTGCAATTAAACACCACCAGCTGGCCCATGTCAGCTGATTCGGGCTCACAGAAACTCTCCCTCCTGGCTGGAGCCTACACTTCATTTTGACAGCCCTGGCACCTAAGCCTGAGTCAGCTGGCATGCAGTGGCGAATTAACGCATGGACCCATTGGGCCCTGTTCATCAGGTTTTTGCTGAAACGAAAGCTCTTGATAACCTTACTCTTTGCAAGGCGGTGGCAGGAAATCAGACAACGGGAACATGGCCTTCCAGCTGATAGTTGATGCAAACAGGCAAACAAAAGTGCTTTCACTCAAATCTTCTATTTTATTTAGTCTCCAGCACTTACACACATCCGCAACAGGTTAGTAGAGCAACAGATTACCCTCAGAATCAGATTTACCCAGGATCTTGAGGAGGTCTCGAGTGGATAACTGTAGATGTCAGGGCCAGCCTTCTGTATGCAGGGGAACTTCGGAGGTGTCCAAGTGTCCATCGAGCTCAGGTTTCTTCCTCTTTTTATATGCAGTTTGTTAGTATTACATAGCTTGTTCATCCAAAAATTAAAATAAAATAAAACTCCAAAGAAAACAAAAAAAAAAATCTGCTGAGCAGAAGCTAAGGTAAATGTGGAGTTTTCCACCCAGTTGTTTTCCATCAGTTAACCGGCTGTATTTCACAAAGCAATACTTAACCATTGCCAGAATTTCCATCTTGCAAAACCACATGCTTTGGAAAAAACTCAAGTCAGGAGGGCACAAGGTCATGTTTACTCTATGTGGTCACTCATGTCTCCCTCTCCTCCTGGTCTGTTAATTGTGTTAAGGCTGCTACAAAGGCCTTACAGGTACTTTCAGCAATAAGCATAAAAATTGGTATTTCAGCTGCTGGGCAGTGGTTTAGACATGTTACTGGTTTAACAAAATTTCCTTCTTACAGCCCATGCCCAGGGTCCCCAGCCAATTTGGGGGGCCCTGCAGGAGCCCTGGAACCTGTGTAGAAGTGGGAAGGCCACTGGTGCAGGAACTGTGGCCCTGCTCCTCCTCTTCTGCCTGGGACTCCTCTCTCTTCTCCTCCTCTTCCCATTGAGGCCCTGCCCCTTGGCCAGGCTGAAAGCCAGAGCCAGGCCATGGTAAGAGTCACCCAGGGCAGGTGGAGGGACTGGAGCTTCCCACAGTGGCGTGGGATCCCTGAATGACTCTTACCACTGCCCGGCTCCGGCTTCTAGCCTGGCCATGGGGCGGGGCCTTGGAGGGGAAGAGGAGGAGCAGGGGGTGGAGTCCCATGGTGAGAGGACGCTAAGGCCCACCTTAGTCCTTTTCCCCCTTCCCCCCCTGCACTGGGAAGAAGCTGGTGCTACTAGCAGGGACTGCACTTCGTGTCAGGAGAGCTGATCACCTTATTATGTACCCTGCCACAAAGTGCAGCCCCAGCTGCTGCCACTTCACACCTCTCCAAGGCACCCCTGGAATGTAGGGTGCCCAAATGTTCTTTGTGTTCTTAATCTGCCTCTGCTGACATGGGCCAGCCAGCAGCATTTAATTGGTGTGTAGACATGCCCAGAGAGATGCTTTGATCACTGTGAATAGACACTTACACTTGGAAAAGATATCCAATAGTGGAGTTTTTTAATCCTGCTGGAAAATGCATAAGAGCCAATGACTAGAAGATGAAGTTAGACAATTTCCACCTCGAAATAAGATATGATTTCCTAGCAGTAAAGCTAGTTAAAACAATGGAATAATTCACCAGCATCTTTAAGGTGAGATTAAATATCTTTTAAAAGATATGATTTAATCCATTTTTCTGGGAGAAATTCTACAGCCTATGTGGGCAGGGGTACAGACTAGATGATGATAGTGGACCCTTTTGGTCTTGGAATCTATTAACCTATGAGTGAGTCCCCCTGTTCTCCCCATGGCTCATGAATGATGGGAATGAACAGGATTGGTTGCATTTCCCTGTACATGCTCTTAACACTTGCAGCTTTGCATTTAGAATAATGACCACAATCAAATCCCCTGCTTCTGGGTTTTAAACACTCAGTTGCAGAGGTCAGGAAGGAATTCCTCCCTCCCCCAGTGCTCATGTTAAGGCTGATTCCCCACGCTGGCACTTCAAGTGCAGAAGGTGGGGGCCTGCAAGGATTCTAAAAATTTATATTTGCCACTCCAGGCTTGTATTAAACTCCCAAGGTTACAGCTTTTCTCTGACCTTGAATTAGTAGATGCTGCCACCACCCAAGTGCTACCCACCCCTTTGACACTTGAGAATTCCTTCCTGTAGGGTACCCTCAAGCCCTATCACCCCACCCCACCTCCGGGGAAAAGCTGAGAAACAAAACAAAGGAAATCAGCACTTGCCACCAGCTAATTTAACAACATGTGTCTTAAGAGGTTTGTGCACAAAAATCCAATTCTGTTCATTAAAAATGTAAATTTTATTAATGAAAAGAAGAAAATACATCTGGAAATTTAAGCTTTTGCTCGATTTTAAAAAAACATTAAAAGGATTAAGCATCAAGAATAGTTCTCTTGAGGTCCAGCTTAAAGGTTACAAGCAAAACAAAAGCATCAGGGGTTAGCACAAAGGAGTCCACAAGCCATTAAGAAATAAAAAGAAATAAACCTAATTGTGTCTTTCTAGACATTTCCTAGGTAAATTAAGTTGTCATGGTATAAGAGGGAAGATCCTTTCATGGATTGAGAACTGGTTAAAAGACAGAGAACAAAGGGTAGGAATAAATGGTAAATTCTCAGAATGGAGAGGGGTAACTAATGGTCAGTCCTAGGCCCAATCCTATTCAACTTATTCATAAATGATCTGGAGAAAGGGGTAAACAATGAGGTGGCAAAGTTTGCAAATGCTACTAAACTGCTCAAGTTAGTTAAGACCAATGCAGGCTGTGAAGAACTTCAAAAAGATTGCACAAAACTAAGTGATTGGGCAATAATATGGCAAATGAAATTTAATGCGGATAAATGTAAAGTAATGCACATGGGAAAAAATAACCCCAACTATACATACAATATGATGGGGGCTAATGTAGCTACAACTAATAAGGAAAGAGATCTTGGAGTCATTGTGGATAGAACATAAGAATGGCTGTACCAGGTCAGACCAAAGGTCCATCTAGGCCAGTATCTGTCTACCGACAGTGGCCAATGCCAGGTGCCCCAGAGGGAGTGAACCTAACAGGCAATGATCAAGTGATCCTGCCACCCATCTCCATCCTCTGACAAACAGAGGCTAGGGACACCATTCCTTACCCATCCTGACTAATAGCCATTTATGGACTTAACCACCATGAATTTATCCAGTTCTCTGAAGATGTCCATGCAGTGTGCAGTGGCATTCAAAAAGTGTGGTGGAGAAAGCGAATAAGGAAAAGTTATTTACTTGTTCCCATAATATAAGAACTAGGGGCCACCGAATGAAATTGATGGGACAGCAGGTTTAAAACAAATAAAAGGAAGTTCTTCTTTACACAGCGCATAGTCAACCTGTGGCACACCTTGCCGGAGGAGATTGTGAAGGATAGGACTATAACAGGGTTTAAAAGAGAACTAGATAAATTCATGGAGGTTAAGTTCATTAATGACTATTGGCTAGGATGGTTAAGGAAAGGTGTCTCTAGCCTGTTTGTCAGAGGGTGGAGATGGATGGTAGGAGAGAGATCACTTGATCATTACCTGTTAGGTTCACTCCCTCTGGGACACTTGGCATTGGTCACTGTCGGTAGACAGATACTGGGCTGGATGGACCTTTGGTCTGACCCAGTATGGCCGTTCTTATGTTCTGATCTACTTTCATATCTGGGGTTGCAAATAAGTAGTTTCTAAGTATAATACCAATGATTTTTCATACCTGGCCCAAAACTTCTCACAGCATAGCTGCTCCCTGTCTGCCTCTCCCCGAGAACAACAAACAACAGAGAAAAGGGGAGTCTTGTTTCAATTTTAAAAAATTCTAGCCTTCCCATTGGCTCTTTTGGCCAGGTGCCCACTCACTTCCTTTTACCTGTGCATAGCAGTGAGACTTTTTAACCCTTTACAGGTAGAGCAAGTAGAGAATACTTACTAAGAGAGACTGTGCATCCACAACAGGGAGTTACCACCCCCCCCCTTCATTTATCACAGCATAACTGCTTGATGTTTGAGAGAGAGTGTGATTGTCTGTTTTTGTTTTTTGCCTTACTCTGAAGCATTGGGGATAGGCCACAGCTGGAAACAGGACACCAGACGGAGTGGACCAGTGCTCTGTGGTGACACCCCTTTCTTAGATTCTTATTTGGTATATCTTGCTTACTTGCTCAGGGTCATAGTGATTGCTAGATTTGGGGTCAGAAAGAATTTTCCCGCCGGTCAGATTGGTAGGAAACTTTGTGTGTGTGTGTGTGCCTCCTTCTGCAGCACAGCTCGCCTGCTAGCATCATCTGGGCATACCTTGCCTTTTAGGGGCATTGGGCATTGGTGGCACCTCCATCTCTTTTGTTCTCTGCCTGTGGCACACAACCATTCGGTCTCCTGAGGACTGAAATGTTGTAGTCTCGCCAAAATCATTGGTCTCAATATAGGATTGTCTGGGTGAAATATAATGGTCTGTGATATACAGAAGGTGAGATTAGATGATCTAATTGTTCCCTCTGGTCTTCACCTCTATGAAATCTTTATCATGCAACAATTTGAATGTTTAATACATAAACCGCTCTTTATTTAAAAAGCAATAATGAAGAAACAATGATCTAGCAGGACTGGCTAACTTTGTGTCTTCTTATGATACTCCATGGTTAAATTCTGCTGTATTTTCATAAAAGGTTTTAACTTTAATCACATGGCTTTCTATAAAACAAAAGGTTACTCCTCTCAGTATCCTTTGTCAATCATTTATCTGGAAAGTTCATAGAGTTTGCCTATATTGCTGTTGTGTCTTGCACAAATGAATATCTCTGACTATATATCCAGCTTTTCTCCACTGGGACTCATAAGTTAGTGTCCTGAAGAGTGGTAATGACACTGGTAGTATAACAATGTGAAGGATTGACAGAGACTAATGTTTGTGACTTTGCTTGTATAACCTTGTCTTTTCTAGGTATATTTAAACATTTATTTTGGAACACCTAAAATATATGTAACTATGACAAATTAGGTTTCTCATGTACATGTTGGACCGTGAGTTCTTGACCTGAGGATTATGAACAAGTAGCATGAGTCATGATCACCTTTGCCTTCCCGTATTGCTAAGTGGGAGGGCAGTCTCAACACGAACCTAGCCAGATGGGAAGAGGGTTATGAAGTAAAGCGTGTCCTACTGTGGTAAAGGTTGAGAATCACTTAAAATGCAGTTTAATCTTAAAGGCAAAATCCATCATCACTAGTGATTGAAGTTCTAATTTTTGGACTGTGGACCAAAAGAGAGTGATCATTGGCCAATTATACAAAAGAGCAAAATGATGGAAATGATCCTTTTTATTAGATTAATGAACAATAAAGTATTAAAGGCTTGACTTACCTCTTCTGAACAGGAAAATGCAAAATGTACTTGTCTGAGTTAAGACCATTGTTTCTAAAGAGCTTCTGCCAGAAAGGAGGGTAGCTTTAAACTGCACCTGTGATTGAGGTTGTCCATGGATATGCTAAACCCTAATCCATGCTTCCTTCATTAGTGTAACCCACCTTGACATCTATGTAGGTTGGCTATAGATTCTCTACAGTGAACCAGAGGTTGCCGGTACATTCATGTACCCTTTTAGGTCAACTTTGTACTGTCAAGGGCCTGTGTTTTAGGATATGTGAAGACTTCTGTGTGTTTCAGAGCTTAATCAAGACTTAATCCAATAAAAGGGATAATCTAAAATGTACTCTTTGACCTATAACAGTTTGGTCATTTGACTATCTTAAATAAATTGGCACATTACAATACCCATTCTAGTTTTACAAATACAAAAAGTTACATTCAGGTTATAAACTGAAACAATTCAAATCAGCAATTCTAAAGTTGCAGTTCTTACTCTGCCACACTGCACATATATATATATATATAAGAATAAACGTTCAATTCCAAATAAAGTGTCATAAACATATATCACTGAGAGGGAAATTCTGGACCACTGGTTGTTTTTGATGCAGACTTCAAAACTTAATGGAAATTTTGTGGTGCTCGTTTACCAATGAGGGTATTTTTGAGAGGCGCAAGAGGGAAGTATGTAGAGATTTTAACAACATATAGGATACAAACTTGTAAAGTTTCAACTTCTGAGGTTCTTGTGAACTACAGTTCGGTATCCTTGTGCCAAAACCTTTGTATCAATTTTTCCAATTCAGAAAAATATTTAATCTTTTCATAAACACAAAAATGAATGAAGACTAATCAGCCAAAGAAAATATCAGCCAAAGAACGCCCAAAAGAACATGTGAATACAAGGGATTATAACAGATGCCCAAATATAACCATAGCTTTATTAATTGACAAATGTATAATGTACCTCCATAATATTTTTTTTAACTATCAAGATATAATTTAATTGATTGGTTCTGAATGGCTTGTGTCACAGTAACTGGGCTAGCTTAATCGTGTCCCCTTTCTGGTCTCTGTGTGTGTGCCCTCTTAGATATTCCATGCCTTTTTCTATCTTGGGATGGAATTTTGCAATTCCCCCATTCTTAGGCCATATCTACACTTACTGGGGATCGGCGCTGCTGCAATCGATATAGCAGGGCTTGATTTAGCAGGGCTAGTGAGGACTTGCTAAATCGATTGCAGAGCACTCTCCGGCTGCGTAAGGTAGAGAGGAGTAAGGTAAGTTGATGGGAGAGCGTCTTGCATCAACAGAGCGCAGTGTAGACACCTCAGTAAGTTGAGCTAAGCTACGTCAACGCCAGCTACGTGACCAATGTAATACCGTGACTGGACTGTCTTTTCAAAACCCAAGTATTGTTTGTTTTAGCAGTAGGAAAAAGGATGTAGGGAAAAAAGTATTTTAAAACAACAATCTGCATGCATGTCTGTCTTATCTAAAGGTTACCATCCCCTGATGGTAGTATAGCAGGACTATCTCATTCATGCTAGAGCTGGGTGAATTTTTTTCAGCTGAGTCTTTTTTCAGCACAAATGCAAAATGTGATGATCCCTACACTTTTTGTGAGTTTGTGCCTGTTTTGCCCAAATGTATATGCTGAAAAAATGGACTAAAACCAAACAGATCCCCCCGCCCCCCTGGCAAGTCATACTGTTCATTTTGACATCTTTGAAATTGTCAGTGAACAAAGTAATTCACACCTCTATACTTCAGGCACCCTTAGTAGGTGCCTGTTTCTCATTCTGGTTTCTCCCAAGCAACTACTCTCTCTCTTGAGAAGACTTCTTTTTCAAGCTACCCATCTTCTTTTGTGTTTGCTGGCCTTTTCCTGTCCTGGTTAAAATAGTTTTGTAGGTTGGCTGGAGAAGAGATAGAATCTTCAAATCTAATAGTTTAGGGTTCTTAAGAGAAAATGCCCAAAGTGCTTACCTAGGGGTGATCTGTCAGAAGCCATTTTTACTCTTCACCTTCATGTTTGTTTTTCCCCCCAGACTATCCTTTGTTAAGTTAACCCAGTAAATTCATACATAAACATCCCCTAAACCAGATCTTTATATGGTATTCATAAAGTATTACCAAACAGCTCCAAATCTATCACAGCTAAACAGGACAAACTGAGGATATAAATATTTTTGCATATTTATTGTATTTTATATGTTTTGTTTGCATATTTATATTTATATACATATTTATATTTTTGTTTGATAATTTGAAAAAAGTTTCAGTCATATTCAAAAATGAAATGAGTATGCCACATTGGGGCCAATATGTTTCTTGTAAATTTTCAGAAGCATGCGAATGTATAGTTATAGAGATAGAAATATGACTCTGGGTGTGTGTTATTTATGATACAGATGCGTGTTTATATTAGAAACAATTCCAGATCCATTTGTTGTACTGTGCTAACTGCATGGCTACTCTGTGTCCCTAGGGTCATGTACAAGATATGTATAGTGGTATTCTTACAAGATTCATATAAACTCAGGGTTAAAATCTTCCATGCTCCATTAAATTTAGTGCCTTTGAAAAGGGTCCCCTCTTGGCTTTGTAGCCCTGTAAGTCTTACTTCTCCCCTGGCACAAACTTTAGCTATTGCCTACCATTTTTACTTTGAAAAATAAAAGGACTGTGTAGACTACTTATCTACTTGTATAATTAAAATAGAACATAAACTACTGTCACAGAGTCCTTGTTAAATAATAAAGGCATTTTCTCAAACAGAGAATGTATTCACAATCTTATTTTGAAATAAGTTACATGTAAATTTCATATGCCGAGTATACTTGTCCCCTAAGATAAATCATAAGATTTCCCTGTGAAGTGGCCCTGAGCTATAAATTCAAAGGACTTCCCTAGTTTAAAGCAGCATTACATTTTGGCGCACCAAACACCACAAGTAAACTGGTTCTGTGTGGTTTGCAAATGAACGTACAGCACAGTGTGAGGAAGAAAAATGAGTGAGATACATGCATTTTTTACACTACCTTAGCTGTAATGCAAGTCCTGCATCAGGATGCTATACATTTGTTAGGATCATGGCTTTCTATGTATCCCTTATCAACCTATAATCTCCTGATTGTTGCCTGTTTTTCAACAGCTGAGGAACAGTAATCCACACTTGCTTATCTCTCTTAATCACAGCCTCACAGTTCTAGGACTCCTTGAGCCTTTAATTCCGTTTTACAGGCGTAACAGAGTGGAAAGTAAACAAAGACAAATTTGCAACCTTCAACATTGCTAATTTGCTCTGATGTCAGAATATTTAAACAGACAAGGATTTGGGAATTATTTGATTGAGGCTGCTTTTAATCTAATGCATGTGAAAAGGCTGAGTCTGGGAAGGTTCTGCAAAATGACAGGCATCCCAAGAGAGGCTTTCTGAAGGTTTCCTCTATCAGCAGCACTAGCTTCATCATTTAGAACTCTGTGGTTGCTGTGGTGTTAGAATGCATTCACATAGTGGGTTTGTTTTTTTTATTGGTGTGTGACAATCACTCTTCTGAGAACATTTCTCTTTTGCCTTTCAGTTTGTTGAGAACTAGGCCAACAGGCTTGTTATTGTTTCAGTTCAGTAGGGGATAAGCTTTGTTTAAAAAGACCCCTACTGAAAAAGAAATAAAACCTTTGTCACCTTCCACACTTCCGTATATCCCTGACAGTCTGGTATAGCCTGTAAATTTTAGATCAAAAGTCTTCAGTATAATTTAATTTCCTCTTTACAAACTCATAGATAACTGGGTCTTCAAAGTACTTTGAATTACTTACAGTTTACATTTTGTGCATGTACACATGTATGCATATCTATGTGTATGCATGCTGATTAGATGGAAAAGGGGTGTGTGTATGCACATGTGCATGCGTAAATATATATTTCATGTGCATGTGTAAGATGTTTCTCCTGCTCTCCCTGTGTGTATATATTAACAAAAAGAAAAACAGGTGGCCAGCTATAATTAAAATCTAATTCTGCAATTTAGTTTTTTCGGATGATAGATTTATAAGAACTTCATTGCTAGTTGTTTTTAGATGTGCAGATATGTGGTTTATTAAATTGTCAATAATTTTTAATTATCAGCTCCTGTGATTTTTTTATCTGTCTCTCTTGTGCACACTAAACTCAGATACCACAAGGATAGCCCTGTTATAACCACTTACGTGTACTCCTTTTACATTCTTTCAACAGACTGCTTTAATGTTATTATCTGAAACAGGTTCATTTGAATAAATATGCATTAAAAAGGTTTTCATTGTTTCCTGAGGTCTCTCTTTGTGAGGTTTGAGTTTAGTGCATGTATAATCATTTATAAATATTTTGATTGTTTGCACAATGATAAACACATCATATATATTTTTACCAATACAAAATATGGCTCAAGTTGTATATTCTGAACTGCATCTATATCAATGCAGTTAATTTAAATAAAAAATCCAGCATAGATTTTAAATTTAGAAAATCATTGATTTTTTTTAAGGGCTGTTACTTGTTTCTCAAGTGTGCCTGATGGTTTTTTATTAGTATGTGTCCTTGTGATATTTTAGACAGAGGTGTACAGAAGGCAGCATTTTGCAGTTGCTATATGCAGTGCTATTACAGCTTTGGGTTGTGTGTGTTTCACCTCATCTCTTTCTCACTCTCTCCAGCTGGTGTAAATAACTGCTGCTGCCTCCCAGACCAAGATAACCTGCTCAGTCAGCTGGAGCCCCCTGTGGACAGCTGTCTCTCTCCGCTGATGGAAAACTGCTACTAACCTCTGAATGGAAGAGAGTGGAGCAACAACCACACTAGTAACTGCAGCAGTAGCAGTAATAGCAGCAGCAACCGAGGTCTCTATTGTTCCTTGGTGTTAAACAGTTTTTCCTTTTCAGCTGACATGCACAATAGCTGGGAAGAGGTTTCCATTCTGCCCTCTCTATGAAGAAATTCTGAAGGGGAGAAAATTACTCAGACAAGGGTTACCCTTTGTGCTGCAGATTTTGACACTGAAGCAGCCTTCTGAAGGCATGGGGGTGAGAGTGGGAGGCACAGCTTTATCCGGTGGCCCAGGGGCTTCTGCTGTTTCAATCCGGTGTACTGGAGTTCTTGTGGTTCTTCTGTTTGGAATCTGGGAAGCTAAAGCACAAAGTGAATTTGAAACTTCTTCTGTATATTTGTGGAAGACTGGTAAGTAAAGAAGTGTGTCACATTAATATATTTTTATCACATTTATTTCCAGTTGTGACTGTTACTATCTTATCTATGTTCCTAATATTTTTCTTATGGTAGAAAATCAATTTGTACCATTTATTGATGGACAGATGTCTGAGAAAACAAATTAGGTCATTTTTCAGGGTTTTGTTAAAAGGAATGTGACAATTTTTTTTTAAGTGGATCTTTGCACTCCTGGCTGTTTTAAAAGCTCTGTATTATATGTCAGTAGAGTAGAACAGTACAGAACTGGACTTTCATAATGGAAGGTAAAAATTGTTACAGGAAGATTCAGCAGCGTTAACAGGGTGTTAAAAATATTGATGTTTCACGAAGAAAGATGTAGTTCAGGATGTGTATTCATGTAAGCTTTATACTGACATGTAATGTATTCAGTGTGGTAATTGATGAGGAGTTGGGTTTGTTACATTTAGGTTTATATAGGACACATGAAAGCTAATGATGGATTAGGTGAAATAATCCAAGTGATGCCAGATCTCATAACCAAAGAGCCAAAGGCAAATAGGCTATGTGGATTCAGAATCACACCAGATAGATTATTTCCTCTACTGTTACTAATGAGTTACGTGTCTGTTTTAAAGATTGCATAGTCATAACTATGCTCATGCTCAACTTTTCATTAAAAATTAATGTTTTTTGTTAATGCAGTGCATAAATCCTCAACACTAACAATCACTAGTTATCATTAACTAGTGATATATTAGCACATCTTAGCACTTGAATATAACCTACTTCCTATTTTAGTAAACATAAAACTTAAAATATTTATCTTGAAGTGATCAGGAGATGGGTCTTTTTTGTATAGTGCCAGGAACAAACTATCCATAAAGTACCATGATTCTTTCAGAAATGCTTTCTCATTAATAGGAAAATACTGTGAGTAGAGAAAATGAATATTAATCATTTGACTGAAAAACAAGTTTGATGAGACTGGGTCTTTTTCCTGGATGAAGAGTGCCCCTGGCCTTCTGCCACAGAGACAGATCAATTTACAGTTACACTGATATCCTGAATTTTTTAAGAGGCTGCATCTATCCAGCAGCTCAAGGAGGAGATTAAAGGGAAATTCATTTAAACTGGAAGACAAGATCTCCAATAATACTAAGAGAGAGATTTGAAAGGGGAGAAATCCTTTGATACTGAAAGATAGGTTATTACTGTTGTTATGCCATCAAACTCCTGAAGCATTATTTCTTTAATTGGTACATTGACAGATTGAGAAGATTAAAGCCAGAGGTTTTGTTCTTCTAATGGTTTTTTTTAAGTGCACAGAACACCTATCCAAAGGCATAAAACAAGTGCTTTGCTTTGTTGTTTGTTTGTTTGTTTTGCAAAACCACATTAGTAATTTCAGAGGTTTTCTACAAAGCAGATCATATTTGATTAAACTAATTGAAAGCAATCTGTAGAATATATTGTCTAGCATTTTATTTTCCCTCCCCTTAGTATGGCAGTCCTTTAATTTAATAGCTGGTATTTAAAGCAGTTTAAAAAATAGCAGATAGACTGAAGATAGCAACAACTGTATTTAACAATTTGGTGATATGATTTTGTAATCACAAAGGATAGTTAATTGCAATTAGATAAGGAATAACTCCATTTATTTTTGCATACAATGCATGTGCTTTACTATTGTTTCACTCAGGCGGCAGAGAGGAAATAATATTTTCTGACACAATTCTTTAAAAGCACATTCAAAAACAGCCTTAAAACCTCAAGAACTTTTGTTCTAGGCAAGTGTGTGACATATTGTGATCATAGTATCTCATGAAAAGTTTAAGTCTTGCGCTTATCTTTTGCCCCACTATAGTCTTCCCTTCAAATAACTACTTTGCACATATTCATGAACAGGGTAAAAGGTGGTAGCTTTATTTTTAATAATGTAACGCCAATAATCTAACACTAAAATAAAATGGGAAAATCACCACTTTGCCAATTCCAAGCAATATGCAGCAGGATTCAGTGGATAAGGCTGTAGCACTGAGAGTCAGAAGACCTGGATTGTATTCTCAGTTGGCTTCCTGTCTGATATTGCTCTTGACTCTTTTGTCTTTAGTTTCTCCTTGTATGAAAAAGGAAAAAAAAATGGGGATAGTGGTACACTCTGTAAAGTGCTTTGAGATCCGTAGATGAAAGGCTCTGCATATTTTTCTTCTTACCCAGGGGAACAGGTGGTTGACAGCCTGGTGAATCTTAGGGGCCTCCATGCAGAAAGAGAGTAAAATCTTTCAAGTTGTGTTGGTTTCCTTTCAGTCTGATTTGGCCCTGTCTTGTTGCTTTCAGAAGTGTAGCTATATCTCTGGAGATGTGAATAGCGATGACTTCTCTGGCTGAATTTAGGCCAGTTTTATTCTATAGAGCACTGAAGGCTCTCAGTGAAACTTCCTTGTGACATGTAAGAGGACCTTTGCTCCACATGACTAGTGTAGTCTAGTCAGGTGAGGAGGAATTGGGTTCACTGTTGGTTGAGATTGTCCAAACTCCCTGTGGGGGGAGTTGTGCCATTATCGGTTTAAAATCCCAGATCAGCAAAATATTTCCTGGTGCTGGCAGGGTTGCCAGTTATTGCCCCATTTCTAATCTTTTGTCCTTTGTGGAGGAGATTATTGAAAAACAATATGATAGCAATGCACATATGGAACATACTAGAATCCTCACATGCTTTTCAGTTGGTTTTTTTGACTTGAGCTTGGTAAGGACAGGCTGCCCACCTTTTCCTAGTAAATACATGGATCAGATAACTGTGCTGATTCTGCTACATCTATGAGCAGGTTTTGATACCAATGGCCACGATGCTTTCTGAACACAGTGAGGTAGATCGTATTCCTCTGGAGTGGTGCTATTATTTCTTCTTGGAGAGGTCTCAGATGGTGGGAAATAGCAGCTGCCCTTCTGTCCTAAGGGATCTCTAGTATGAGGTGCTGTAAAGATTTGTTTCAATACCCCTCCTATTAAAACGGAATGCATTACCATTTGAAGAGATAATAAAACTAATATGGACAGTGGTGACTTCAAAGAGCTTGCTTTCAGCAGATCCAGATGGTCTGTGCCTTAGCTTTCCCAGTGCCTGACTCAGATTGAAATGTGGATGAAAGCAAGCTGCCTGGATCTTAATTGGATAAGACAACAATGAAACTAGTGGATAGGAAGCCTCCTGGGGTCTCTTCCAACCGTAATCTTCTATGATTCTATGATCTGGAGTGTATTGTTGGTGGAGATTTTGATGTCCATTATTGGGAGTGGTTTGTCCACTCTGCATCCAACAAGTTTGCTATTTTGGGGAGCTTTGCACTCCTGAAGATTCATTTGGCATCAGCAGCTAAAGATGCTTTTTATCACTTATTTATTTGAACAGTTGAGACTTTGTCTCTGTCTGATCCAACCTTTTGTGGCTTCTAGATTGATTTATTGGAATGTGCCCTACATACCTTGAAGACCATGCAAAAGGTACAGTTCTTGAGGAATGTGGCAGTCTGCCTGTTAGCTAGTATTAGCTGAGACAACATATTGCACTAGTTTCTCAGTAGCTGCACTGGCTTTCTATTCTTTTTCAATAGTAGTTCAAGGTATTCATGGCCTATAAACCCCAAATGGGACCTGGTTATTTGAGAGATTGGCTCTTCCTCTGTGCACCATCACAACAAATGAGGCCTGTTGAGTGCTCAGATTAAGAGTTCTTTGATTTAATTGTCTGTGGGCTGCTGTCAGTGCTCTCAATAGTCAATTTTAACTTTCTGCTTGTGAAACATTGTCTGAGTTTTACCTTCAGGGCACAGTGAAAATTTTCATTTTCTGTTTCAGGCTTTTACAAGATACAGGGCAGATGGGTTTGTGGATGTTGGGTTTGCCATTTTATATATAAATATTATTTTTAAAAGGGCTCTGTAATAGAACCTGTATATTTAATGCAGTTATTAAAGATTTGGAGAAACAAGGGGATAGCAAAGTCTGTTGATGAATAAAGATGGACTCGAATTTTCAGGTTCGAATTCAGCTCTAACCTTGTCCAAAGTTGTGGGATATTCAGACCTGGGGTTTTGGTTTGTCCTATTCTGAGATGGGGACTGGATGATGAATGTGGAGTGAAATCCAAATTGGCATAAAATTCAGGAATGTTCAGCTACCTAAGACATGAAGTTGTTTCATTTAGTAGCAGTTATGCAAGATTGTCTGTCTGGATTTTCCAATAAACGCGCTGGATAACTTAATGAAAAAGTGAAAATCACAGGTAGTAATGTATATTGGAAAAATATAGTCAACCTGACCCGGGCATGGTGATGAGCTTTGAATGATTGGGGAATAGGATCCGTGGAGAACTTAGCCCTTTGAAGTAGCTGTGAAGATGACTGTTCACTGAAAGATATAGCTGAAATTGAAAGGACCAGAGAAAAGGTAACAAAGATGTTTACTCCCCTGGTGGAACATTATATGAGATAAAGGAGTGTAAAACCTAGGATTCTAAAGGAAAGTAGAAGAGGTACACAAAATTAAGAAGGGTATAGTGAAAAATAATTAACTTCTCCATTTTCTCTGAATATTTCCATAACCAATTGTTTTCATATTTGTAGCTATGCAGACTAAGGATAATCAAATTCTATGCTTCAGAGTGTAAATAGGTTGTCTGGAGGATGAGGAAATTTTTTTTGCATCCATTGGGCAATTGGTTAGGTGCATTATGGAGGATATTCATTTTCTTCTGAAACATCTGATGATAGCTGCTGCCACATATTGGACTTTATAGGTACCAGTGGACCATAATGGTTTTGTTCAGATGTCAAAATTCATCGCCATTATAACAGTCTTGTCTGTGAAGATATTCTTGAGAAGTCCTCTTAAGTGTTAACATGCATTTTATACTCCTATTCCAGCTGCAACAATGTTAACCCCATTCTTTTTCACAGATATATAACTAGCCATTGTATTAAAGCTATTAGTCAGTAAAAGCTGCTTCCAAAAATGCTTGTGGAGTGTGAAACTCTAGTAATTGCTATCTTCCTTGGACAGGCTGGGTAGGGTGGGATGTGAGTGTTTTTATGCTTCTTGTTTGTTTTTGGGATGTTTTTGCATTTGAAGTATATTCTTTACTGTGTTCAGAAACCAGCGTTGCAGTGCTGAACAATATGTTCTGTGTGCTCTCTTCTCCTCTAAAGTGCTTTAGATACGGTGGTTGTTTTCATCCTGGAGGTAGTTGCCATGTCAATATAGCATCCAGTCTTCTGTCCCTCAGAAGCTATAGCACATCAGGTCATAGAACTCTTTCAGATCATTGAAGTTAATTAGAGTCATAAATGACCGCGTCGGTGACCGAATGGGAAGTTTGCTGTTGGGAAAACATGGAGTGCTTCAGGATGCGGTGTTGCACCCATTACTATGTGTCTTTTCTGAACTGTGCTCTAACAAAATACTAACAAACTGGAGATTCTGGAGAAGTTGCAAAATTGAGACCCTGATGCTTTGTGTTTCAGAGTCCTAAGACAATTTTTAAAAGATCAGGGATATTAATCCTTGTGCCTTGGCCAAATTCCAATTTAATAAATTAGGTGGTGTTTAAGGTATATAACTGGATTCTCTTTACAGTGTTGATGTTACATATAAATAGCCACTTCATTCCACTGCAGAGAAGGTTATATTTTGCAGGGTTGAAAGTAATCCTTCAGTACTGGGCTAAATTCTGCCCTCAGCAAGCCTAATGTGGGTTTCACAGAGGACAGCATTTATCTGATTAGTCTTTAAGGCAATTTGCAATACTTCTAAATTAATGTTTCTCTGTTAAGTTTATATGGTCAGAATAACACATTTTAGTCTAAGACTCCATTGTCTTTGTATGCCGTGTAGTGAACCAAATGTGAAAACTGCTGATTCCCCAATAAGGATTGCTACATAGTAATCACCAATTCAGTCCCTTTTGTCTGGAACTGTCATCTTATAACAATACATTAATGCACACCATACTCATATACAATTGAATGAGTATAGGCATTTCCTGCCAACATGAGAATTCTCCTTCAGTCTTTTCTACCTTGCGCTTCATTAGTTTTCGTTGGTCAGCTGACACTATGAACTGTGATGAGCTGTCAGTACCAAGTCAGATGCCTGTCTACGAGTTGCTGGTATAATTACTGAAGAGAAGCACGAAGATCAGTGAGGTTTGATCACATTGTAAAATAGCTTCTGACAATTTGAAGCAGTGAATATGCACTTGATGTAGGGGAGTCACTGAATTGGACTGGGATTTCTGGAAGAAAATAAGTCATAACTAAGCCAAGGCACTGTCTGTGTAGGTTTTTATTTTTATTTTTTAATCTCTGTTAAAAGACTATGTATCAGAATCTCTGTTGGTGAAAACCAGCATAGCTCCACTGAATATAATCAAGCTATGCCAATTTACATTACCTGAGGTTCTGGCCTTCTATGCAGTAATTTCAGTTGGATTTACTTCTAACACTTCATTTAAAAGATCCGTGACTTGCCATACAGACTTTCTAACAGGCATACAGCAGCTCAGAAATTAAAGCAGGATTTTTCTGTCAGCATTCTGAAGCTAAAAATACTGCTCTCGAAATTATTAGGTTTCAAATGTACTATAAAACTACGTTTTAGTCACAGGTATTTTTAGTAAAAGTCACAGGCAGTAAACAAAAATTCACAGCCCGTGACTTGTCCATGACTTGTACTATCAGGGCCGGCTTTAGGAAGTGTGGGGCCCAATTTGAACATTTTCAGCGGGGCCCTGGCAGGGATGACTTAAAAAAAAAAAGTGGAAAAAAAAGCCTTTCATTTCTTTCATGTATTACTTACTTTCCATAACTATATGAATAATAAAATTATATATTATATACATTGCATCATATATGCTGTTGATTGGCTATTAATGACCGCCATTTCACATGATGTCATGGGTCCCCGCCACTCCCTGGGGGTGTGCACATGTGTTGGTCCCAGCTGCTCCCTGCCCCCCCTATTGAAGCAGGTGTGCAGGGTTACTGCCCTGGAAACTGCAGGGCCAAGTGGACATGGGGCTGACTGGAGGTAGGGTCTGGCTGCAGGCAGGGCAAGGGTGTGGGGCTGGTTGAAGACAGGGGGTGTGGGGCGGGCTGGCTTCAGGCAAGGGCCGCAAGGGGGTGCAGCAGGGTTTGCAGGGCTGGAGACAGAGGAGTGCGGGACTGGCTGGCTTCAGCAGTGGGGTGCAGCAGGGTGACTGGGGCAGGCAGGGGTGCGGGGTGGGCAGGGTGTGCAGGGCTGGTGCGAGGCAGCAGTGGTGTGGGGCTGGCTGACTTTGGTCAGGGCTGCAGGGGTGTGTGGCAGGGGTTGGCTGGAGACAGGACAGGGGGTTTGGCAGGGACTGGCTGTGGGCACAGGGTGCAGAACTGGCTGCAGGCAGGGGGGACTGGACTGGGGTGGGCAGGTCAGGTGGTGCAGCAGAGGCAGCTGGAACCTCAGCCCTTTAAGTAGCCCCCAAACCCCCTTCTACCCCACCCTGGACCTTTCAAATAGCCAGGGGAGTGTTGGGGAATGCATGGGGGAGGCGGGGCTCCGGCGGCTATTTAAAGGACCGGGGTGGCAGAGGCAGCTGGAGCCCTGGACCCTTTAAATAGCCCCCGGAGCCCCTCACTGCCCCAGGGCTCTGGGGGCTATTTAAAGGGCCCAGAGCTCCAGCCGCGGTCGCGGGGCTTGCCGCGCTCCGGCCGGAGCTCCAGATGGGAGAGCGGCAAAGCCCCGCCGCCCCGCTCTCCCGGCCGGAGCGCAGCAAGCCCCGCCACCCGGCTCTCCTGGCTGGACCCCCGGCCAGAGTGCAGCAAGCCCCGCCACTCCGGCTGGAGCTCTAGCTGGGAGAGCGGGGCCGTGCTGCGCTCCCGCCGGCGCTTCGCTCAAAGGAGCGGGACCATAGAAGACCCTGGAGCAGACCGCAGCCAGGGACCGGGGTAAGTATTAAAAAAAAAAAAAAAATTAAAAAGGTGCCTAAGGTGCGGAGCCCGATTCCCCGGAATCGGCCTAAAGCTGGCCCTGTGTACTATATACCCCTAAAGAAAAGTTGGGTGCTCTGGGGGAAGGGCGGGCAGCAGCACGTGGCCCAGGAGCCTTGCTGCTGCAAGGGGAGGGGGGGTTTGGCAGGGTTGGCAGGCTCCCTGCCCGGCTCCCTACAGCTCCCTGAAAATGGCAACATGAATCTTGTCTCCTGAGCACTGTCTCTGCAGCTCCCATTGGCCGGGAACCATGGCCAATGGGAACTGTGGGGGCAGTGCCTGTGGACAGAGGAGGTGTTCAGAGTTGCCTGGCTGTGCCTCTGCCTAGGAGATGAAGGACATGTCACTGCTTCTGGGGAGCCCCCCGAGGTAAGCGCCACCCAGAGCCCTCATCCTCTCCTGTGCCCCAACCCTCTGCTGCAGCCCTGAGCCCCCTCCCACACCCAAACTCCTACTGCTGGGGGTAGGCATGGTGGCCTGAGTCTGCCCCAGAAGCAGCTGGTGTGGCTGGCCCAGGGGCTGCCCCAGCTGCTTAGCCTCAGTCCTACCTCTTGCTGGCTTCTACCCCTCCCCTGAGTGACAGGGCAGGGCAGAATGGGGCAGGCTGGAGCTGGGTTGCTCATTGCTGCTGGTGCTAGGAAGTGTGTCCTCATTTGGGGAAAAGGGGTTTTAGTTTACTGTTAAGGGTTTTTTAATTCATTTTTTAAAAAACTCATACAAGTGTTCTAGTTCTGCTGAGCCTTGGTTATCTAATTCCAGGATGTCTTTTTCAAATATGAGATCTGACATAACATTCTCTTGAAGTGTAACAATACTGACAATGGAGTGTTGACCTTGGCAGCATCCTGCAGCAGAGAGTGAGGTTCTAGCCACTGTTGTAGCCTTTCTTCTTCATTTTTTTTTTAATGTAGAAGGAGGCAAGATGAAATCTGTTGGTATCATATTTGTCTACAGGCACCTGAGCTGTGATTATATATATATATATACAGTGAGACTTCTGTATAGATTACAGCTGTGGTATGAGTTAGTCATTTGTAATAAGAAGAAAGAATAGAGTAAAAGTATTCTAAAGGAAACACTTTGCAAAATACCAAAGCAGGTATCATCAGGGAAACTTTTGGCTTTTTCTTCCACCCCCTCATTTGAAGGCAGTGTTTTATACATCAAGAGCAAGTTCTAAAAGAGCCAAGGACTAGGATTTTCTGTTCTCAAGAACAGCATTTACCAAGGCTATATTACCCACTGCCTCCATAGGTCTCATTTTCTGTTCTCTTCGGCTACTGACATTCTTTAACTATGCTCTTTCTCCTTGTGAGTTTCTTTATAAAACATTCCCTCTTACAATTACTCATTGAGGACATAATGAACAATTGCCAGGAGCCTTAGGACTGTGCCTACTGGAAAAGAGCAGCAGCTAAATCTGTGCTGTCTGAATAGGGCAGTCTGATCTGGGCAGTCGCATGAGCCTTCTTTGTCGGCTACCTGGCTATATCAAGATCATAGAAGATTAGGGTTAGAAGAGACCTCAGAAGGTCCTCTAGTTCAACCCCCTGTTCAAAGCAGGACCAACACCAGCTAAATCATCCCAGCCAGGGCTTTGTCAATCCGAGCCTTAAAAAACCTCTAAGGATGGAGATTCCACCAATTCCTTAGGTAACCCATTCCAGTGCTCCACCACCCTCCTAGTGAAATAATGTTTCCTAATATCCAACCTAGACATCCCCTACTGCCACTTGAGACCATTGCTCCTTGTTCTGTTGTCTTCCACCACTGAGAACAGCCCAGCTCCATCCTCTTTGGAGCCCCTCCCCCCCAGGTAGTTGAAGCCTGGTATCAAATCCCCCCCTCACTCTTCTTCTCTTCTGCAGACTAAACAAGCCCAGTTCCCTTAATCTCTCCTCGTAAGTCACGTTCCCGAGCCCCCTGATAATTTTTGTTGCCCTCTGCTGGACTCTGTCCAGTTTGTCCACATCCTTTCTGTAGTTGGGGGCTCAAAACTGGATGCAGTGCTCCAGATGTGGCCTCACCAGTGCTGAATAGAGGGGATTAATCACTTCCCTCAATCTGCTGGCAATGTTCCTACTAATGCAGCCCAGTATGCTGTTAGCCTTCTTGGCAACAAGCGCACACTGCTGACTCATATTCAGTTTCTCATCCACTGTAATCCCCACGTCCTTTTCTACAGAACTGCTGCTTAGCCAGTCGGTCCCCAGCCTGTAGCAGTACATGGGATTCTTCTGTCCTAAGTTCAGGACTCTTCACTTCTCCTTGTTGAACCTCATCAGATTTCGTTTGGACCAATCCTCTAATTTGTCTAGGTCCCTCTGTATCCTATCCCTACCCTCCAGCATATCTACCTCTCCCCCCGCCCAGCTTAGTGTCATCTGCGAACTTGCTGGGGGTGCAATCCATCCCATCATCCAGATCATTGATAAAGATGTTGAACAAAACCATCCCCAGTACCGACCCCTGTCAACATCAAGATCTGTCAAAATCAGTGGACCAAAGACTAGGGCCCTTTACCACAATGTGACTAGAATATGTATAATGTAAAAGAAAGCATAGAGTCAAATACAGTTTGATTCATTTATGATTTTCCACAGAGATTCTATAATAAAGAAATTCCAGACTTGAACAATAGGAGTATAGCAGTAGGAATATACTGTGGACCTCCTGACCAGAATGGTGATGGTGATTGTGAAATGTTCAGGAAGATTAGAGAGGTTACAAATACAGACAACCCAATAATAATAGGGTATTTCAGCTATCCCATGTTGACGTATTATTTGTCACCTCGGAATGGAATGCTGAGATTAAACTTCTAGATACAAGTCATGACTGCTTCTTGAATCATCTAGTCCTGGAATCCGCAAGTGAAAAGTCAGTTCCTAATTTCATCCTAAGGGGTGCATAGGATCTGGTCCAAGAGGTAAATAGAGCTCACACACTCAGTAATAGCAGCCATAATGTAATTAAATTTAACATCCTTGTAGGAAGGAAAATACCAAAGAAACCCACAACAGTAGCATTTAACTTCAAAAAGGGGAACTGCACAAAAAAGAGGAAGCTTGTTAGATAGAAATTAAAAGGAACCAATGAAATGCTTGCAAGCTGCATGGAAACTTGCAGTGCACATGTATCCTTTCTTTCAACAGTGGCCGGTGTCAGATGCTTCAGACAGAATGAACGGAACAGGGCAATTAGTGAGTGATCTATCCTCTGTTGTCCTGTCCCAGCTTCTGGCACTCAGAGGCTTAGGGATATCATCCCTAACCATCTTGGCTAATAGCCATTGAAGGACATAGCCTCCATGAATTTATCTAATTCTTTTAAAACCAGTATAGTATTGACCTTCACAGCACCCTATGGTAACAAGTTACGTAGGTTGACTGCCCTGTGTAAAGAATTACTTCCTTATGTTTGCTTTAAACAGCTACCTACTAATTTCTTTGGATGATTCCCAGTTCTTGTGTGATGAATAGGGAAGTGTTATTTACCCCTTCCCACTTTCTCCACAGCACTCTTGATATTATAGATCAGAGGTGGCCAAACTTACTGACCCTCCAAGCCACATTCAATAATCTTCAGAAGTTCGAGAGCCATGAGTGCCTGCTGGGGCTTGGCGTTTCTGCCCTGCAGTGGGGTCATAGGGGTCTTGGGAATCAGAACTTCAGCAGGAGTGGGGCAGAAGCCCCAAGATCCACCATGCTGCTGCAGGGCCAAAGCCCAGAGCTCCCCCCCAAAGTTTGGTAGGCAGAGAACAAGGGAATATAGGGGACTGTGTGAGCCACACTTTAACTTTAAAAGAGCCAAAAGTGGCTCACAAGCTGCCGTTTGGCCACCTGGTTAGTCATCTCTTTTCTTAGATGAACAGTCCTGTTCTTTTTAATTTCTCCTCATATGGAAGCTGTTCCATACCCCTAGTCCTTTTTGTAGCCCTTCTTTCTACCTTTTCCATTTATAAGATGGATTTTTTTTAAATAGGGCAACCAAGACTGCATGCACTATTCAAGATGTGGGTGTATCACAGAGGTACATAGTAGCATTATATTTTCTGTCCTATTATCTATCCCTCTCCTAATGGTTCCTTATGTTGTTAGCTTTTTTGCCTGCTGGTGCACATTGAGCAGATATTTTCACAGAACTATCTAGAATGACTTCAAGATCTCTTTCTTGAATGGTAATAGCTAATTTATATGCCATCATTTTGTGTATATGGTATTATGTTTTCCAGTGTGCATTATTTTGAATTTATCAATATTGAATTTCATGTACCATTTAGTTGCCCAATCACCCAGTTTGGTTAGTTGCCCAATCACTCTTCTGTAACTTCGCAGTCAACTTTGGATGTAGCTATCTTAAATAATTTTGTATCATCTGCAAATTATGCCACCTCACTATTTACCCCTTTTTCCAGATCATTTATGAATATGTTGAAGAGCACTGGTCCTGGTACAGATCTTTGGGGACTATTTACCTCTTTCCATTGTGAAAACTGACCATTAATTCCTAAACTTTGTCTCCTATCTTTTAACCAGTTATTGATCCATGAGGGGACTTTCATTTTTATGCCTGACTGCTTACTTTGCTTAAAAGCCTTTGATGTGGGATCTTGGGCTAGATGGGCCATCGGTCTGACCCAATGTGGCCATTCTTACTGAGGAAATGTATTTATGTTCAGCACTGGGCTAAAAAAATCAGAAACAAAAATTGTTCAGGTTGAACGATAATATAATGATCAGTGCAGACAGCACCTCTACTGACAGATGATGTGTCGTCATCTTAGTGTTAAGTTATTGTCTCGTATGTTATGTTGTATTTGGACTGGGGGTTTTAGCAGAAAGTTCAGTCCTGCCTGTGTGTGCTGGAGTTGGTACGTGCTGTGTTCCAGGAAATCTGTAAGTAATTCTATAAGTGTGTATTACAAAACTTTTTGAAATCACATTTTAAGTGGAATAATTTAGTTTCAAAGCAAAATGTCAAAACAAATTTGATTCAAAATAACATGTGAAAGCAAAGAGTTTTGACTTCTTTAAAAAAAAAAAAAGTCCTAATTTGTATTGAGGTAAAACAATTTGAATTTCACCCAAATTTGTGAACAGTTTCAGTTGCACCAAAACTGCAGTTTGTTGCTTTTCAATTTCATTGAGGTATTCTCTTGATCCTACAACTGAAACACCAAACAAAAAGACACAATTACTGTATCTCCATTTTATTTGAAAACAATATCTCAATGTAAGCGACTTTGTTAGTTACACTAGGGAAGAGTTTGACCTGTTAGATCTAATTTGGGAACATTTTCAAAATATATTATACAAACTGAAATAAGAAATGAAAATGGCTTTATTTTATTCTGTATTAAACTAATCAGCTGATCATGTACATCCCTGGAAAATGTTTTTTCATGACAGAGTTCATTGAGGTTTTATATCAAAACATTAAGCAGTTTGCCTTGAAAGTGTAAGAAAGCTTCACATTTTACCTTGATAGTACCTGTATTTCTCCAAGAGTTTCTGTGGTAAAAATTATTTTAACACAACATAGCAATAAAATAGATCTAAAAGTGAATGTCAATCTTATATTAGGAGATTATTTTGTCAGAAACAGATAATTAAATGTAATAAAATACAGCTACAAGGAGAATGCAGTCATCTTAAATTCATATTTTGTAATAATTTTGCTATTCTGAATTTTAAAAAAAATACTAAGCAACTGGAATTTCACATCCTGAACTGTGACCCAAAATACAAAGAAGCACAAAAATTCAAAAAGATATATTCTGCCATAGTGCTGTAAAATATAGTATAATGCGTGGGTAAAGCTAGGCCTGGAGTTTCAGTGGGCTCTGCAGCTGAGGATTTTTGCACTATCGCAGATTTCCACTGAAGTCATTGTGACTCTGTGTGGGTATGTGGGTCTGTCGTAAGTAGATAGGTAAGGGTTAATTTTCTTTTACCTGCAAAGGGTGAACAAAGGGGGAACCAAACACCTGACCAGAGGACCAATCAGAGACTGGAGTTCGCACAAGCCCAAACGGGCAACTTTTTTTTTAAAGTCTGGAGGGAACGGAAACTCGGGGTCTTTTGTTTCCTCGCTGTGAGATAAACAAGCTTTTCTTCTTAACTCATCTCTTTCAGATATTTACTACTATATGAAGAATGTGAGTATACTAAATGAACCAAATAAGTTCGGCCTGATGATGTGCTTTGATTTGTATTACATGGGTGTCTGATTTGCTGACTCGAATGTGAATTGGGCTATCCTTTTGAGTATCGAGACTGTTTATTCATCTTTTCTTAGTAAGCAAGAGCCCTGACTGATTGATCTCTAATGCCAGTATCTTTGTTTGTATCTTCTTTTTTTATATAAGTTTTCTTTTATAAAACTTGGGGATATTTCTTCTTCCATAGTGAGGCACAGAGAGAGAGAATCACAGCTCTGTTCCTTCGTGCTTAAGGCTGTTCCTTTGGAGAGACGGAGACAAAGCTTAGTCTTGGTATTGTAATGTAAAGAGATTGCATCAATCCCCTCAGCTTGCTCAGAGCGGGAACAAACGGAGAGAGAGGTAGAAGGGGGGGAGATCATTCCTTTGCCGGTAGACTCATACTTCTGAGTCTTGGGGGGGTCCCCCAGGGAAAGGTTGGGGTGACTTGGGGTGACCAGGAACCCTAAAAATCCTGGTTGGTGGCAGCGATATCAGATCTAAGCTGGGTATAAGCTTGGGGGAGGTTTACAGTAAGCACCCAGATTTTGTACGCACAGGTCCAGATCTGGGACAGACGTTTACCACAGGGTCCACAATTGCAAATCCTGTAGCAGGATCAGAACTCTAGTTATCATTTATATGTAAAAAGAGGATAGTCTTGATTAGTGAATAATAAAATAATATAGGTATAAGACATGCCCAATCAATCTGAAATGTGTTGGGTGTTCTACAAGTACTGTAGAACACTTTTGGTTTTTTTATGGCTAACTCTTTCACGTTAGTCTTGCATTCATAAGGGATTAAGTGTTTAAATAAACAGCACTGTAGGTGTGATATGCTTGAATTCCTTTACGTTTATGCGGAACTTTGCTCTCCATAACGTGGTCTGAGCATGGAACAAAAACATATAGTATGGCATAAAGTGAGACAAAAGAACAACCCCTGAACATTTTAGATTTAGTAATAGTAGCTGTCCTCATAATTTTATTCTTAGAGCTCTATTCATTCTGTCAGCCCTATTTTTTGCTGTTTAGCTTGAACCTAGTCCACCTAAAAGTAGCTTTGCAGTCTTCCGCTTTGACTGTGGCAATTTCAGTTATAACGGGGATGAGAGGGGAGGGGAGAATAGTGTGATAGTGACAACCCTGTTATGTGTGCCTAAAGAAAAGGATTTGAGCTAGCATAAAGCGACAAGTTCAGTCCTGTCGTGACTTCATGGATTTAAATGTAGCTGTGCTCATTTGCACCAGGCCTGAATTTGGCCCAGTATATACAAATTGATAATATGCCATTTCTGAATCCTATTAATTGGAATTTAACATTTTTTCACTTCAAAAATAACCACTTATTTTACATGTCAAATAGCCCTCGTTACTGGTACCAAAAACCTATGGTTTGACTAGAGTTGTGTTCATTTTACATCAATTTGTCCTGTTCATCACTCCATATAGATGTAAGCAGAGTCAGGATGAGCTCTACCCTGACATCTGGTGGTGAATTGTGGCGAGTGTGGAAAAGAACTTCAGGGGCTGATCTTGTTTGTGTAGGCACACCCACTCCACCTAGCATGAGCCCACAGCAACCCAAAATGGTCACTCTGGGAGCTGTGGGATCCCCAGTTTCTCTGTTATTTGGGCCAGAGGAATAAAGTGTTACCCTGATTATGTGAATGGAGGACAATGAAACTGTTTTATGACAGAGGGTCTCACCATCAACTAAGTAGCACTTGCTAGACAAGGGACATGGGTTCCAAAACCCAGTGAATTGAGAGAGGCTGGGGGTGGGCATTTGTACCTGGTGGTGTGGTCTCCTTTTATGAGCCTGAAACATCAGTTGCACCTCCTCCTCTCTCCACTGTTGAATGTCAGAGCTGAATTCACTTTGGGCTAATGGTGCACCAGCACTGGGGGTCCCCTACTACATGCTGAAGTCACTAAAAAGCTGAAGTTACTAAGAGCTGAGATCACTGAGTGCTGTGTTAACTATTGGGGGAGCCTGAAGCTATATTGTTAAGCGGCTAGCAGAGCGGAGCAGTTTGCGGGGACAGCTGGAGCGGCTCATGGGCTGGCTGGAGGAGCGGAGTGGCTGGTGGAGCAGCTGGTAGAGTGGAGCAGTTCGTGGTGAAGGTGGAAGCAGAACCCACGGAGAGGTGGGGGCAGTTGGCCTCGGACCACATAAGGTGCCCCTTAACACTCCGTGCGCCCCCCCTTTCCACCCAGGCTAGGGGGTGGGGTAAAACCCTGCAGCTAAACTTTTGAACTCTGAGGCTGCACTGACCCAGGACAGAGTCTTTTGGGTTGTGGTACTTTTGGGACTTTGGGTTATTCTTGGGTTGCTGGACTCAAGAACCAAAGGGAAAGGACACGGCCCAATTTGGAGGGGTGCGTCTTTACTCATGGTTTGGTTTGTGAACTTGAGTTGTGATGGTTTTCCCAATTTAATGCTGATGTCGTTTACCTCATGTTATTAAACATTTTCTGCTACACCGAGACTCTGTGCTTGCGAGAGGGGAAGTATTGCCTTTTCCAGGCACCTAGAGGTGTGTAAGATTTTCCCAGGTCACTGGGTGGGGGCTCGAGCTGGTTTGGCATTGTGTTGTAGGGAAGGGACCCCTATGTATTGAACCCGGCCCTTGCTGCTATTAACTCGGCCTGGCAGAAGGGTTACATAGGTTATTATCTCTATCCTCCATTTAAAAAAAGTAATCAGAATGGATATTTGATTGCAGCAGAAGTCAAGCCTACATCAAACAATTGTAATCATAATCTTAAAGCCAATTTTAAGCAGTTAAGTTGGTTAATATGACAACTTGTAAAAAAAAAAAATAAATATTTAACCAGAATAAGTACTGTGCTTAATGTGGAAGAAGTTTTTGCTGCGTGTTTGGAACAAAATATTTAACTGGGGATGGGAGAGAAGTCATTTTTGAAAAGCTGCTTATAAGCTTTAATTAATAACTGATCATGATTTAAGTCAACATTGATATTGGAAACTACTTCTTTAGTTAGGGATAAATTATAATACTGTTCCATATAACTGTTGCCATTCCCCAAATTGTTTTCCATTTTAAACTTCCAATCATGTGTGTTCAATTTGTTTTATATGGGAGGAAAGAATTAGCACTGCAAAAATAGGAGTGGTTGATGTTGTTATGAACCTCTAATTAACATAATCAAGTAACCTGCTTTGTGGTGATAATTCACTTATTGCAGGATACTATTTTGGTTATGCTGTTAGAGCACTATAAAATGACAATTCACCATTATATGGCTGAGAGATTGTCCACACTGTTTTTAGCAAGTATCCTGGAATGGGCTATGCTGAGAAAAGACATGTTGTAAGGGAATTCATCACAAAACATTCATTGTGTTGTACTTTGGGCTGGTTGCCGCAGTGTTGTCACTGACAGCACACTGTCTATTAGCATTTCGTACATTTAAGGGTTTAACTTTGAAGTCCCTAGGTACCTCAGTGTAGGTAGTTCATCCTTTTACCATCCTGTCCACCCACACAGTCACTCACATGGAAAAATCAAAAAATGTCAGTCTCTCTTTTATTAAAAGAATCCTGTAATTAATGGAAACCATGACTCATGAGATAGATAGATCTCAGTGATGTGATATATGGCTTCTAAATATTCTCAAAGGCTGACCAGAAAGCAGCACACAGTGTAAGGTCACACTAATACTGGTATGAAATCAGATAGTCATATTAGTATGAATTGGAGTTTGGGGAACAATTCCTAGCTTTTTACTCTCCAAATTTAGTCTGTTTTTCTGTTTACAAAATACCCATGAGTAGACTACAGTTCTCCTCAATTTCTTTCTCTCTGTCTCATCCCCCATTATCTGCCTCCACATGCAAGAAAAAAAAATCTTTCTCTGGCCCTGCCTCCAATTCATCCTTCCTACTCCATGACTATCTGAGTCTATGTAAACTGAAGAAAAGCAATAGTGTCCCTAGCCTAGCAATAAGGGGGTAGAAAAGCATTGGGATTCATATGTAGTGGAAGCCTGACAAAAAAGTAGGATTGATATGTGTGTTCTTTAGGTTTGAGTCATGGAGAGAATCAGTGGCTGGCATGGAATAGAGTAGAAACCAGCCAGAGTGGCTTTTCTCATCTGCAGCTGCTGCTATGCACAGTGGTGCAAGAGTGTAAAAGATGCCACTAAAGCAGAGCAAGGAATAGGCTAGACCAGTGGCCCAAGAAAGTGACAAGAATGAGAATTTTTTTGGATGCATTAAAAATTCTGTGTTTACTTTAATTTGTGAGCCAACGTTAAAAGCATCCATCTAAATTCTTTGGGTGCCCTAAAAATATTTAAAATGCATATTACCACATAATCTCTGGTAATAATAAAATCCCATCAAACAATGGACAATAGCCAGCGCATACTTTCCATCTCATCTGCAAACTCCACTGTTAGGAACCCTGATCCCAAAGCTCTGTACCCTTCCCGAACCTGTCCCCAAATAGCACAGGGATTTGTATCACTTTGGAAGGTTAGGCTCAGACAGACCAATGAGAAGAGCAGATTCCAAAACTGAGGGGCCTCATTATTTTATTCTGAGGGAGCTCTATCTGACGCTTCAGCCTCAGCTGCTGAGATGTTGTAAATAGGAAAAAGCAGCCTCTGAATTAGCAAGGAGTAAGACCATTTAGGGATTAAAAAAATTAACACCAATCTCAGAACTTCACCCAAAAGTCAACAGGCAGCCAGAGCACTTAATTGGGGCACTAGTGTAATGTGCTCTGTGTTAAACAGCCCTTACCAAGCGAGTAGATGCATTTTGCTTTGGTTGAGGTTTCTGAAGCGTTTCAACATGTAGATCCACATGGAGCACAGTCTATGTTTTCTTGGAGGGTGTGACGTTATGAGTCTAATCTAATATCTCATTGAAAGGTGACAGGGCCAGAAAGAGTTAATTACCTCACAGACTGACCTGAGACTTGTTAGGAAAATATGTAAATGAATAGAGCTTTGAAATGCAAGTCTACATTGTTAGAGGTAGAAGGGGAGATGTTTGGTCAGATCTTGTAAGCAAACAAGTTTTTGTCTATTGCTATAGCTTTAATTCAAAGATCAAAAAAAGGAATATTAACATTTAGGAAGATACTTAAGTGAAATAGTATTATTGTCTATGTGTCTCTTTGAAGGTTGTGGTAACCTGTATCTGAAATGTTTAATGGATAAATTACCCTGTGCTAATTGGCAGGTTTTTTGGGAGGAGGAGTTAAGCCTATTGTTTTCTCAGGCCAAAAGGCTGAGGGAAACATGTAAGAACCCTGGGACATGATCCTACTTCATCTCAAATCTGCTTTGGGTTTCAAGAGGGGGAAACCTTAAGCCACAAGGATTGAGATCCCCAATCGATGACTGAAGTCACCCTGAATATGGACATTGAACTATTTCTAAAAGGACTTTTAACAACTATAAGGTCATCTCTACTATGTATCTGAATCTCAAGAATTGAATTCAAGGCTGTATGTATATTGATCTTTTAACCAACCTCTCTCTTTTTTTTTTTCTTAATAAATTTTAGCCTAGTTAATAAAAATTGGCTAATAGATCTTATCCAAAATACACACTAAAAGTTATAACTGGACCTGGGTATGTGGCTGATCCTTTGGGATTGGAAGAACCTTTTCTTTATATGATTAGATAAGATTTTCAGTAATCATCATCATATCTGATGTATGTGTCTGGACAGAGGCCTGAGGCTGGGCACTTTAAGGTAACTGCAATGTTTAAACTTCTAAGTAACCAGTGAGGTACTGTAGAGGCTGTTCTGTGCTAGCTTTGGTAAATCTAAGTATTGGAATAACCACCAGCTTCTGGGGTTTGTCTGCCCCATTTTGTTTGCAGTTCACTCTCATTGAGTGACCTTAGCTGGCTCCCAAGGGCAGCACCATCACAGAGGTGTTTTGCTTTGTTTTTTTTTCATGAACATTGCAGGGGCCCTTAAGGCTTTTTTTGTGTCCTGTTCCCCTGGGGCAGGGGAAACAGCTGAGCAGTCACTGTGTTCCCCAAAGTGCAAGAAATGCTGTTATATGCAGTCCTTGTTCAGCCATACGAGTGGGGATTTTCTTGCTTGCCCCATGTGCTCTGTAATGGGGAAAGCTGCTAAAACCACCATAAACCTTCAAATCTGTACAAATATTGTAAGTTTTCTGTGTGAGACATGATAAAGAATACCAATAATATAGCTGGGTTTTTTTGCAGGTTGGTTGTACTGTATAAAGCAATTTGGAGGACATTAAATGGCAACAGTTTCTAATATATATGCACATTATATAGATATATAGCAAGAGACATGTTTACACATTAAAAAGATTGATGAGGACTATTAGTCCAATAAGAATTTTCTTCTTTCTTTAATGAGATACATTATTAGTTTCTATTTCCTGTGTTGTGCAGAGTAAGTGGCTTTATTAATATTAGTATATTTTTCCTAAAGCTGTTACAAAATGGGTTTATAGATTTATTTAGCTCTGTATTTCAGTGGAAGTAAAGAACAAACCACTAGAGCTGGTTGGAAATTTTTCAACAAAACATTTTTCGTTGGAAAATGCTGTGGGGTAGAAATTGGATGTTTTCATGGAAAATACCTGTTTTGACTAAACTTTCATTGAGCGGGTTTCCCAGATTCAGGATGAAACTTGTAAGGATGAGGGTAGGAGACAGATAGACCCGAGAACAGCCAATTATCCAGGGCACTCATCTGGGATGTCAAAAAACCAGGATCAAGTCCCTGCTCTGAATCTGGAGAAGCAAGGACTTTAGCCTTTGTCAGCTACATCTCAGGTGAATGCCCTGGGTTACTGGCTGTTCTGGGATGCTTGGGTTTCTCTCTTCTTGTTTTTTTCTTCTTCAGATCCCTCCCACCCCCCAGTATCAGTTTTGTTCTGATGCTGAACAAAAGCAGATTTTGAAACCTCTACATTTTTTTCATTAAATTGGCACTCTGCAATCTCACCTACAAATCATCTTAAAACAATATCAATAAACAGGGCTCAGAATACTGTTGACAAAAGAAAAAATAATTATCATTATTAGTAGACTGAAAGTTCAAGAAACTTTCCAAGGGGATATCCAAGTAATTTTATAGCTGATATTTTGAATATTAGATACTTTACAGTGTGGTATCTTGATTAAGATCAAAAAGGGAAAAAGTTTTGTTTTCATAAAATGGGTAAGATGTGCAGTATCTTGGATACATAGTAAAGGGCTCTAGTTCAAACTGTTTTGAAATTCAAGTATTGATGGTATTTTGGGGTGTATTCATGATGGTAAAAGAAGTATTATAAAGTGTCAGCATTTTCAGAGATGTAGAAGACCAACCCTGCTCTTATTGAAGTCAGTGACAAAACTCCAGCTGATTTCAGTGGGAGCAGGCAAAGTTCATAGTTGTGTGCATGTCATTGAACTTTGCTGGATTCACTTTTTACTCGTTGCTGAGTGAAGCATATACAGTTCTCTACAGTTAATCAAAACTTGTTTTACGCCACTTTACTGGAGTTTGTAATATTTTAGAAGAAAATATCGTGAGAGGCAGTGCAGCAGTGGAGGAGAGAGAATTTTAGGACTATTGCACTGCCTTATCACAAATAATAGTGACTGCTCCTAATTAATAGGAGAGGCAGCATGGCTCTCTGGATAGGGCATTGAACCAGGGAGTCAGGTCACCTAGATTCTATTCCCAGCACTGCAGCTGGCTTGCTGTGTGACCTTGGACAAGTTACTTCACCTCTCTGTGCCTCTGTTTCCTCATCTGAAGAATGAGGATAATGACAAGAGTCAGAGGTTTGGGGTTTTTTTTAAGGTTTATGAATCAAAAGTACTGTTTAAGAGCCAAGTATTTTTATCATCACTAATATTTTAATGGTTTCAAGGTACTAAATTTTTGTGGAATTTAGTTATCACGTTTTGGAGAACATTAGGTATGTGTGACATTTATATGATGGGAGGTAAAATAAGTGGGTGGAAGTAAGACAGTGATTTGGAACCTAAGGACTCTGTGAGGCCCGGTTGGGTTGTTTGGAACTGTCCCAGAGTATTTGTTTGACAGTCAGCTGTTCAAAGAGGGAGAGCGAGGACTTGCCAGCTGGAGCTGATGTGGTTCAAGCTGGATGAATTTGTCAAGAAGGGTCTCTCCATATGCCTAAGACAGGTCCATCAGGGTGACAGAGGTCTGGGCTGCTGGGGGTGGCACCATTTTGGGGAACATCCTTCTCCAGGGTTTTTGAAAAGGAAGTCTGAACTGGACTATGAAATGACACTTTCTGAATCTTGAAAAGGACAGTAAACAGATGACCAGTCTCTCAAGTTCTTCTATAGGTTTTAAATTGTCAATAAATTACAAGTTCAGTAATTTCCTGTGGAGTTGAGCTGTGGTAAATGGGGATTTCTGCTGCAGACTTCGAAGAGCATGTGCCATGCTTATTAGGGGACTGTCCTCCTATGGACAGTGTCCTTGTAACAAGGAAGCAGAGGAAGGGGTGCTATGAGGTAAAATTTTCAAGAGAAACTTGGTGATGGCAGCAGGTAATCAAGATTGCGTGATAGGAAACACAGGATCATGACAAATGCATATGAAGGAAGAAGAGCAGCCAAGAAACAAGTATGCTAAGGAAATTTGAGAGGGAGAGGGTATGTAAGTGGGAGAGGAAGAAAGGGAAGTTGAAGTTTGCTAACTAGCGCTTTTTCCTGACAAGGAATGTGTGAAAGTGATGGTCCAAATTTGTGGGAGGCAGAGTAGTGAGGGGTGGGAGAGGGGGAGTTCGTTAAAGGCTGAAGTGTCATGAAAACACCTTGTGTGGCTTTGGGCTCTTAAATTAAATGAAATTAATTTGTGTGGTCAGCATTAGTTTGTAGGAAGCAGCCTTAGGAGGTAGGAGCCCAACCCAGCCTCCCAGAGAATTTTGGGTGCCCTGAGGGAAGATAATTAAAGGGATCCAAGGGGAAAGAGAATAAGAAGAGGATGAAAGAGAGAGTCATGAAGAAACAGAATCTGAGGTTGATTTATAATCCTCAACTCATGGACAAGTAGCTCCCCATACATCAGTCTGTTTTATGGACAAGCGCCTCAGTTGATAGGTTGGAGACCCAGAATGAGAGAGAAGGGAGTGGACAATGGTCACCTCTCACTGGAGTCAGGAATCTTTGCACAGAGATAGAGTGGGGGAATTGTAAAGTACCATGCTCTAGCAGAGCTATCTGTTTTCTAGCAGCTAGTATACCAAAATAGTATGGTTGCTTTGTCCATGCAGTAGCTTGACACACCCATTTTCATTGTGTTAGTGCCTGTTAATAAATATTAATACTTTTAGTTCTATCTGTATATTAGATTCATTTATATATTAACTATTCTTTAGAATCTTTATCTTCAACAAAGAGTGTGTCTGAATTCTAAGACACAGAACATTCAGGAATTTATCTATTTTATGATATGTTTTAACAATCTTGGGCGCTTGCATGTCTGTACAGCTTCAGATATTCTTAGAAACCATCTCCGTAACACACATGTATATAATACTGACCCAAGCATATATAAACTTGGGAAACTAACAAGGGCTGGTCTGTCACCTTCCTCTCTCCAGCACAAAACTTCCTGTGTGACTTGTATGTCTTTTCCGCCTCTGTGGTTTCTAAGGACTCAACACTTGGGCTTCTGTGTTTTGAAAATTTTCTATTTCCCAAACATCAGTTCCCGGTTGAGGGAAGTTGGAGAGAACTATCTTCTTGTAGGATGCAGTTATCTTTTTTTTGTTCTGCCCAGGTAAGAGCTATGTAGGTACTGATAGTTCTTAGTATTGTCCAAGGTCTGGGAGGGATGAGTTTAAAGACTTGTCAGTAATGTTGGATACACAAATCTAGAGACATTTCAACAGCAATTTTTCATAACATCAAACAGAATTCATAAGTTGTATGGACAGATTGCCCAAATATTGTCATATCAGGCCTCATATTAATTTTGGTATTTGTGTGTACAAGTGGTAAACTGGGCATTTATTTGCATGTACAAATATTCAGTTTGTATGCACAGTCGCAGTGACTGTTAACCCAATTGCACAAGTTCATTTATGTCTGAGATTTTAAAAATCAGGCCTAATTATTTTTTTTCCCCCCAAAAACTTGTCTGTGACTATATCTTGATTATCACCTTTTAACCAGTAGAATGCAATTTGTTCATATTAGTGAGACTGATTATATACAAAATTTTAAGATTGGGAGTAAACCAGAAATAAAACAATGAGGAGTCTATTATCTCTGTATGTCAAGAGGCAGCCATTATCTATAATCTTTGACCATTGCCCATGACTGATTCTTTCTATCTAAATCTATTGTCATGTAATCTATATAAATTTTAAAAGGATGGGATATAAGCAAGGCAATGACAAATGAAGGACGGTAGGCATTAATTACTAGTCCTGATTCTTCTTTCTGGAGACTGAAAGGAATAGTTATACCAACATGTTCAGAAGATCCATGTGGAAAAATCATTAAAGGTAGCTTACAGTACAGGTGCATATCTCTTGCAGATATTTTTTACCCCCAGTGTTAACTTTGACAGTATCCCAAAGGTGGAATATTTTTATACTACTGGGGGAATAGTGTTCAGCTATGCTCCACAGAGGACCAGACAGAAATAATTCATTGAGTGGACTGAGGTGAGTTTGAGACTAAAAAAACAGTTTCAACCAAATTAAAAAACAAAATATTAAAAGAAACAGAAAAATCAGATGGTTTCATCTCAAATTGTAACATGTTTTTTAAATTTATTTTATTAAAAGGATAGAGACAATCTGATGCCCCTGCCCTTTATAGAATATATTGAGTAGCATGGCTTAACATTATAAGAAGCTTTTAATTTAAGAAATCAGTTCTTGATATTTTAGCCATTTATTCTGGATAAGAAAGCATCTTGAAATATATGAAAAATACCACTAAAACAGAGATTCCCTATTTTAGGTAGAGTAAACAAAAAGTTGATGTATGAGACTTTATGATGAGTTTCATTGCTACATCAAAATTCTTTTTAATTTGTGAGTGTAAAAAAGGAACAAGTTACCACTGGCTAAGGTTTTCTAAATCATTACAGAGCTACTGAAGTAGTTTGACCTAGATAGACATATAATATATTCATTTTATTTTCCTGTGGGGGAAAAACATGCAAAATCTGAATTTCAGCCCAACTATTAGAAACCAATATGAATTTACTTTGTTATATGGGTCACCTCACCTCTAGATGAAACTTTGATTTTATATATATTGCCCACCCCACTCCCAGTGTGTGCTGTTCATTTCTTTATAGTTGGTTATGAGCTACGAATTTGCCACTGCTTTATAGTATGAATTTTTAAAATAAAGGTAGGCAGGCTCCCTGCAAATAAGAAAAAGAGAAATACATTAAGGAAGCTGGGGGCTTTTTGAGAGTACTTTCTGTTCATTTTTTCCCCATATTTCTTAAAGAGCACACTCCAGCTTTTAATGAAATAATAATGTAGTTCAGATTAACGAACAGATTTCTGAAAGTAGCTATGTTGCCACAGTATTCTGGGAATTAGTTTGAACATAATTGGTTGCATGTCAGTATTAAAATACACTTTAATGAAAAAGGAAATGCTCAAACCATGATACTGATGCACAATTTAATGAGGCTGAATTATTATTGTCTATTTTCCTTTCTATTCTTCATTGTCTCTCCTATGATCTGCTTTCAACCTCTAATTTTAAAAGTTCCAAGCAATGGGATTTCTATAATTTCCCTTGAGAAACTATATAACAACCTTCATATCTGACTATTGAGAAGTTTTTCCAAAGGTTCTACCTATATTTTATCTATTTTCATTTCATTTCATTGCATCTGTTTATATCTCTTTGCACCACCCTAAATAATTCACCTCCCTTTTTGATGATTAGACACTCCATAGTAGTTGTAGACTGTTATCATGCCCCCTCAGCTATCACTTAGCCAAACTATAGCTATTTAACTTTTGTAAATCCTTTCTTGGCATAGCAAGGTAAATCAACCTATTCATGCTATGCCAAGCAACACAATATATTCTATCTACATGATGGTTATCCAGAAAATAAGGTTAAAATATTCAACTTTCAGTTGAGCTTGAGAATCACTCTCATCCTAAACCATGATCATTACCATTAATATTTGGCTTTCATACTATTAACTAGTCTTTAGACTGTTCATTAATGAAGTCTGGCTTGCAGTGTGTTGGTGATGGAGCTTTCTTCACGACCACAGTGTATATAAAAAAACTGGAATGGCAACAGAATTAATACTGCCTTTTTACAAATCTTTCTGCCAAACCAAGACCAGCTTAACAGTACACTGCTAATTTAATATGCTGCACACCATGCATCTGCCTAAATGTTTTGAACTTGAGATACAAACTGAGGTCCATTGCCCTTATTGCCTTTTCTGGCAGAATATGATCCTGGCTGAATGTTTCATGCAACTTCTTGATAGCACATTCAGTGAATGAAGAGACAATCCCCCAGATCCGTCTTCTGTCAGTAAGCATGAGAAGTGTCCTTCAAAAGGATCAGCAAAAGCCACATAGGTATACTGCTGTGGATGCTTATGCCATGATAAGATGGGCAAGAGGGGATCCTGTTCTACTATATTATAGTTCAATTCAAGGAACAAGCATTTGTTTTTGCTGCCTTTTTAATGACACATTTGATGGCCTGTGTCATTGTAACTTTGGGTAATTTATTTCATGTGCCCCACTGCTATATGCATGTAGGATCACTCTGACATTTATAGTAGTAATTAAAATATAAGAATAGATTTTGGATGTTAGAGAAAGTAATGTAACTGTTCAATAGATTTCTGTCTTCTGCAAAACGAGTTTCTGTGTTGAATGGATCTATGTAACAAACCCAAGGCCAAACACCAATTATCTAAGGCCAGTACATGGATTGACTATGCAAAGCAACCAGTGAGAATGCTGTTAAGGGACAAAGTACGTACCCAGGAATGATAAGAACTTTTGGGAAAAATGATATTTTCTTAAGCAAGACCCACTGATCCTCTCATCCCTTGCGAACTTGATTATGCCTATGTAAATCTTTTAGTAATGAAAAGAGGGAGAAAGAATTAAATCAAACCTGTTAAAGCTGGATGAAAGAATGCTGTGTGTATGGGAGTGAGTGTTTGTGACAAGTTAGATAATTGGTCAGAAACTAATACCAGCCAAAACCTAAGAATCACAACTTCAGTATCAATGGGCTGAAGATAAAGCAGGGCGGAGGAAACTGGATGACCTCCGGAGGGCATTCCGGAACCCACCCAAGCACATCAAGGGGAGAGGGAAGACTCAAAGATAATGCCTAACCGTCATGGATATGCCATCCAATGATCAAGCTGATTAATGGTTACCCCAGTCACGAATTCAGCATAATGAAGCAACTTCCATAGGCATACATTGAACCAAGGATCTACAAGAACAGAACCAGGGGATTGAGTTCTTTGAGTCTGGTTCTGTGACCACCCTCCAGGAGCATCTGATGTGCATCTTATACGACTCTGCTCCACCCTTGTGTCCAGGCCACCTGGCCAGTGACTTGGCACGAGCAACTCTTAGGCTGGTAACTATAATCATCTTTGCAGAACCTGTGTGAATGTGTGTGTGAGTGAGTGAGCGATCATAACAGCTGGCAAAAGTATTTTGTTGTATTTGCAATAAATGTGTGTTTGGCCTTGTCCCTTTTATAAGATCCTGTTGGTATTATTTTATTGGTGTAACATTCACCATGAAGCTGACACAGCCTCTGTGGTCTTATGGAATGATAGTATGTGAACTCTTCTGATTTTTCTATGCAACACCAGGTCTAAACCTTGCATAAAAGGGTCTACTCATGCAAGGTTTAGACTACTCATGCAGTTTCTTTTATTTATGAAGTTATAATGTGTATATGAACATAACGTGTATGTTTTGGATTCTTTACAATTTTGAATGAGTAGCTGGTGAGGGCTTCAGCTAAACACATAGGAAAGGTTACCTCAATATGGCACCTGTGTGGCCATATTGTGTGGCCTTTCTGTACCAGATACTGTAGGTGTACATGGATAGAGCTAGCCTTCACATTCTTCTGGCACCTAGAGATTGAATGCTCATGCAAGATCCAAATGTGTTGTTGAGAGGGCAATGATTTATCTGATGAATGAATTTTATTCAGATAAATGAAGATGAAAACTGTGGATTGTGAAAATAATTGCTAATGCTTCCAGCTCAATTTTGGCAGTTCAAATTATGCTTCCTGTTTTGCTTAGTGTCTTTGAAGCAAAGGCAAGTAGGTTGTTTTCTTCCATGATCATAACGTGGAGCATGACGGTTGCCAGTCTATACAAGAATTCATCACTCTTAAACTGTATTGCCATAATAGTTTAATAATTCCTCTGAGACTAGCAACAACTCTTTGACCTTTAAAAATCCTTGTTACATTCATCTGGACAAATCCAAGTCTTTCAGTGACTTAGAAAATTGCAAAGATTACATTTTGTAGCCACATGAGAAATGAGGCATCCATAGTAGTTCACTACTTGCAGAAAAGAACATACTTTACCATGTTTCCCAAAACTGAATTATCCACTTTGACTTTTGCTGTGTTTTGTGGAGCCTACTAACATAAATCAGACATAGTTGATGTACTTATGTACTGGATTTCTCCTTGCAGACTCTAAACATAATCTTCCAACCTCTGTAAAGCTACATCTAGGTCAGGGGTAGGCAACCTTTGGCACGTGAGCTGATTTTCAGTTGCACTCACACTGCCCAGGTCCTGGCCACTGGTCCGGGGGACTCTGAATTTTAATTTAATTTTAAATGAAACTTCTTAAACATTTTAAAAACCTTATTTACTTTACATACAACAATAGTTTAGTTATATATTATAGAAAGATCTTCTAAAAAGGTTAAAATGTATTACTGACGTGCAATACCTTAAATTAGAGTGAATAAATGAAGACTCGGCACACCACTTCTGAAAGGTTGCCGACCCCTTATCTAGGTTATTGGTGAGTTCATTTTATTTCTTGCTTTCATTAGAAATGTTGAAGTAGCTCTTTATGGGTTCCTCTTCCAACAATGAAATCACTCAGTCTGTCACAGCCTTTGCCCAGGTTCTATCTCAGAAGAATAAATGAACTTGCACATCCTTATTATGTTCTTTCTCAAACTGTTCAGGGAATATTAGTCCATTTTCTTGCCATGTTTTATTCCCTGTTCACTAGTATCAGTGTTTTTTGCAGTCATTTTTGTTTTGCCTTGAAGCATATTCAGTTTTTATCATGCTGCAAACATACTAGGGTTACATTTTCAAAAGCTCCTAACTGACTTAAGAAGAGCATAAGTCGCTTTTGAAAATGGTCACTTAGGAGGTTTCAAAAATTTGTGCCCTAGATCTTTAAACCAGCACGTGGATTTTGAATAACTTGTTGTGCCACACTGGTAACATTTCCAATATCTGAAATTTTCTTGAAAATCCTACTGCACTTTTGTAGATTAAGTCAATGCTTGAATGCTTTTGTAGTAATTTCCATAGAGTCTAATCTCACTGGCAGGGGTGAAAGTAATTTAAAGGATTTACAGTGCTCTGGAGTCCTGAGCAGGGGACATGGCCTGAACCAAAAGAAGTGTGGCCTCAGCCAGAAGAGGCAGGGCCTTTAAATTCCCTGGGCCCTTTAAATCAAGATTTTAAGGCTCTGGAGCTCTGGTTCCCAGCTGCAGAGGTGGCTGGTCACCCCGGGGCTCCCGTCGGTACCACAGTGGAGCTTCAGGTCTTTTAAATCACCATGGGAGCCCTGCAGCCACTACCCTAGGGCTCTGGCAGTGGAGCTCAGGTGGCGCTTTAAAGGGTCCGGGGCTCCCTGCAGTGGCCAGAGCCCTGTGCCCTTTAAATCGCCTCCTCAGCCCTGCTGCGAGATCCTAGGGGTAGCGGCGCCAGGGCTCCAGCGGTGATTTAAAGGACCTGGGGCTCCCCGCAGCAGCGTACTGGCTCTTGCTGGTATGCTGTACCGGGCCACACTGGCTTACTTTCACCTCTGGCCTCCTAGAATGTCTCAAATAGACAATAGGTGGAACAGTAGATGTTTCTGTAGTTCCTCACTGCTCAGGTGACAGGCAAGCCATGTTTTCAGAGTTGTGTCAATTATAAGAAAAGTAAATTCACAATAGTAAGTCACTTTATGTCTGCCACAAAATGTAAAACTATGTCACTCTTGGTTTATTTTATGAAACTGGAATCTCTCAATATACACTTAAGAGCAAAATGTGACTAAAATCTATGTATATTCTAAGTCTAGCATTTTTTCTTGGTCTTTCTGGTTGAATCAAACTACTTAAATGGATGAGTTTTAGCACTTGTCTTGCTCAAGACAGTGGATACAATCAAGTCTAACTTAAGAGGACATTTGTAGCTAAAAACATTCAAAACAGTCAGCATAGAAACCCCACTTTCCTCAAACTGGCCCATACAGCCAATTGTAATTGCCGTTGTGGTGACTGTTGTTTTTATTTTCAGTTGGTAACCAGAATTTACCCATTTAGTCCCTCTCTGACTTCTCAGGGATCCGTTTGTCGACATCCAAATGGGATTTCCTTACACAGCAGTTTATGGGGGAGGGGACTATATGGTTGACTGGCTGGTTTGTTTAACAGCTTGCTGCTATTCCTTGAGGTTTGTTTGTTTGTGTTTTAAAAAAAAAAAGCCATACTCCTTCCCCCTCTCTTCCTGCTAGGGAATTTTTTTCACTCTGTTTTTGAGATTCTCTCGTTCTAGGGGTTGGGAAGGATTTGAAAATAGAGGCTAGCAAATTAGAATGGTTTTCCCCAACCAGACCTGATTATACTGGCCACTCTTCTTGTCATTCTTTTCCTCATGATTGTGTCACCCTATGTTTGGAATTTAAACTCCCATTGAAGACAGATGTGCTCAGGTCAGTGAAAAATTCTTCCTTTAATAAATTGTTTGAATACAACAACGATCCCTTTATTTTATTGCGACCACTAGTTATTTTAATGTTAGTCATTCAATGGAAAAATCACCTAAAGTAACAGCATGTGCTAACATGGGGACAAATTCTGCTCTGTTATATGCAAACATTCTCATTGTCTTTGAGTTCCTGATACAACCAAGCACTTAAAGTTGAGCACTTGCTTACCTGTGTGTTTAAGTGTTTTGCATGAACATATTTGTCTCAGAACATGCTTAATATCAAACACTTGCTTAAGTGCTTTGCTGAATTGGGGCTTAAGTAAAGAGGATAAAAGAGAGCAGAATTTGTCCCAGATGAATATTAGGATTTTGTGCAGGAAATATTTGTCTAATAGTCTCATTTTTAACTCCAAGATAAATTTATTCTTCAGATAAAATGCGCTATATAAATGTAAACTCTTACTAGCGAAGAACAAGAGACCACCTTCTTCTCACAACTCCCGTAAAAGATCATTTCTGTGGCATGGCATAATTACATTTTCATGGGTATAATTTAATTTTTTCTATTTTCCATATATTTTTCTTTGGTCTGTGTTTTCACTTTTCTCATATGTGTAGCTTACAGATGTTTGTGTGACTCCCAAACCTGTAGAAATTTCACCAGTCAACACTAATTCTATTGCTGAAGTAATTAAAAATAGAATTTAATAAAGTTCACAAAACTGTAGGGTGCGTTTTTTCCCCCCTTTTAGGATTAGCAGATTTTATCAGCTCAGCCAAATTTAGGATTTAAGACCCAATTCTTCAACTGTCTGCTAAGGCAGACCTCTGTGTCTGCACAGAGCCCCACTGGTTTCAGTGGTACATCTACCCTGCAGCTGGGAAGTAGGATTACCAGTGCTGATAGACAGATTTGCAACTAGCAGTGTGTATGTTGCAGTACTGCTGGTGGCTTGAGCTAGTTGCTCAAGCTCAGACCCAAGGGATCAGACAGGCTTAAACTCGGGCAGTTAACCTGAGCCTTCGCCACTGCTGCAACATCCATGTTGCTGCTTATTAGCATACTAGCTTTGAGATGAACTAGTGTGAGCCTGTCTACCCATGCTGGGAATCACACCTCCCAGCTGCAATGTAGACCTACCCAGTGGAGCTACATGTGTACGCAAGGACACCCAAGCAAGGCACTTTGCAGAATGAGAGCCTTAGAAAACCAAAGCATAGTTTGAGCTTCAGATCAATTAGGGGAATTTTGTATTAGTTATGCATAGCATATTGTGTTATACCAATAAAAACTAGCAGGATCTTAAAGGGGACAAGACATTTGTCACATTTATTGTAAATACCATAATAAAATAAAAGATAACCGCAAACAATGTTGTTTCGTTACTTATTTCTATGATTATATATATATATCCATTCACACAACCATTCATACAAGTTCTATGTAGATATTATAGTTACCAGCCTAAAGTTGCTTGTGACAGAATACTGGCCAGGTACTCTGTACACAAGAGTGGAGCCGAGTCCGGGTCAGGTGCACCTGATGCTCCTGGAGGCTGGCAGCAGAACCATAGACTCAAAGTCCTCAGTCTTTCAGAGTCCAGCTTTATAGGGGCATTGCTTCTGCTGTTGTTAAATCAGATCAGCAGGTGGCTGGCTCCATGTTGCAGCAGAATGTTACCCAAAGTCTCTTATCTCACCTTTTTTTTTTTTTTTTTTTTTTTTTTACAGGATTTTAGTTTGGATTTCAAAGTCTATAGGTCTTGCTGTGTCACGCTGCCTTTGGGTTTGGATTGATCACCCATCAATTGCAGGCGATGACTTTCAGCCTTGAACCTGGCTTTGATCTTCCTTCTGTTGTTTTTTGTTCTTTTCTTTTTAGGGTGGATGCTTTTTACTTGTTTCAGGGCTGTTGTCTAGGTCTTCAGCCAGTTGGTAGTTGAACTTTCACCTCATCAGGGACAGGCTGGGGCTGGAGGTTGATTTTATCATCCATACATGCCTCATTCACACATCTAAACTAACTAATAAGATTACAGCAGGGTTTGCAAAAATGAAGGTTGGAGGAAGCTTTTACAAAATGGAGTAAGCGTTTTAAAATGGGGTTTGAATTACAATATGGCAAACAGTGAACAGAAGTTACAATGCAGGCAAGTGTAGTGAATGGTGAACAGAAGTTACATTAATAAAGTGAACAATTAAAAACAATTTCATTTATCAGTTTTACAATTGCGGGAGGAAACAAAAGAAAAGCTAAATATAGAGAAATTGAGAGGCTCAGTAATGATTCCTAAACAATCAGAGGATATGAAAATGCTTCTTAGAAATGGCCTAAGACTCCAGTCCTGCAATTTACAATGCATGGGTGAACTGCTACCTCACATAGAGCCCCATTGACTTCAATCTGCATCATTATAAATTAAAGGATCGGGCCTAAATAGGTAATTTTCTACTATATAAGGTAATTATAGATAAATACCAGTATAATACATTAATTTTATAGCAGATTAAAGTCAGTCTACTTTGAACCTGTCAAGGGTACTGTGTAGGAGGGGGGAAAAGCTGAAAGAGCTATAGCATTACTTTGCCTTCTCTTAGATACCAGTCAAAGGCCCGTTATTAATTTTCTGGGCTTAAACAATCATGTTAAACTCTACATTGAAAAATTATACAAATCTTAATCTTGGCAGGAGCCCCTTTTAAGAAGTGACATTACTGAAGTAATAGATCTAATAAAGATTGATCTAAGTTAAAAAATTACGTCTAACCTCTTGAACTCAGAGACTGAGAGAAAGAGAGTGGGCAAACTAAACCAGGTGATGCTGTACTCTGCCTCTGGCCTTAGAAGAACCCATGAAGATATTCTCTGGTGTCATTCTCCAGCTATGTGTATATTCCTTAGGTCATCTGAGTACAGATTCATTCTTTATCCTAATACCATTACGGTCTTAGCAAGGGAGTCTATCGATCACGTCTATAAGCAATGAGGATTTTTGACAGAGGCTACAGGTATACTGGAGGTAAATCTCACTTTCTACCTGTAATGCGGTAATTTATTAGACATTTTTTTTTTTTTTTTTTTTTTTAAACATGCACTCAAAGCTGCATTCTGTGGGTGAAATCCTGTCCCATCGAAATCAATGAGATTTTTGCCACTGACTTCAGTGGAGCCAGGATTTCGCGCTATTTCTTGTGTATCTTCAGATTTGCTAGGTTCATCTGGATATATCTCCTCAAATCAATTTCCTGCCATTGCAGGGGCCTCACACATCGGTGTATCTCACTCCTTGCTTTTCCCTGCCTGTGGCACATGATAGTTTAGCTTCTTGAGGGCTGGAATATGTTAGACCTGGTCTGCACTACAACTTTTTAAGTAGAATTTAGCAGCATTATCTCAATTTAACCCTGGACCCGTCCACACAACGAAGCCCTTTTTTTCGACTTGAAGGCTCTTTAAATCGATTGTTTTACTCCATCTCCGAGGGGATTAGCACTGAAATTGACCTTACCGGGTCGAATTTGGGATAGTGTGGACACAATTCGATGATATTGGCCTCCGGGATCTATCCCAGAGTGCTCCATTGTGACTGCTCTGGACAGCACTCTCAACTCAGATGCACTGGCCAGGTAGACAGGAAAAGGCCTGCGGACTTTTGAATTTCATTTCGTGTTTTGGCCAGCATGTTTGCAGAGCTCATCAGCATGATGTGCACATTGCCCGGCCCGTACTTTGTGAGAAGTGTGACCATGCCCTTCTCGTTGCCGCGCTGCTGTTGCCTCCTCACTTGGTATTGCGCGAAACAATTGTCTGGCATTGCTCTGACAGAGGGCGGGGCAACTGACGACATGGCTTACAGGGAATTAAAATCAACAAAAGGGGTTGCTTTGCATCAAGGAGAAACACAAACAACTGTCACACAGAATGGCCCCCTCAAGGACTGAACTCAAAACCCTGGGTTTAGCAGGCCGTTAATTTCACAAAACAAATCGGGTCAATTTCTTGTTTTGATCCTCTCCATCTATTTTTTACATCTTAGGCTGGCAGCAGACAGTGCAATACGACTGCTAGCCATAGTCATCTCCTGGCTGCTCAGCAGAAGATGCTGCATTACGATTGCTAGCCATCATCGTCTCCTGGCTGCTCACCAGAAGACGATGCAGTATTAGTGCTAGCCATCGTCATCTCCTGGATGCTCGGCAGAAGATGGGAATGACCTGGCTGAGTCACTCCCATGTCTGCCCATGCATCCCTGACCTTCCTCACCAAGGTCAGCAAAAAGAGCACCCAGGAATACGACAACGATGGCAGACAGTAAAGGGTTAAGAAGTTCACCTAGCCTAGCTGACACCTGACCAGAGGAACCAATGTGAGACAAGATGTTTCAAGAGGAAGGAAGGAAGTTCTTCCTGTGTTCTATTCATTAAGTTCTGTGCCGGACTGAAAAGATCCAGGAATCATCCAAGGTAGTGAGTATTAGAGAAGGAATGAATTAGCTTATGTTTATTTCCTTTTGTGACTTTGTCTTTTTGCATTAGAGGGATAATCAAATTGGGTTTTCTTTTGTATAACTAAGGTTTTTGCCAGGGGAATATCCTCTGTGTTTTGAATCTGTTGTCTGTGAGAGTAGCTTGCATGCTAATCTCTCAGAGGTATTTTTTACCCCTTTTCTTTAATTAAAAAGTCTTCTTTTTAAGAACCTGATTGATTTTTCCTTGTTTCAAGATCCAAGGGGGTTGGATATGGACTCACCAGGAATTGGTGGGGAAAAGGGAAATTAAACTCCAATCCTGTCAGGAAATGGGGGATGAGTAGTTTCTCCTTGGTTTAAGATCCAATGATTTTATATTGTGTTCACCAGGGAATTGGTGGGGAGGAGGAAAGAAAAGTTTTCAAATGACTTTCCCATAAATGTGTGTTGAAACAATTTGGTGGTGGCAGCAACCAGATCTAAGCTGGTAATTAAGCTTAGGGATTTTCATGCAGGTCCCCACATCTGTACCCTAAAGTTCAGAGCAGGGGTGAAACCTATGACCGCTGCCAAAAGGCAATGAGCTGCTGCTGTGTAGCAATGCAGTCCAACGTCTGCCAGCACCCAGGAGATGTATGGCGATGGTGAGCTGAGCGGGCTCCATGCTTGCCGTGGTACGGCATCTGCTCAGGTAATCCAGGAAAAAAGGCACGAAATGATTGTCTGCTGTCGCTTTCATGGAGGGAGGGAGAGAGAGGGGGGCCTGACAACATGTACTCAAAACCACCCGTGACACTGTTTCTGCCCCATCAGGCATTGGAATCTCAACCCAGAATTCCAATGGGCAGCGAAAACTGCGGGAACTGTGAGATAGCTACCCACAGTGCAACGCTCTGGAAGTCGATGCTAGCTTCGGTACTGTGGACGCAGTCTGCCGACTTAATGCACTTAGAGCATTTTGTGTGAGAACACACACAATTGATTGTATAAAAATGATTTCTAAAAACAGACTTCTATAAATTTGACCTAATTTCATGATGTAGACATACCCTTAGTCTAGTCCAGGTTATTGGGCTCAATGCAGTGGTAACTGGGTGGAGTTTGGTGGCTGTAATGTGCAGGTGGTCAGACTAAATGATCTGATAGTCCTTTCTGACCTTACGTTCTATGGATATGTTCACATTTAAAATGCTGTAGTAGCACAGCTCACAGCCATAGTGCTTCACTGTAGACACTAGCTATGCTGAAAGGAGAAGTTCTCCCATTGGCGTAAATAGTCCACATCCCCAAGAGGTTGTAGCTAGGTCAACAGAAGAATTCTTCCATTGACATGATATTATCTATACAGGGACTTAGATCGGCTTAACACTGCCCAAGGGCGTGGATTTTTCACAGCCCTGACCGCCATAGTTAAACCAACCTAATTTTCTAGCATAGACTAGGCCTATGATTCTATTAAAGTAATTAATTTAAATTCCAGTTGCAGGAACTATTTCTACCCTCAGTTAGATCCTTGAAATCCTGCTGAAGATAATGTATTTAATAATGGAAAAAATAGTAACTTTTTCATGATTTGTAATAAGTATAGCCATCCTCAAGTGTTTAAAGATCATGGGATTTAAAAAAAAAATAAATTATTTGGAGTTTGTTTGTTTTTAATTGCCTTCTAGCTTCTGACACTTTAGGTTAAACTCACTTCCTTTTCAGGTATTGCTCCAGAATCATGGGGATTAGATATTACAGTATTTTAGAAAAGGCAAAAGCTGAGATTCTAACATACAGACTTGCACCTGAAAAGAAACATTAAGAAAAACATCAAATATTTAGACACAGTAAAATTTGTGAGTTTGACACCACTAAGTAAACAACTAGAGATTGTTACTTGTAGTTTTTCAAACGTGACTGAGTAGCATACTTTATATAGAATAATGCTTTAGTAATTACAATATTATATTTCCTTCCCTTTCCTCCACAACTGTATTTTGCAAAAGACTTATGAGCTAAAAAGTTCATAGACTTCATATTCAATAATGTTTTCATAAGAATAATTTCAGTGTCTAATCCACTTGAAGAAAGAGATTTTAAGCAAACAACTGTGTACAGATGTGCTATGTGCTATGGGCTTTTTAAACCAGCTCAATTATTTATGGACAACTGCATCTGATTTAAGAAAAGTACAGGAAAAGTCTTTGCAATTGCAAAATTCTATGTGCCTATCTGATAATCAGCAGAATATGACACTAATTTGGTTTGTTACAAAATATTTTAACATTTCCAACTCTTGCAATATTTGGTGTTTCTCTGAAAGCCTCAGGTGATAGAGTTATGTGACTACATGAGAATCTCAGCTTGTATTTTAAAAACATTCATTTTAAATTTCACTGGGGGGGAAAAAGCTTCAAGCCTCATGGTTGTAGAGAAAAGCTTGGGGGGGGGGAAAAAAAACCTAAAAGCTCAGATGAAAACAAAGAGAACCCCTATTTTATTTTACTTTTAATATACTGATTTTAAACAGTCTAATTATCTTTTGGGGTCTAACTCATGATTTTTGGACACTTGGGGATGGCAACTCCATTGTAGCATCATTTTCCTTCCTCATGAACCACTCAGTTAGCATCTTACTTTCCTATGATATTGAGCCATATTTTGAAGAGTGAAAACTTATATTTGCAACACTTAATCCTTAAGAATGTCTCCAAAACAATAGAGGTATGACTCAAACTGATGGTTTGGGTTTGCTGTCTGTTTTGTTCTTAGGCTTTGAATAGCAGTGAGAAGATGGATTCACTCTTATTACCAAGTTACTATTGTTTTAGGCACTTTTAGTAAAGACTTAAATACGAATGTAATGGTGGCATTTGGGAAAGAGAGAAAAAAGATAAATGGAATTCAAACCTGGTCCTCTTATCTGCCCCAGTTATTTAGCATCTCAGTCTTGTGCTAATAAAGATATGGAAACTACTTCTGGCAGCATAAAAACACTACCCATTTTAATTTAAAATGTAATGGATGTACAGTATTTTCCGATATACTGGTAATTGAGTGATTAATTTCTGATAATTTTAGTCGGGCTTGCTTGAATTTGTTCAGTCTTAATTTGATAATACCATATGGTTTAATTTTAAATCTCTCTGGTATAGAAAGTACGCTTATTAAGTTTGCGGATGATACCAAACTGGGAGGGATTGCAACTGCTTTGGAGGACAGGGTCAAAATTCAAAATGATCTGGACAAATTGGAGAAATGGTCTGAGGTAAACCGGATGAAGTTCAATAAAGACAAATGCAAAGTGCTCCACTTAGGAAGGAACAATCAGTTTCACACATACAGAATGGGAAGAGACTGTCTAGGAAGGAGTATGGCAGAAAGAGATCTAGGGGTCATAGTGGACCACAAGCTAAATATGAGTCAACAGTGTGATACTGTTGCAAAAAAAGCAAACGTGATTCTGGGAAACACTAACAGATGTGTTGTAAACAATACATGAGAAGTCATTCTTCCACTCTACTCTGCGCTGGTTAGGCCTCAACTGGAGTATTGTGTCCAGTTCTGGGCACCACATTTCAAGAAAGATGTGGAGAAATTGGAGAGGGTCCAGAGAAGAGCAACAAGAATGATTAAAGGTCTTGAGAACATGACCTATGAAGGAAGGCTGAAAGAATTGGGTTTGTTTAGTTTGGAAAAGAGAAGACTGAGAGGGGACATGATAGCAGTTTTCAGGTATCTAAAAGGGTGTCATCAGGAGGAGGGAGAAAACTTGTTCACCTTAGCCTCTAATGATAGAACAAGACGCAATGGGCTTAAATTGCAGCAAGGGAGATTTAGGTTGGACATTAGGAAAAAATTCCTAACTGTCAGGGTAGTTAAACACTGGAATAAATTGTCTAGGGAGGTTGTGGAATCTCCGTCTCTGGAGATATTTAAGAGTAGGTTAGATAAATGTTTATCAGGGATGGTCTAGACAGTATTTGGTCCTTCCATGAGGGCAGGGGACTGGACTTGATGACCTCTCGAGGTCCCTTCCAGTCCTATAGTCTATGAATCTATGAATCTTCATTTAGGTTTTTGTTATAGCATAAGAAACAAGACAATTACTCTGAATCACCGTAGGAATAGAGAGCTGAGCAAAACCCTAGTGAAATGCATGACCTTTCAGCTTTATAAACATTTTGCATTACATGGCTGGGCAGCTATTCAAGGTAGCTAATGCAATATCACTTATTTAATTGTTATGAATTTTGTTTACAAGCAAAGAACAGAAGTGGGGCTGGGCAGAGCTGACTTACATACAACATTTCTTCACAGGCCAAGCAGGTTGCTAATTTCTTGATTAGCTAAACTGTAAGCTGCTTAGTTTTACTTTGTTTTCTTACTAATATACACACTTTTGTGAAAAGACATTTCGATAGAGTGGCATAGCGCCTCCCATAGTTTTAGAATATTCATAAACATTTCAGTAATTAAATACAAATATTCTCTGGGAAATGCCTGGTCATATATAATGACACTACAGAATTATTTAATATCGTTTTCAGGATTAAAAGATCTCTGGCTGTCCACTTCTCTAGCTATCAAGCTAATGATTTGTGACACCCTGGCAGATTATTGTAATTTAGCAGATGTCCTCAGACTCTGTCTTTAATCAGGAGACTCAAACTGATGGTTTGGGTTTGCTGTCTGTTTCCTTCTTAGGTTTTGAATAGCAGCAAGAAGATGGATTCACTCCTAATAGCAAGTTACTGTGTAGATCCTACCTCTCTCTCTGGTGCAGCAAATGCCATTATAAATTATACCAACTATTCCTATAATTTTGGGTTGTAGATAAATTAATGTAGGTGCATTGTAAGAGTTTAAGTGTAAAAGAAAATCCACATGAAAATGCATTTTTATTCCTGTTTAAAGTCGAGTTTAGTTTAGAGTTCTTATATCAATGGACTTTTAAGAAAAGCTCCATTAATTTCTAGGTAACAAATATGTGAGAACTAGGAAAGTTTGCGCCAAGAGATAAGTAGGTGGAGATACTATGTGTTTAAATGTGCTGAACCTTTGGGTCAATGGTCCATATGACATTTCCACTTTAACTTTGGGCCATAATCTACTTTCAGTGTACTTAATTCTTGTTGAGGTCTTTGGGCATTTTGGATGCAGAATCAAGGTAAAATACTGCCTTATGTAGTCTATTATTAGTTTGTGAATAAATGGAGGGTCTTTGTTTTCCGTATTTAATATTAGTTACAATATGTGTAGGCTATTCTGATCACTTGCTGGTAAATGTTCATGAAAGTAGCAGAAACAGACAGTGGCAAAATATAGGCCCTTGAAGAGAAGTTAACTTCTTGCTTCACATTCTGTTTAATTATCTAATGATTTATAAAATGGGGCGTGTATAACATAAGTACGCTAAGTAGAGTTGTTAGTGTGAGAACACAGATTGTTTCAGAGGTCTCTCCTATATATATACTTAAGCAATCAATTCAATGCGTGTAATGGAAGAAGTCTGTTATTTTATTTAGCTTTTATACAAATGCAGTCCATATCACTGTTAGTACCACTTTATCAGCATATACTTTTCATGTGATCTGTCCTGTCCACCTCAGTCTTCTCCCATTAGTTTACTATCTGATGATATAGTCTTTCAATTGCAACTCAAGGCATAAGGATAAAACTGTGATCTCTGGGTATTAATAGCTCTTCCCATAATTTCTAGCTTCTGCTTTTACCTAGTAACAATAATCTTTGCCCCTGTCATTCTGGTTCCCCCTCCCTCGTCTTCTTCCTTAAACAGAATTTATTTGCTTATTATGCAGTCTTGCACCTAAAATGCTTTGCCTTTCCTTGGATTCCTATAACAGCTGACAGACTCTCAAATATTCTTTCTTACTATATTCCTTACATTGCTCATTGATCTCCTCTAATGTCATGATGATTTCAACTATGGCTAAGAAAAACATGCATGCTGAAAACAGGCATCTGAAGGGACTGTGTGGCAGAGTTACAGCACTGTTTCTTCACTTTATTTATTTCATTGGCCACCACTTCTTAGGATGCTGCCAGAAGTTTGTTGAAAGGTTCAGTAAAATTGTAACTTCTCCAATCTGACTGTAACTGAACTTGAGTGACTGCATTTGTAGAATCATTAATTCATAGCTACTCTGAGCCAAATAGAGCTTCTCCTGTGAGCCAGCAGAAAGACATGGCTTTTATTTATTGAAAATATGGATTATGGGGAAATTAACCCTTTGCAGAGGACCAGTACAACCCTATACCCTATTTAAGTTCCACATTAGCTCCCGTGGATAGTTTTAGGATTAAGTCCCACATATGTGATGCATTGGCTGTTTGCTGGCCCTGTAAACAGGGGTGAATTTCATCCTGATTGAATTTGAATGTGGGAATAAGATCAGTCATAATGTCACTCTGTGATTATGTTTTGAGTAGCTGTACCTATGCTAACTTTAATCTACCCAGCTCTGTCCCTGGAAAAGTGAAGAAGTGCTAACTAAACAAACAAACAAAAATCTGAAGGAAAAAAGGTCAGTTTCTGACTGAAATGAAAAATGGAAATCATTTTGGTCAGATTAAATAAAATGACTTTTGGAAATGAAACAAGTGGTTGTAAACCAATGTTTTCAAAACAAATTGTTTTGACTTTTTCAAAAATTTTGTCTTCGTTTTTTAATTTGGCCAAAACTATGTTCTAGATTTGACCTGAATTCACAAATTGTTTCACTTGCCCCCATACTGCACTTTTTCTGACTTTATTATTGGCTGAAAAAATTTAAACTACAAGAGGGACTTGGGAACCTAGGATATAATTATCAGAGTTATAATTTATCCAGTGCATACAGCACTTTTAGTCCAAAATGTCATAAAAAGTACCATGAGGATTCATTGATCACAAGTGCTCAAGACCTTGGTGAAACATCTCATCTAGAAGAAGAATTTCCAAGAGCACAGTACCTCCTATTATCAATCTGGACAATAGGTTCAGTAGTAATGCTGTGGGAAGATTACCACCTACTAAATCATCCACAACACTTTCTTTCACAAATGTATGTTGGAAATTCTCTGTGTAAGTACTGACTGAGATCTTTTAGTGTGTATTGATGGGATCAAATGTATACTGCTTTGAGAAAACCCTCATTCTTTCTGTTTAAATCATCTAGGTTCTTATATAGCTTCAGTGAAATAATATTGATGCTGAAAAAATCCACTGTTGGTCCTTCCCTATTTACCAATCACATTCGGATTGTTGACAGTTACAGGATATAACTAGAGAGTGGTCGTCAATCTTCATAGTCATCTCAGATTTACGTAAATCTAAGTAAAAACAGTTTGCAAGCTTTCTAGTCTATAAGCAAGTATGTCATATGGATAGTTACAAAACAGTGAATAGTATTTTTCCTCAAGGATATATAAAATAATTCTAAAGCCTTCTGAATTTTCCTTCCAGGCATTTCAGTCACAGTAGCACAAAATGTTTAATTATTGTGTATGTTCATATACAGATACATTCCCATGGTCCAAGTTTCATCTGGGAGGTCTATAGCATTTTCTCCTAACAATTTGTCAAATGGCCTAGAAAAGAAACTGAAACTCTTCAGGTTTCATATGTCTGTTTTTTGTTTTGTTTTGTTTTATTTAAATGATCTAGAAAGCCAGCTTATTGAAAGGAAGCTCCGCAGAGAATTCATTTCAGTTTCTCTAATTGCAAACATAAGTATTTTTGGGTTGGAAGAAGCTAATCTAGAATCACGTACATTATGGGGAGACTGTATCCAGCCACGGAATCAAAACTAAACAACTGGATTACAACTCATGCAGCCTGATTTTCCAATAGTGAATTGAAACACGTTCTCTTAAAATTTTGTTTGTTTTAAGACTTCCTTTCGTAAAGTACAGGGAATACATGAAAACTAGAAAGTGCATTAGTGAGTTGCATTATAAATACAGTATTTGTTTATAAAGATGCCATTCATTCTCTACAAGTCATTTTTCCAATTGTGTTTTAGTCACCCTGATTATATTTAAATACATCTAAGTATTCCATATTAATAATCCAATAAAATTAATTATAAAGGAAAAAATAGGTTTTTAATCAGGTAGTCCTAGCAGTATAGCTAGACCTCAATATTTAAATAGTAATAGCCTTCATCAGAAATTAAAGCTAAATTAAAAAAAAAAGTAACAGATGTTATTAGATTTGTAGGCCTTTTAGATGCATTTGTTGAACATATTGTTAGCTCTATAGAAATATCACAAACATTTCTCTGCAAGTATTCTGTTTTGGATTTTTGCTGTCTGAGCTTTGCTAGCCAAATAAGCTATATGGTGGCTCAATGTTGGATGAGAGCACCAGCTGCTACATCACAAATAATTATGAGTATAAACTTATAATTTGGTTTCCGTAAATGCTCAGGTTTATGAGTTTGTAACATTTGTGGCAGCAAAATTTGAATGTTTGTGAAAACACAAAAGTAGTATAAGTGTGGCTGAAGTTAACTCATTTTAAAAAAATGCATCAACTATTGTGGAAAAGTCTTTTCAATATGTTTCCCAGCTCTAGTCAGAATACAAGAAAAAGTTATCTTCTGCACTGCATAGACTTCTGCACTGCATAAACCTGCTGCTCCTATTGTTTGGTTGTTTAGCTCACCAAGGCTTAGCTTATTTGTCTGACAATCTAAAGAACAAATGTTTGTGTATTACTCCAAAGTGTAGCACTAGCATGACAAACAGTCTTGGAGAAGAAATCAGCTCCTTTTTTTTTTTTTTAAATATAATTTCAAGGTTTGTCGTTTTTTTCAAAAGGTAAGGAGGAAGACATCATTAGAATACTGACTGCTTCAGTATTGCCAGGAAATTCATAATTATCCCAAGAGATGTTGACTTACTATATTAGCCTTTGAGGGAGAAAAATCTATTGATTATGTATATTTTTGCTATGTACTAGGCTTATTGTGTAAGTCTCTTGTGAAGTGTTTAGAATTCTTCTCTGAAACACGGGACAAGTAGTAGAAGGTCCATCTTACCTTCTTTTTAATCTCCAGGAAGTCACAGTAGTAATTTTTGAAAATATTTATAAAGCAAATAAATATAATTATGCAGCTATGATCTGTACATGATCAGCCAGCAGCAAATATTCACTGCTTTTCTTTATTACTCCAGTCAGACACAAAAGTAGCAAAAACTTCTCGGAATGTGAAAGCGCAGTAAGCTTTGGAGACAATGGGAAAACAAGGGATTTATCCCATGACCGTATGAGCTACATAAAATCTGAGACATGGCACAATCCACATTTAAAAGGCATGCTAGGATTTCTTGTTATCTTTGCAAAGGCAATACCACTGGTTAAATTGAGGATTTGACCAAGATATTCAGGCTAATATTTAAATTGGGCGCCCAAAGCACTGAGGAGGCTATGCTGTAAGCTATTTAAGAAGGAATTTGTATTTATCTCAAGTTGTTTTAATGATCGTTACATCAGCTGTAAAAGTATGTGAAGTAGGGTTGCCAAACTTCGCTTGCTTTCGTCACTTCACGGAATAAGAGGAAACATGCAAACATATACTACATTGCAAAATTCAGTACACACTCATCTAAGAAACCCTATAACGTAGTAAACAGTTAAAGGAATACACATTGTAACTTAGATTACTTATTGTACATATTAAGTGGCATGATACTGTGATAAATGCATTTCAGACATACCTGCTGCCTTCATCAGCTTAGAAAAACACACTTGCAAAACCTTGATTTTTTTCATAATTTTCCCCACTTCACAATATACAGTTAATTATGTATTTAAATGAAATTAGAATAAAGTGGATTCTATAGCTATGTTAAATTCTTCATAAAATGTAGTGTTTCCTAAAGTTCTCAAAAAAAACTTGGTAAATTGCTCAAAATGCAAATAAAACAAGCTTTAATAGAGTTTACATCTTACTGACATGAAAAATTGCACAACAAAGACTCTCTGATTTGCATTTGTGTCTGTACATCTAGTTTTATACTCCAATCCAAACCCACTCCATTGAAAGTGGATAATACATTCTCAAAAATCTAGTACTAATCCTTTTATACTGAACAGATTTTGATTAGCTTCAGGTCAAGCTTTCTCAGAAAATCATGTCAGTCTCCAGAAGCTGAAATATTGTCCCAAACACACACTTGTATATCTGCTTAGAAGTGACTTTCCTGTTCTCATCCTCATAGCTGCATGTCTTCTGCATTTGTAATGGTAGATCAACAGGAGTATAATTTCGCCCAGACATGATATTTCTGTGCTGTCTGAGATTTCCTCAGTCTCCAGGCAAATATGTGAGAGAGTGTTATAGTTGACCTCAGCAGGAATAATTTATGCTCCTGAGCCTCTCTTACATATATCACAAATAGGGACCAGTCTGGCTATATCAGGTTTTACACATCTTTCAGCTAAAACACAGATTAAGATGCAAAATATAGCACTCGGGGACATCATGTTGATTTAAAAGACTCTCTGGAACGCTTGGGTCCAATGATTGAAATATACTTATCCATAAATAAGGGTTCTTCATCTGTGATGGGTATAATATTGGCAATATTCTTTACTTTACTTAATTGCTTCAGAGAGCTAGTCTGTCACAATGTAAAAGAGAGAAACAGAATGGAAGTTGCTCGAGTCCAATGCAGCATTTATGCCATGCCTCTAAAAGAAGCAAAAGGCCACCTGTTAGCTTTTAGATTGTCAAGCCACTGCCAGCTTGTGATAATGACTAAACCACAACTAAAGGTGGGGCAGAATTTGTGTGGGCTTACTCAAAGGACAGTTCTACTTTGGGGGGTGGGGGTGTCAGAAACTGCTGCAAAAGGTGCTCGGTCAACTTTGCAGCAATGACTCAACCCCCACACCCCAATCCCTGGAATATGCATAAAGGTACGAACCTGGCTGGGGCAAGTCTCTATGTGAAAGCATTGCTGCAGGACCGCATGGAAGCAGCATGGCCTCAAGAAAGCATGGCTCCAGAAAAGCAGCAAACAGCATGGTTCCAGGGGCATGGAGAAGGGTAAGGATGGGAAAACAGGGGGGCTGTTATCCCCCTCCCCCGATCCCCCAGAGACAGGGAAGGGCAGGCACAGGCAAATTACACAAAAAGGGGATAGTGGAAAGAATGGGAACTGGCGTCCCCTGCCCCAGGTATTTTCACCTCCGGGCAGGCTGGAAGCTGCAACCAGGGAGAGTGAATTTGCAAGGGAGGTGAAGCAATCAGCGTTTGCAAAGCAAGCAAGGCAAGGAATTTAACTTGCATGGGGCGATAGAGCAAGGCAAGGAAAATTTAGCTGTTTTGTGTACCAGCCGCCTTGCAGTTCTTCGGTAGGCAGGCTTCAAGCTGCAGTTGGGGAAGGGAACTTGGCAAGGACGCAAAATATGCAAGTACAACATAACAATGAAAGCTCATAGTCACCACCATGCACTTTAAACGAGGAAGGAGGGGGGTGGGTTCTGGCTGGCTGGGAGATCAGGCCAATGCTTTCTGCAGGGGCGGCTCCAGGCCCCAGCATGCCAAGCGCGTGCTTGGGGCGGCATGCCGCGGGGGGTGCTCTGCCGGTTGCTGGGCAGGCGGCAGGTGGCTCCAGTGGACCTCCTGCAGGCGTGCCTGCGGAGGGTCCGCTGGTCCCGCGGCTCCGGTGGACCTCCCGCAGGCACACCTGTGGGAGGTCCACCAAAGCCGCAGGACCAGCAGACCGCAGAACCAGCGGACCCTCCACAGGCATGCCTGCGGGAGGTCCACTGGAGCCACCTGCCACCCTCCCGGCGACCAGCAGAGTGCCCCCCACGGCATGCCGCCATGCTTGGGCGGCGAAATGGCTAGAGCCACCCCTGGCTTTCTGGCTGGTGGGATGAGGGTAGACATACAGCTGCTGGAAAAGCCCCTCCTCTCATTTCACTTGGAGCCAGCTGGGCATCTCCTGGGAGGGGGAGGAGGAGGGAGCAAGGCAAGGGACAATTAATGTGGAGGGAGAGGGAGAGAGCAAGGCAAGAGAAATTGAACTGTTTTATGGCTGTGGGCTGCTTGCTACTCATGTGCCTGTACCTTTGCTGGACAGGGGACAGGCACTAGCAGGGCAGCCCCAAAGGACTGGAAGGAAACCCAAGACAGGCAGTATTGCAGCAGGGGCGAGGGAGCTCACAAGTATGTGGACTGCTACTACCCAGGGTGGTGTGTTGCATAACCCAAGGCATAACCCATGGACTAAGGGAGGCAAATGATCATAGGAAAGTGTCTATGCACTCAGGTGAGCAGGCCGTGTGCATTAATGGGGTAAGATGTGCAGCAAATGGTCAGTGACATTGTTTCTGAGGTTTTCTCCATAGCATTACAACGCATCAAAGGGTGCAAGGTCACCTGAAAAACTAGGATGTTTTCTTCCACCTAACACAAGGGACAGCGGTAATGTTGATCCCGGGGGTGAGTGTATTCTAAGTCTCACAGAGGCTGGGGAAATGGGTGGCAGAGGTGGTATCCGGCCCTCCAGCCTGGCAAAGGGTGGCAGTTGCAGGGGCCACAGCCGGGTGTAGAGACCATGCTCAACCAGTCACTCAGTGAGTTCACCTAAGGGGAACAGGAATCAGCCGATTGGGGTATTAAATACTCTGGGCCCAGGATTGGATGGTCGAGAAGCCTGGGCAGACCCACCTAGGGGTGGCACCTTCAGTGGGGGGCACTGATGGTATCACACTACTGCAAGCTAATCTGCATTTACAACAACAGCTTCAGGCAGCTAGATGTGAGGGATCTGCACAGGGTGACAGGATAGGCCCAGCATGGGCTCAAGTTTCAGCAGCAGGACGAGGAAGGGGCACATGGCAACTGATCTGCCATCAGGGCATGTAACCGCAGGGGACAGGGTAGACACCCCGGAGGGCCTATGGGGGAGCAGGGCTCTGCAGTATGGTTTATTTGCCGGGGTTGCTTACCTGATGGGAGTTCACCTACTCAGTGCAATCTAAATATAGAATCCTCACAGGCAATTTGGCCTTCTGGCTAAGAGGGGTGAAAACATTATCTAATATCTCGGTGGCACAGGAAGGTGTTCAGGCAGTACACATGGACAAGGCAAGCAAACAGCGAACTGCCCAAGAGGCCAAGGGTGCCAGAAACATGAAAAAATTGTGAGGCTGCCCTCGTTGTCTAGGCGGGTGTTATGGTACAGGCCTACCCAGCCAGCAGCATGGCCTTTGTTAACTATACGAATATAATTGGGCGGGCACCCAGTATGTTTGGGGTCATGTCATAAACAGTTTCCATTAAGGGCAGCAACACCAACTGGAATAAGGTGGCATCACACATTGTGGTTCAATAACACCAATGGCGCCAGGGGTTTGTTCATACTGTAACAAGCTCGAAAAGGGCCCCAGGCACATAATAGTATTTGCTGGGGATTTAATAATGGTGGTTGATTAAGACGCCTACCACTGGCAATTTTATTTCGACAAGGCTATGCCCATGGGCTGTTCAGCATCCTGTGCAGCTTTTCAGAAATTTAGTACAAAGTTGCACTGGGCAGTAGTTCAGTGAGTGGGACTAAACCTAATAGTGCATTATTTTCACAATTTTGTTTGCACGGCAAGCTGGGTCGAATGAATGTTTTCACCTGTTGGACACATTTCAGTCCCTGGCTGAATAGTTGTGGAAACCCCTAAAGAAGGGCAAAAGAGACGGCTGTTTCATGACGTTAACCTACCTGGGCTTTGAGTTGAACTTTGCTTGTAGGGTTGTTGCTGCGGGGCGGGCTTTTTTGTGCCCAGCTGGCAGTGGCAACAGCTGGCATAGCCAGACCACGCAATTACATATGAGTCACTACACAGATGTAGTAAGACTTGTGGGTGTGGAAAAGTTTTCAGAGTCAATTTAAGAGGGTATCATTGTGGAGGTAAAATGGTTATTAATTTGGGTCTAATATATGGGTATGCCCTTGATGCAACAACATGGCAGTGGTATAGGTTATCAATCGCCAAACTTCCAGACTACACAGGATTGGAAAGTTGGTGGGGACATTTGTTCTCCAATGCTTAACCTTCAGCATCTGTTTTTTCTTCCAAGCACATGCTGGGCATGGATAATGGCACAGCAGACGCCTTGTCTCATTTCCAGAGTGCCGCAGGCTCTCTGGAACCTTGGAATGTCATGTGGTTGGTGAAATGCAGATGTTTTGGCTCCAGCTTACAAGTTGTTTATTTTGTTTCCTTTAAAGAGTCTTGACAATACAAGGATCCAGAGAATGGGTCGCCTATGCTGCCCTCTGTTAAGGGCTGTTGCTGCAGTACCAGGTGAAGGACAATGCAGCTCCTGGTGTCCCTTGACAATCACACATGGGACAGTGGGTTCTTTCTTTCCAGTAGGGCTGCTAGCCAAGAGGCCATTTGCAGATGTTTGGGAACCCGGTGGAGTTGAGGTGGGGGGAGGGAGCCAAGCAAATGGCAGGTGCCTCCTTGTGGCAGATGTTCAGTGCAGGTATTCCATAGGGAGGGCAGCCAGTGACCAGATATATGGCCTGGTAAAGGACTTAAAAAGAGGTACTGGATAAAGAAACAGACGGGGGAGGGATTCAGGGACTCCCATGACCGGTACGGCAGGGGGCCAACCTCCTTTCCCCTCCCCATTCTCATAGCCCTCCTTAAGCCTCTTGCGAGGCTGGTTGATGGTAAGGTCCAAGCCATGGGTTGGCTGGGGGACCTGGATGGAAACAAAAAGGGGCTGATGGAAGCCCTGAAGAATTGACTTGAATAAGCATGGATTTGCCTCCATTGTACACTTTATCTGCTGGGTAGTCCCAGACATCCATATAATAAAGTTGCAGCCTGATTAAAACCCGTAACAAGTCTCCTGTCCTCCTAAGAAACTGGGCCAACATGTAAAACTGTGCTGATACATTCTAATGCTCAGATGCACAAAAGTGCTGGATAAGAAAACATTCTTTATGGAGCTTCTACTGACATGAATTTGTCTGCTTTTCGCTCTGCTATATAATAAACTGACTTAACAACATAGAAAGAAGGATATATACCATCTTAAAATGTGTTTGTGTCGTATCATAAGACACCTACCCATTTCACTCCTGAAATCCTTGCCAAATGTGCTGCATAGATAGCTTTTAGGGTTTTAGGGGTGGGAACTCTTGTCAGCAATGGTCATAGCCTGCAAACAGTTTGTTTCTTCTCCCTTTTCCAACAACAATCTGAACAGGCTGAGTTTGGCCTTTTTCCCCATCCCTTCAGCATCTTGTTTCCTTGTTCTTCTTTCATCCCTGTCAGCTGGACTTTGTAATGTAATGAGCCCAAATCTAGCTGATTCCCAGCAATTGAACATAGATCAATGTGGTCCAATACTCCTGTATACCAAGAAGGAAAATGCCTCTGTGGATCTCATTGTACTAGAACAGCTCTTGTACCTCCCAGGACCTTGGTGGACAACATACCCTATCACAGGGTTTCAGACTACAGTAAATGTAGTGAGTGGGAATAAATACAAAGTCATGAGGTTGTAAGAGTATTATGATTATAAACTGAAAAGACAGTAAGATTTCTTTTTTTCTCTTATGGTGGTTTTTAATTCAACTGATATATCAGGACTATGGTCCTATATAATTATTTGTGTCATAAGATCTGATGTTATAGAACCATGTGAATTCCATGGCTGTTGTGAAGGTGTTGTTCTGTGTGTTTGATGTGGCAGTTAGTTGGTTTCTAAAATTTGCAGTTTTCTAGTTGGATTGGTTATTGACGGAATTGCTGTTCAGAGCTGATGACAATTTAATATAGTACATGATATCTGGACTGAATGACCTTTCCTGCAATTGATGTTGGCCTTTCTCCCCATTAAGTGACCACTCAATTTATCTAACTTATAGGAAATATTGTGATTGCTGAATGAGCTGTCTTGGACAAAGATATCCACCATTCATCTTGAAAAGGTTCAGTGGGCACTAGTAATAAGAGAAGGTCAAAGAGCACGATCTTAGATTGTTTAAATTCACTGCCCTTTTTCAGATATAAAAAAGAACAACGTAACCACACACTTAAATGTTTAGGTATTGACAAACAATGGTATAAAAATGTTTATAAAGCACTAAGCTATCTGAAGTATCTGTTTAATATTTGTTAAATGGTTTTCTTTTGCTAGATTTTACTTTTAACATTGCATAATCCTGTTCGGTTCTATAATAAAATTGTGAGGGGTCATCAGTTCAAGTGTAAAACTACCATATACATTTACCATACAATAAGAATTGAATGTGTCTTTGTGGGAGAATTGCTGACACATTGGTCAGCAGGGGAAAAAAAAATTAGAGGAAGTCTTTTTTTAGATGGATTTGCAGACATTTCTTTCCTAAACTTTTCAACTATCCAAGAACTTATCTCTAAACTGAAATGTGTTCAAATGTGAATAACCAAAAATTATAGTTGTTGTAATATTTAGGGGAAAATATGAAGAAAAAGTAGGGGGGAAAGCTATTGTTATACATGTTTTCTATAGCATATATGGATTTAATTAATCAAATGTACTTTCAGTTTGATTTCTGTGAATCGTGCAGTAAAGTTGATTTCGGTAGGTGCTCAATGTGGTCAACTTATGTTCTTTCCTTTTTACAAGTAGCTTGATCTTTGCAATGTATAACTAATATATATTAAAGATAGACTAGAAGACTTGTTTGTTTTCCCAAAGTGTGGTAGGTCTCTGAAAATGTACTATAAAAGAGTATTGTGGGAATCCATGGTTATGATCCCTCACTGCTTCCATATCAAATGTATTTGGTTTCAAGGAAAAAGTTAATGCCCTCTTCTTCCTCCCCACCACCCCAAAAGTTTCTGCCCTGCAGACTGCGCCTGGATTTAAAAGCCTGTTTTGATTCTTTCCTTTATGGACATCACTACCAGAAATAGGATTGCACAGGTGTCACGATTTAACCTGCACAATCTTTATCGTCTTCTTTTGGGCTTGCACACATGTAACAGATTGGAATGTAATAAACAATTTTGTAGATGTTGTCCAGGATGGAATAGATTCTAACTCCCTCATTCTTCTCTATGTTTCTTCTGTGGGCTAAACAGAAATGCTGCTTGCCTTAGTCAGTAATCAGCTGAGAGTGAATACACACAGACAGCTGATCTGTTGAGTAATAAGGTGCAATTTTTACAAATTGTAGTCACTTTCCAGAAAAGAAATGTGCTTTTGGTGTTACTCTTGCTGAAAGGGACAGACACACATAGAGCCTCAAAATATAATCTGATTTAAAATTAATATTAATTCTCCACATCCTGAGAACTCCATCATATTTCCAATAGGAGAGCTGCAGCAGTGTAAAATGACAAACATTTCATTGGGTGACTGTCAGAGTATACCTGCCCAGTAGTGCCCACTGCTGCTGAAGCCTGCATCAGTTTCTTGTAACACCCCTTAAAAAGTCAAAATAGATCAGATATTCAAAACATTTCCCCCTTTTGAGGTCCAATTTACTAAGTGCGGCACAAAGCCTTTCTAAGGAAAACTCAAACTTACAAAATTGTCATCTCAGGTTCTTCTGAGTCCAGTCCTCTGTCAAGAGTCTGTCCTCTTTTTAAAGTTCATGTCTTTTGCCCCAGTCCCAAGCTAGACACAACCTCTCATCTCTGAGGGTCTGTCTTCTGTGCTTGCTCAGCCTCTCTTGCCTGGAGTTTAGCCTTCTCCACAAGGCTTCCCCAGTTCTAATTCTGGGCCCTAGAGAACCCTTCCTACTTCCTACAGTGTCTGCAGGCATCTCCTAACAATCACCTGCACCTTTATAAGGGCTGGGTGCATTCCCTTAAGCCCCATCTCCTCTCGCTGTATATTAAAAGATGCTATTTCCCCTATTTATGTATCCATCCACTCATCCTATTGTCTATCCATCCTTCACACCCATTCTCCCTCAAAAGGGGTGGGACCAATGTAGTTCTAAGGCCCTGGAGTGGTCTTTGTTTCCCTTCCTTGATACCCTCCCAATTGGATTGTTTTTTGCACTTCACTGAAATCTCTCTGAAAAGTCACTGACACTTTTTCTTCCCAATTCTAAGGGTCTCATCTCAATACTTCTCTTTAATCTTTGTTAGCTCACTGTTGGCCACCCACCACTTCTGGAGATTTACTTTTCTTTTGAGCTTCTTTAACTCCATTGTTCTTTAGTTCCTATTGTGTTTTAAGACTGTCCAGTTTTACTGTTGGCAAACTATCTTCCTCCTTTGTTTCCCCCTCCATCTTCTCTCTTGGTCTGTGTTTGTTGGTCATATACATTTATTCTCTTTACACTCACTTGGATCTTAATCTGGATTTGACAGGGAGTTAAAGTAAAGAGCCAAACATAGGACTGGTGTGCTCTCATTTATGGGTTGCTAAACAAGAAACTTTGTTCCCATTGTGACACGCTGCTATATTGTTAAACAGGCTTTGAGCTGATGCTGACCAATGGCATTGCTGCATTTTGATTATTCTCTCTCCCAAAGACACTAGGTATGTCTGTTTAACTCAACCAGATCCTATCAGAAGTGTGTCATCTTTCCTCTGCATTCATGCTCCATTCTCCAGAGTAGTTTGGGCTCTGAAATGTACAAGAAAAAATTTCAGGGAAGTAGAGTTGCGTAAGTGAGAGCCTGTCACTATGTGACAACATGAATGTATGTATTCATACTACAAACCAGACTTTCCTTAATAGGTTGGTTGGAAGTACTTTTTGATTCAGTGATTCGTGGTAATTTTAAAATATTTTGTGTTAATACATCAATTATCAAGTAATTTTTTCTTTTATTTTAAATTTACATTATTAAGAAAAGTTCAATTTTTGTGACTGTCTCATTGCTGAGCTGTGGAAACAAACATGCACTTATATATTTCTACCTCCAAGATTTGAGTTTTATTTGGATTGTCATGTTTAAACATCTACCTAAATTACATACAACAAAGATGTAGCTATGTCCACCTTAGTTTTTCCTTCCTTATATTTGCCTATATTATGAGGCCACCTTCATACATAATATATAACATTTTTAAAGCCATAATGTATGTAGTTAGGATGTTTTATTGTCCATAATATACCTACACTCATTTACAGAGATATGATTGTAACCAGAATTTCAATATCACACAGTGCAGTTTGATAGAAATTTCATTGTTAACACAGTCACAATAAAGAGATAATGTAGATTGTCTGGTTGTTAATTAGGTCCTATCAGCAAAATTATTAGCACTGTAGGCCAGAATTACTATTGTTAAAGAAAGCTGTAATAATCAGTACTGTATGTAGGTCAAATAGAAGAGCATCCATAGATATTGTGCTTATGTGGGCCTGGGTAGGGGATGGAAGGGTACAGTGCCAGAACTGGACTCACTCTGAAGCTGGAGATTTGGACTTGTTCCTGAATTCTTGTTATAATACCAGGCTGGACTTCAGCAGCAGTTGTTGTGTTTCTTCGCTTATTGCTGATGCTATAATATACTGCTAACGGCCAAATGATCAAGCATGAAACAGCATCTTGCACAGTAATTTGTGAACTATAGGAGGCTTGTGACTTGAGAGTACTGCTTACAAAATATTATATATAGTAAGTAAAACACAAGAGATAAGCATTTTCACATTAAAGAAAAAGTGTAGAATGAATTTGTGGCTCTCATGTTTGCGTGAATACTGTAACAGAGAAATTATAGGCAGAACTGGCAATGAAGTCTACATTAAAATTTCCTAAAGCTTTGCATTATTCAACGTTTTTTTTTTCAGTTTCATATACCTAAAATATATTTTATATATAATATGGGAGAACTGCATATCCTGACCACAACTTCCCTCTCTGTATCCACGGGGAGGCACTATGCAGAACAGGAGGCTTGGAACTGATTCTTATGGGAAGTGTTGGGCAACCCTAATTATAGATATTGCCGTTTGTGCCACATCTCTTATGGGCAAAGGTGGTATCACCATTTATTATTACAGGTGCCCGCCAGTTAAAATTATGCTTTCAATTATGTTCATTATGTTCAGAACTTTGCCAAACTTTAACCATTTGGCCATATTTTTCTATAGCGGGTGTCTGCATTAGACTGAATTTTGGGGAAAATTTCAGCCATTTCTGAAAACATAGCTAGGAAAAAACTCAGTTGTTTTGCCCATGTACAAAAATTCCTGAGATCTTTTTTTTGAAAGGCCATGCCTCCGTGGTTTTGTTAGTAACCCTTTTAGCCCCGTCTTTCTATATGTTCGATTCATTTATATATCAGCTAGTCTTTAGAATCTTTATGATATTAACGAAGAGTATGTTCAGTTCGAAGGCCCAGAACACTGATCCTTGATCGATAAGTAGTCCTATTAAGGAATTTTATGTGTTAGATTATATATAATAACTAGGTGCCTCTATCATAGAACTCCAGATAGATAGTCTGTGAAACCATTTCCTATATCTATCTATCTATCTATTGCTTACATAAGCATATATACACTTGGGAAATCAATAAGAGATTATTGTTATAGCCAATGTCTTCTGTTGGGGAATCAACAGGAAAAATAATTATGGGGGACGAAAGACCCAATGAAATATATTATCTTGAAGAATTGTTAGTCCTCTCAGTTGTAAATAATCATGCCTTCACACACAAATCAGATTATTTCTATACATTCTGTTTCTTTTGGCAAAGAGGTTTTCTTTGTTTGGAAACCCTATATAATGACACTCGCATGGGAACTTAGTTGGGGAATGAATTTGCTGCATCCGTCCAGATACAGTAATGGAAAGACACATAGCCAGCTCTTTATCATCATCACATCAAAGGGTGGTACTGTATCTGTTCTTTGCATATTGTGCATAATGCTGCTCTAATCTCAGATTGATAATCTTTTGATTTAAATAATTCCAGTTGAGCCTGGTTTACAATTTTGAGTCATCATTAACTCAGACTTGCAATACTTTGGAGCAGGGATTTGAAATTTGGCAGGGGATGGCCTTTATGTCAGGGATGTGTCTTTTGCCATCCTTAGGAAAATATCCTCAAATTGTGCCAAGTTATGCCTTTCAAAAAGACAGTTCACATGCTCAGCAGAGACCTGCTAGATCTTCACTGTTAAAATCTCCAAAGACTGCTTCTACCTGGGGCTGAGCAGGATTTTTCCTGCATTGGCAACTCTGGGCTGCTGTGGCATGTGCAGGGTCTGGGCACCAGAACTCAACTTAATCTCTCCCCACTGTTTGCCGTTCCTTTAAGAACAGTAGTAACCCTTGCCTATGAAATATAGAACACAATCACACATAAACCATTCATAATTTTAATACAATAGCCCCCAAAGATACTGCATGTGGCTGCAATCTCTACCAAACCCTATTCTTAAATCTCTGCAGCTAGAATGATTAGTAGCTCATTATTTGCTTAAAAAGCCAAGAATTTCCTCCTGTAGTGATAACTTTAAATTCAGTAATAATCAATAAATTCATAAGTAGAAATTATATAACAGCTTTCAGTACACCTCTACTCTGATATAACGCGGTACTCGGGAGACAAAAAATCTCACCGTGTTATAGGTGAGACCGCGTTATATCAAACTTGCATTGCCCCCCACCTGTTTGTTGTTCCCTGACCGCCCCCTGTCCCTAATCACCCCCAGGAACCCATCCCCTACCCAACCCCCCGTCCCCTGACTACTCCGACCCCTATCCACCCCTCCTCGCCCCCTGACAGGCACTCACTGGCAGCGGTGGGAAGTGGAGCAGCCTGGCCTCAGCCTGTTCCAATCCGCCAGCTCCCAGCCGGAGTGCTCCGCTTCCTGCCGCCAGTGAGTGCGAGGAGGTTGGGGAAAGAATGCCCCCCGCACTCACCTGCAGCAGGAAGTGGAGTGACGTGGCCCCCAGCCCGCTCTGCTTTCCTTGGCCCAGCCCCAGCCGTGTCGCTGGGGGGCGGCTGGGGAAAGGTCCTACACTCACCTGCGGTGGGAAGTGGAGTGGAGCAGGCTGGGGCTGGGCTGTTCCGCTTCCCGCCGCCAGTGAGTGCAGGGAGGTTGGGGAAAGAACGCCCCCTATACTCATCTGTGGCGGGAAGCGGAGCACTGCAGCTGGGAGCTGGCAGAGTGGAGCAGGCTGGGGCTGGGCTGCTCCGCTTCCACAGCTGCCAGTGAATGCAAGGGGGATCCCTTCCCCCAAACCGCCTCCCCTGAGCCACACGGCTGAGGCCTGGACGATGGAAATAGAGCGGGCTGCTTCTGGCCCCCCACTAATCCCCCAGGCCACTCCGGGACCCTCAAAAGTGTCCTTCCACAGCTCCTGCCCCACAGATCCTGGGGAGGGGGCAGTCTCTGATGGCCCTCGAGACCCTCTGCCCCTTATCGAACCCCTCAGCCCCAACCTGGCCCAGCTCAGAGCATTACCGCGTTGTATGTGAACCTACATTATATCAGGTCGCGTTATATTGTGGTAAAGGTGTATCTTGTATAACACACAAAACTTGTTTCATTTGCTGCATATGATTGAATAACTCTGAAAACACGTTGCTTCTCTCCTAGCACATGTTGCTCCTCTCCTAGCACATTCTAAACCAACCAGTGCTGAAAAATGTGGTTTGTTTATAATATAAATGAAAACTGATTACATTGTAACTTTTCATAAAGGCTTAAGATTGGATGTCCCCAGAACGTATGTTTTCCTAGTATTATAGTATCATTGTCATCAAAGGGAGTTGTGGCCTATTTATGTCAAGGCAGAATTTGGCTATTGCTGAGGGCATTGGGTGCAAAGGGTTCATCACAGCTCATCTTTCTCCATCTGCTTTTACAGATGGAAGGTCTATTAGGCCTTCTCAGAGGAAGGTCTATTAGGGTAGCTGCTTGGGAAACAGAAGAGAAGGGACAATGAGGTGGTTTTATCAAGGATTCCTTAGAGGGCTGTGTTGATTTCCAAATTGGGAACTTTTCTGTTAATTTCCTATTTCTCTTAACTTATTTCCTTCCTTGTTATAAACAATAACTCTTGAGGGAAAGACTTCACTGTTCTTTTCTCTGCTGCATTTTTCCCCTGGCTTTCTTTGGTCCATGTCGTTTTTTGATTTCTGTGTTGACTGCTAAATGTATATCTTCACATACACAATGCTGCCAAACTTGAGCATTCAAAATCATGAGACATGGCCCCCCAGAATTATGCAATTTGGTTTAAAAATCATGAAAATTCTAAAAATAATAGTGTGTGCTCTTTAATTTGTTTCTAGTATTTGAATCTTTAGTTCTCGGGTCATGTTTTCAAGATTTTATACAAAGCCAGGAAGATCAGAAATTTACTTTTTTTCTTTTTTCCTTTAAAAAAAAAAAACCTGAGCTTTCTTTCTTTCCTGTATCACATTAATCCTGGAGCTGGGGCTTTAAGAAAAACACTGAAAGGCAAGAACTGGCAACCCTAGATTCAGTTTGTGCCCTATGGCCTAGTTATTCTAATTCTATTCCCACCTATTTGGGCTCTTACGCTGCACCTGTTTGTTGTGGTGTGTGAATCTTAACTTTTGCATTTTCTGATTTTGTGTTTAAATTTGCAACTCTAACTTTGCATTAGTTCAGGGTAGTTTTTTGCATGGAATACTCATTTATCTTTGGCTTTACATGTGTGTTGTTGGTTATGGGTTTCAGTAAGGTATTATGGTCTGACTTCACATTACCAAAATGTGCCAAACTTCTGTGAATAGCATCTCATTAATGAGTGCTAAATATGGATTTCTGGAGGACCTTAGCAAATATATAATGGAATTTCATTTAAATTGATAAACTCTGCATATTTAAGATAATACCTGCAAATATGGTTTTCCTTTAGAAATATTTTCTGTCATGGTCATCATGAGAGTTTCCCGGGGGGTGCTTAACCCCCTTCCCCCCCTCTGACGCAGGCCCCGCCCCCACTTCATCTCTTCCCCCAAACTCCCACCCAGCCCCCGTTCTTCCCACCCCATTGTGCCCCCTTTCCCCACCTCTTCCTGCCCGCCTCCTCCCCCCAGCACCTCCTGCATGCCGCTGAACAGCTGATCACTGGCGGTCGGGAAGGGCTGGGGGGAAGGGAAAGGAGCTGATCCATGGGTCTGCTGGTAGGCAGGAGGTGTTGGGGAGTAACTGGCTGCCAGTGGGTGCTGAGCACCCGCTATTTTTTTTTCTGAGTGCTCCAGCCCCGGAGCACCCAGGGGGTCGGCACCTATGATGATGGTATTTTAATAAGCGTATTTACAAATCTAAAATTTGTTTTTGACTATCAGCTAGCATTGGGATACTTTCTCTCTGCTTTTCCTTACCTCTGCAAGAGCACTGAAATTGTCACCCTCAAGGCCTTGTGGTGCAGCTACAGTTCTTCCTCTCTCCAGAACCCACTCGCTCATTCTTCTACTAGCCAACAAGCTGGCATTGGGCAACGAGAGGCACTTCATTCCCTCGATATGTAACACACATTCGTTCCCCTGCAGTCGTCGTCTTCTACCAGTGCTGGGCATCAAGCCAAAGTCTCCTAAATGACAGAACATCGCACCTGGGCTTGTCTAGCAGTGACATTTAGTTTTGTAAGCTTTGCCTTTGTGGATGCCATCCTCACTTTCTTGTAGTTATTCAGTTGAAATACCATAATGGATGAGGTATCTCTGAGGATTAGTAATATGAGATGGAGTTTATAACTCCTGAGACACTGATTCAAATATAGCCCATGTAAAACCCCAATCCACACTAATAACTGGCATAAACTTATACTCTTACAGACAGACTCAGCAAGGAAGGTGAAAATGGAATGATTATGGACTACTCGAACAACAGCTGTCAAAAAAAGGGAATAGCATAATGGTAAAAATGAAATTTATCTTCTCACAATTAATTACAATTAATTACATTTAAAACTGTGTTCTCCCAGGACGGATTGTGGTGTCCGAGGTCAAAACTCTCAGAATAGATTTTAAGTGTTTCCCACTTATATAAATTCTCAGTCAAAAATGATATACAACTTCAGAGGCTACTGTGTGTCTGCTTCTCTTCTCTCAAGCTAATACATTCAGGCCCATGTCTGCAATTTTCCTGACAACATGTTAAGATGACATGAAATGCACAGAAATCAGTTGGTTTATCTACTGTATTTACTTTTTTATAAAGTTCTACGTGTGGGTGCGTGGGTGGGTGTTGGTCAATATCCATCCTATTGAAATACTACTTCTGGTCATAGTTTTAGTCCATATGAGAATGTTCTGAACTTTAGGAGAAAACAAGCTCTTTATCATTATAAAGATTATTTGAAAGAAAAATTGAAGTGTCTGTCTCAGCCCAATCTCACCCTCACTTTCAGGGCCTCACATAGATCTGTTAGACTGTCTGATGGTGAGAGCAATACTTTCAGTAGCAATTCCTGTACTACTTGCTTCTGATACATTTGTTTCTGCTGGTGGTGCTGTTTGTACTTTTTATGAAAGTCTCAACGTTTGGAATGAATGTAAATAACTGATTTTAGCAAACTTATACTTCTGTAAGTACATGGCAATAAAGTATACAGAGGATGGAAAACATGCATGTTGAGTGCATGTTACTGAATATTCAGTGCCAAGAAAAACAGATAATTTAGCATTGGAATTTTCCTGGTTTCTACCAGATTACAGTTAATTAACTCGTTGTGAGTGTGTATCATCATACTGTCCTTCTGCTTTGAGGCTTTGAATCAAGATCTATTCAAATCGGTAGGAGTCTTTTCCTAGTCTTCAAAAGGCTTTGAATCAGGTCCTTTCTGTTCATTATTACAGAGTAGGATCATAATGGTATTATTAAAACAACAGTTTGGATATGATTTCATCTGTATTGGCCCCTGAGGTGCTTTGCTGTATTAGCTATGGAAAGGGGGACTGAATTTTCCATTGTAATACAACGGTTTTTCTGTGGGTACCAGAGCAAGGTGAGTTGATTTAAACTGTCCTAATGCAGGCGCTCATTACTTCACTATGTCTCTTGGACAGTATTGAAATCTCTAATACATATTTCAGGTTTTCATTTAGCTAGAAAAACTTTGTTTTGTTGGGATTTTATTTATTGCAAAGCTAGAAATGTCCACGAAATAGAACCCAGGAGCTAAAGTCCTTGGATCTTGGGAGAAGTTTGGATTAGGATCCAAATTTTGTGTCTCAACCTTTTTTTCTAGATAAAATAAAATATTCCTTGAACATTGAATTGTATTCAACAAAACAATGTTTGTTCACATTTTTGCCTCTCAGTATTTTGCAGTTTGATTGTAGAGTGAGCCGCAGCTCTCTAAATAAGTCTGAAGTTATTTCCCTAATTATTTAATGGAAATAGCACCGGTTAAAATAAGTTTGCTGGACTCTTTATTTTAAAGTACAGAGATACAAAAGCTCTTCTAACTTGCTATCATAATCTATGAATTGAACCTTAATTTGATGTTACTAACTGGATTTTCTTATTAATCTTGAACTATCACAATTTATAATTGACTATAGTTGTATGGCACCACTAATTTGAGCATTGCTCGTGCAGTAAATTGCACATGTTCATAGCCCTCCACACTTTGCGCTTCACTTTACCTGCCTGTCCATCTTTTGGTCAAGGTCAAATCCTACCTTCACTCTGCCGACAATGCCAGTGTTGATTGCCTTCTTACCCACTTCTCCCGTAAGCACCTTTGTGCTTTTTCCTATGTGGCTTTTACAGATGGGAGAACAAACCCCAATGTTTAGTCCATAAAAGCAACAGCTTGATGCATACAGAGAACTGCATACTGATAATGACTAAGCAGGTGGCAAACTGTGGTTACTGTTACTGACTGCCTAAGAATTGTGTACTGTAAGCAGTTAATCTGTGCTAAAACATCCAATTAATTTTGTTGCCACCACTTTACTACCTCCTTTCCCCGCCCCCTACCCTCCCATTTCCATCCAACTGGCTTGTTCCTATCATCCACTAGTATATATTGTTTTTAGTATTCCAAGCTCTTTGATGACAGAGACTGACATTTACTTTATAAAGTGCCTAGCACAATGTCCCTGACTAGACTCTCATAAACTTTAAGGTCAGAAGGGACTGTCGTCATCCTCTAGTCTGACCTCCTGCGTGTCACCGGCCACAGAACCACATCAACCTGTAACCTCTGGCAGAGTTACTGAAGTCCTTAAATCATTATTTAAAGACTTCAAGTTACAGACAATCCACTACTTATTCTAATTTAAACCAGCAAATGACCTGCACTCTGTCCTACAAAGGAATGCAAAAAACTGTCAGGGTCTCTGCCAATTTGATCTGGGGGGAAATTCCTTCCCAACCCTATATATGCCAATCAGTTAGCCACTGATCATTTTGGGGAGACCCAGCAGCCAGACACCTGGGAAGGAATTCACTATAGTCAATAAAAGCCCTCCACATCTAGTGTCCCATCTCTGGCCATTAGGGATTTTTGCTACTAGCAGTTGCAGATTGCCTACAATGGCATGTGGTCCGTCTCATCATACCATCCCCTTCCATAAGCTTATGAAGCTCAACTTGAAACCAGTTATGTTTTTTGCCCTCATTGCTCCCCTTGGAAGGCTTTTCGAGAACATCACTCCCCTGAAGGTTAGAAACCTTTGTCAGATTTCAAGCCTAAACTTGTTGATGGCCAGTTTATATGCATTTGGTCTTGTGCCAACATTGGGTCTTATCTTAAATAATTTCTCTCCTTCCCTGGGTATTTATCTCTCTGATGTATTTATAGAGAGGCCAAGCCTCTCATCTCGCAAGGTAGGTTTCCCTTCTTCTGATCGTTCTAGTAGCCCTTCTCTGAACATATTCCAATTTGAATTCATCTTTCTTAAACATGGGAGACCAGAATTGCACACAGTATTACAGATGAGGTCTCACCAGTGTCTTATATAATGTAAAAGCAGCAAAGAGTCCTGTGGCACCTTATAGACTAACAAATGTATTGGAGCATGAGCTTTCGTGGGTGAATACCCACTTCATCGGATGCATCCATGTATTCACCCATGAAAGCTCATGCTCCAATACATTTGTTAGTCTATAAGGTGCCACAGGACTCTTGGACGCTTTTACAGATCCAAACTAACACGACTACCCTTCTGATACTTATATAATGTACTAACGCTTCCCTATTTCTACTGAAATACCTCACATGATTAGGATTACAGTAGCCTTTTTCACAGCTGCATCACATTGGCATCTTATAGTCATCCGATGATCAACCAATATACCCAGCTCTTTCTCCTCTTCTCACTGCCATTTGATACATTCTCCACCTTATTGCAAAAATTCTTGTTGTTAGTCTCTGAGTTCATGACCTTGAATGTTGCACTGTTAAATTTCATCCTATTTCACTGCTTAACAGACCTCAAAGTGGCAATTCTTCAACAAAAATACTTCAAAAACAGACTCCAATGTGAAGCTGCAGAACTGGAATTAATTTGCAAACTAGATACCATTAGATTAGGCCTGAATAAAGACTGGGAGTGGTTGGGTCATTACAAAACCTAAACTTAATTTTCCCAATACTAATTCCTCCCTACTGTTACTCACACCTTCTTGTCAATTGTCTGTAATGGGCCACTCTCTTACCACTTCAAAAGTTATTTTTCCTCCCTTGGTATCCTGCTTTAATTGATTTATCTCATTAGACTGACCTAATATTTGGTAAAGCACTCCCATCCTTTCATGTATTTATATCTGCTTCTGTATTTTTACTTCATACATCTGATGAAGTGGGTTCTAGCCCACAAAAGCTTATGCCCAAATAAATTTGTTAATCTCTAAGGTGCCACAAGGACTCCTTGTTTGTTTGGTTTTTTTTGGCTGATACAGACTAACACAGCTACCACTGAAACCCGTCCCATTTCTATTACTTTAGCTTTCAAGGTTGTCCAGATCTTCTTGTATAATATTCTGATCCTCCTTGGTCTTGGGAATACCTCCCAACTTTATGTCAGCCGCAAATGTTATTAGCACCCTCCCACTTTTTATGCCAAGGTCATTAATGAAAATGTTAAATAAATTTGGTTCCAAGAACGCCACTAGTAACCTCTCTCCAGCCTGACAGTTCACTTTCAGCATAACCCATTGTAGTCTCCCCTTTAACCAGTTCCTTGTCCACTTTTCAGTTCTCATATTAATCCTCATCTTCTCCAGTTTAAGTAGTAGTTTCCATTGTGAGAGCCTGTATCAAAAGCCTTACTGATATCCAGGTCCATTACATCAACTGTTCTTTTATTTTTTTAAAAAGCAAATGTAGTAATATTCTCAATGAACAAGATCAGGTTGGTCTGGCATGATCTATCTTTTGTAAAACTGTATTTTATCCCAGTTACTGTTTGCCTCTTTTTCCTTAACTACTTTCTCTTTCAAAATGTGTTCCAAGACCTTGCATACAATTGAGGTCAAACTAATGGGCCTGTAATTTCCTGAATCAATTCTTTCCCAATTTATAAATATAGGTGCTGTGTTAGTAGTTCTCCAGTCAGAAGTATGGCACCCTCACATTTACAGCTTCATTAAACATCCTTAGAATTGGACTTGCAATTTCATATGTCAGTTCCTTTAATATTCTTGTATGGAGGTTGTCCAGGACCCCTAATTTGGTCCCATTAAGCTGTTTAAGTTTGACTTCTACCTCTGATGTGGTAATTTTGTTAGTTTGTCCTTTTGAAATAAAGGACCTTAGTTGCAGATCTATTTTTGTTTATTCTTCCATTTTGTTTAAACTGAATTAATTTATCGTCACTTGAACCAAGGTTGTCCTCTATGACTAGTTCTTCTATGAGATCTTCACCACTTACCAATATTAAATCTAAAATGGCATCACCTCTTGTTGGTTTAGTAACTATTTGGTGAAGAAATCTGTCTACTATCACACCCAGGAATATCTGGGCCCTACCATTGTTAGTAGCACTAGTCTTCCAGTCCATATCAGGGAAATTAAAAGCTTTCATAATCTCACAATTCCCAGTAATATTTATTTCCTTAAAATATTAATAAGTTCTCTATCCATATCAAAATCAGATCCGGGGGGTCTGTAGCATACTTCAAGCACTACCCAGTGGAGCCATTGTTAGCTTTCTTCTCTAAAGTGATTTTGACCCAAACAGATTCTATTTTATCTATTACATCACTTTTTTATTTTTTACTCTATCTTGTTATTAATATGCAATTCTGCTCCACCACCTTTACTTTTGTCTTTCCTCCAATACCTGTGCTACTATTCCACCATGTTTCTGTAATCCCAATAATATCTGGTTTCACTTCCTGCACCGGAGTTCTAGTTCCTGCATTTTGTTATCCAGGCTTATTGGATTGGTGTATGGATATCTTAGTTATTTCTGTTTGGATTCACCCAGATTCACTCACTTGTTTAGGTACAGTCATACTACTGCCAGTATTGCATATCAAGATGCTATCTTTCCTCTTCATAACTATTCTCCTACACTCTGCTGTTCCTTTGTCCATTGCTGTGTCCTCTTAATTTTTCTCCTGCTCAGTTATAGAATCAAGTGTGTCAATTACACGAGCATCTCCCAGCTGTCTTCCCCCAAATCACTAGTTTAAAGTTCTTTTAATCAGTTGTACCAACCTCCATCCCAGAAGTCTATTTCCCTGTCTACTCGGGTGGAGTCCATCCCATGAGAACAGTCCTCTGTCCATGAATGCCTCCCAGTGGTCAAACATGCACAATCTCTCCCAATAGTGCCGTTACCTAAGCCATCTGTTGATCATCATAATCTTCTCTCACCTTTACTCTCTTCTAGGGACAAGTAGAATCCCAGTGAAGATCACTCAAGCCTCCATTTCTTCAAGCATCTTCCCCAGCCTCACATAGTCTCCTTTGGTGTGTTCCAGAGAGAATCTAGCTGTGTCATTTGTTCATATGTGAAGGACAATCAGTGGATTTTTTCCTGTTCCCATTACAGTCTTCTTTAGCCTTAGGTCCACATCCCATATCTTAGCTCAGGGTAGACAGCACAGCTGTTCTCTTGATCATCTCTGGTGACAGTCCTGTCCACTTTTCTTAGTAGGGAGTCCCTGGTCATGTAAACCTATATCTTCCTGTGTTGGTGCAATTCTCTGGCCTTCTGCTTGTTCTTTGTGGCTGCAAGTTCTCTAGGCTTTTGTTCTCACTTGGATGGCTTGCAGAACATTGCTTTATCCTTCTGGAGCTCTGAGCTCTGGCTATCTCCATTGACTGACTCTCTTCCCCTCTTCTTGAAGGACTATCTGCTCTTCTCCTTGTCCTTGCCCTTCTGTTACTGCGTGCTGTGCCTCTTCTTCATTTTCCAACTCAGCCAACCTATTTCTCAGTTTTATTTTTCCTTCACTAGCTGGTCTTTTTCTTTGCTTGGTTCTCTTGGTCATATGCTTCCACTGGCCACTGTACTCATCCAGCAGTCTACCCTCACAGTTCTCCAGTCCAGCTTGCATATGCAAGTCTTGAGTTTTTCCTTCAGCTTTCTCTTTGCTTTCTCTCCATCATCTGCTTGAATCCTTTCCAAAACTCAGCCATAGTTTCTATCTGCATCTTCAAACCTCACATCTTCCCTTCCATCAGATCTATCAAGTGTCACTTCATACCAAGAAAGCAGCTTTCAGGTACGCGCTCTAGGACAATGTACATGCTGTAGCTTTCACATCTAATCATCATCTTTATTGTCTCTTCCATTCCTTGGATCACTGTCACTGCTTTCTCTATTGCTGTCATAGCTTTCCATCATAAATTCCTGTCAAGGAAAAAAAACACACACACATACACACACACACATACACAAAACTACACTACTCCCTCCTCCAATCTCCTACGGGGTTGAGGCATCTAGATATGAGTACAAAATAAATGTTAAATGTAAACAATAATAATAATTTAGAGAATATCCTTTCTTCCTGGCCTAATGCTAGATTGTCACAATTTTGCTCAATTGGGATGCCATTCAGTTATTTCAGGCTCTTACATCTAAGGTATATACCTGGGAAGAAGAATCTGTCTATCCAGTTTTCTGAAAATAATATTTTAATTGAATTTAGAAAAAACAAGGAATGTATTACTATGGCTTTTTCAGTCACTCCTCATGTTGGTATCTGCTCCAGGATCAAGTACTCCCTGCAGTTTCCACATCCAGTCATTTTCATTCTCTTCCATTCCTGGATCACTACCACTGCTTCCTCTGTAGTGGCCATATCTTTCCCTCCTAACTCCTGTCAAGAATTCAAAAACATAAAAGAGCCAGGGTAGATTGTCTACTGGCCTCTTAAAATTGCTGTATGGTCTGGACCTTCACTCAGGCAGTATGGTGATTAAAATACAAGTGGCTACTTGGAGCCTTATCTACACTAGCACTTGTATTGTTACCATTGGTGATAGCAATAATACGATGGGAAACTATAGGGAAAATATCTTAGACAGTCAATTAGAGATTGTTGCTCTGGGTCCAGGAAGGAAAAAAAAATAAAATGAAGACATTTGTTCCATGGAAAACATTCTTTGTTCCAGTTGTAATGTCTCAGGAATGCTGAAGGCATCACATGATTATTTAATTATTTTCCATCTCATAAGCATGTAGATGCTATTTCCATATGAATTTTGTATGAAAGGGGCTTAACCCTACTTCAGGGACCATTTTTCAAGATGAGCCACTTATGCTCAAATTGGTGAGAACGAGAGTTTGAAAAATACAGAATAGAGGTTATGGAGGACCCATTGCTGAAAACTGTTTCAGCAACATTTCTTATAGACATAGACTGGGTTATAATTCTTTCTCTGCAGAGCCTTCATTCGTATCTAAAAAACTGCCTTTATAGACATTATTTGCCCAGCCTCCTGTTAATCCAAGGATTAAAAAACTCATAGGATAAAATCTGAATTATCACTTTTCCCTTTTCCCATTTAGCTTTCCAATGTGTATGGTAATCTCTTTGCTGAAGAATCAAACAATAAGTTGCTTCATTGTTACTGAAAAGGAAACAATAACTGCTAGCCTGTTAATTTTTAGTAACATTACCTCTTTTTTATTGTTTACAATAGATTGGGCTAGGTAAGAATAAAATGTAACATACTTCAGTTGCTCCTTTATTACTGTGAAATGCAAAGAGTTTGCACGTGACACCCTCCCATTACTATCATCCTTGCTGATGCAGAAATATCAGTATTAGAGTAAGTGGCAGAGTGCAGGTGGGGTAGATCAGTCCCCTGCCAGCCAGTAGATATTCATAATTTGAAGGTCATGAACAGTTCATTTTGCCTAAAAAAATTAAAACTTAGAAGTAAATATTTTCAGCTGTTTTTTTTTTCACTGCAGTAGTTGCTATAAAATATTATACAATGAAGTTACAGACCAGCAGACATCAATCTCTCCTGGCAGCAGGATTAGTTGACAGTGGGTCATTTTTACATTTAATGATATAGCTAAAATAGGCATTTTTAATCTGTCTAAACGTAACATGAACTGCAATGCCTTTTCATCAACTGTGCCTATTTTCTACTCATTGCTGAATTATACAAGTAGTGACAAAAATATGATCAGTTTGTTGGACCTGCAGAAATCACCCACCTTAGACTGTATATCATTATGCCCGCCAAATAGTTTTCTACATGTAAACTAGGTCAAACATCAGTTAAATTACCTTCTAGATGCTACGGCATGTTGTACATTAAGATGTGTGCTATTTCCCATGCAGAGGTGTGTCTATAAGGATATTTAAAATTCATTTTCCCTCACACATCAAAGCATCAACCTGAACATTTTGTAACAAGGCAGTGGGAGGGTTATAAGGTTGCCCTCAGGCAATTCTAAAATTAGCTCTAGTTTTTGTATTACCCACTGGGGAAAGTGAAAAGGGTGGCAGCTGACACTGTTTCATCTCTTATTGTTGTAATGTGAAAAATAACATAATTAGATTTAGCTATTGAAATCATGATGAGCCCCTGTATTCCTCGCTAATCAAAATGTTAATGCAGTTACATAAATATTACAAAATCAGAGAGAACTTGATCTATATGTGATGTGATATGATAAAGGAAACGCCCGTCAAAACTTGTTTGTTCTTCTGCCACCATAATTTAAACAAATAATAATTATAAAATAATCCCTTAGAGAAGGTAAACTGTCAGCCAGAATAGATTTCCTCATTGTTCTACTACCTCGTTAGCATAAGCACAACTTTTTTATAGTTTATGAAATTTGGTGCAGTGTGGGGTGGTGTGAATAATATGTCCTCTAACCCGTTATATACCATTACTGTATTATATATTTCTGTTTTATGTTTTAAGAGCATTGTAACCTTAGTGAGGAGCAGGTATTGGTAGGGTAAAGTGAAGTTACATTCAGCCACAAATGGCGCCATATTATTTAACATGATTATCATTATTTTTAAACTGGCCTCAAAAGATGATATACACAGCTTGGGTCAGAGGCTGTTACAACTCAGAGAGTAAGTACATATTATAGTATTTATTTTAATAAACTCAATTATATTTACAACAGTAATTCATTCTTAGTGATTCATAATTGCTTACTCATTTCTGATAGTCTTCCATCATCTGCCGCCAATCCAGCTGTCTTTCTGGACATTGGTCCCAAGTTCTAATAAGTTAAATGATTTTGCAAAAATCCCCAAGAACCACCAAGATAAATCTAGCAATAAACTTTGTTTGTTCAACTAAAATCAGGACCCTTTTGTGTTAGGCAAAAGAGCTTAGTCTTTTTTCTTGGTACTGTTTCCCTCCTTCATGCATTTCCCATTGGCACCTCCAGATCACATCTCCCCTCACTTTTAACCCTTCAAAACTTGGTTGAAGTCATGGATCGGTTGGATGATGTGGGTCTGCTGCTGCTGATTGTGGGGCAAATGTTTATGCAGTGGACTAGGTGCCTGGCAAGAAAGTGGATGGCACTTTCCTAGCATTGTCTTGTAAGTCAAAGATAGCTGGCTTTGCAGTACAATGAAGATTCATATGTGTCACACTGGACAGATGTTTAATGCTGCTACTACCACAAAAATCCACTTTTGTGCACCATCACTTCTGGTGCAGGATGATTATCATGGTGTCGTGGGCTCACATTGTCCTGGAGACTTAGGATGACCTGCCGTGACTGCAGAACTTCCGCATGAGGAAACAGACCTTCCTGAAGATATATGAGGAGCTGGCACCAAACCTCAAGCACAAGAACACCCAATTCATGAAGCAATGCCAGTTGAGAATTGGGTTACTATTGCCCAGTGAAAGCCAGCTTCTCCAGACAGTGGTAGGTGCATTGCAAATCCCTTTGGGGTGGAAAGTCCACTGTTAGGATCATGGTTGAGGATGTTTGTGAGGCAGTTAACACTCTGGTGTATATATGGGTGATTCGCCTAAGAAACATTTCAGAAAAAATAGCTGGTTTTCAGATTATGGGGTTCCCAAACTGCACTAAGGCCATTAATGGCATAATTGTTCCAATAATGTGCCTGCAACAAGAGATAAGTGAGTACCTGAACCACAAAGGATACTATTCCATTGTCCTGCAAGGCTTGGTTGACCATGGAGGCAGATTTATGAATACTAATGTAGGAAGTATAGGAAAGGTCCTTGAGTCCATGATGTTGATGAACTTAGGTTTGTACCTGAAGGGAGAAGTGAAGACTTTATTTCCCAAAAATTATATTGCTTTGTATGGCGTATATGTGCCAATTGTTGTTTTGGGAGACCCCCACATACCCACTTCTGCCATGGCTCATGAACCTATATCCTGATGTCTATGGCTCTCTGGAAAACAGCAATTCAGTTTCAAGCCCAGTAGTTGCCAGATGGTGGTGGAATGGACATTTGGTAGATTCAGATCTCATTGTTGCAGTCTGTAGACCCATTTGGATACCAGCATGGTAAATATGGTTTTCATGGTCATGTCCTGCTGCTCTCTACACAGAATTTGGGGGGTGGGAGTAAAGGCAACTATTTCCATCCTAGGTGGACACAGGACGCTTCTGGATTGCAAACTCTGCACAGGCAACTGGAAACTATCCATGTGTATATACTGATCCTGGGTCCAGATGGGCCTGAGAAATTAGAGATGCTATCTGTGTACACATCGTGGCAGTACAGGGAGGCAGAGGATTACATCTGCCTTGTGCAAAGTTCATTTTAAAGGGTTTGTTCTCATTTGATTTGCACTTGCAAAAGTACTTTATCTGATTGTGTCACATTGCACACCTGTTTAACACCAAACATTAAAGGGTACCCAGACTGTGTTCACAATTTGAAATGGGGGTTGCTGGCAGCTCTGGGTTGATGCTTCCATTATTAAATGTGTATGTGCTTGTAATGGGGTGCACCCACCACTTACGAGCACCCCCTGCTTGCGTGTGTGCATGCTTGCAGTTTTTTTCTCAACTTCCTTTGCTTGTGATGCCCTCTGTCGACTGCTGCCATTCTCAGGCGGGTCTTCAGTGACTCAGCCTTCTGGCCAAATGACACTCACTCCATGTGTGAAACAAACAAACCCCATCCAGGGTACACAATCCAAAATGTCCCCAATGTCCTGCAGCCCTCCCTGGGCTCAGTCTTCTAAAAGAGTCCAACAGGGCCCATCGTGCTACCCTAGGTTGGCGTGTCCTTCTCTGCAGCCCTGCGTGGGCTCAGTCTTTAACTAGTCCAACAGGGCTCATCAAGGTACCCTTGCTTGGTCCAGCTAGGTTGCAAGTCTCCTACTCTGCAACTGAGCAGCACACTGAGGGCTTCTTCCCTGTGGACTCCTTGCCTCTGCTTGAGTCATCAGTAACCCCAGCCTTTCTGCTGAGCCACCCTTCTTGGACTCAGTTCACTGACCACAGCTCCCTCCTGAGTCAGTCCCAGTAACTACCTGCTTAGTCTCTTTCAGCTCCTGCAGCCAGCCAGGAGCACCTCTTGCTCCCCCGGACACTGCAAGGAGACCGAACTCACTCTGGCCCTGTAACTCCTCTTATGAGCCTGTTGGGCCCTGATAGGTGGCTCCCTGCCACCTCTTTCCTGATTGACTGTGTCTCAGGCAGCCAGTCTAGGCAGCTTGGAGGACCTCTTTATTGCCCTTTTCTGGGGCAGGATGTGGCAGAGCCATGAGACCTCCAGCAGGGGGCCTCAGGGCCTAGTCCACACCATCACAATGGCTCTTACTATTGATACCTGTATGTAAATCATCTCATCAATTATGTTGCACTGTCAGTAAATCCTGGGATGGATCTGCTGAGGGCAACAGATGAAGCCATTGTAACATAGCATTGCTTTTCACTTTGCATGTCCTTATCCCATTTTAAAGGTTTATAGGGAGATCCACTTAGCACAACGTATACATTGGTTTTAGGTTTCAATTACCAGCTACTAGGGATGTTGAATTTCTTCTGTGAACTATCAGGTTTCAAAGCACTTCATTGAACTGCGGGAGTAGCTGCCGATTAGAGTGCCTCTTCTCAGCACTTTTTCGGAAGCTGTTAATGGTGTAGGATTTATCTGGTGATGGAGACAAATGCTGCCACTGTGTGGCCTAATTCATTCTGAGTGTCTTAAGTGCTTGCCACTATTCAAACTTGTCTTGAAACCTCTGTTATCAAAGCAGCAGAGAATCCTGTGGCACCTTATAGACTAACAGAGGTTTTGGAGCGTGAGCTTTCGTGGGTGAATACCCACTTCTTTTTAAGTTATGGGGTGGGCTATTATGGGAGAAGAATGCAGCCAATAGGACACATTTTTGGCTTATCTTTGTCCCAGTGCTAACTACCATTCACAGTTGTTTCACACCCACCTCCACAGGGCAGTTGCACAGTAAGTAAGATGAGTCAGGGCTTGTCTACACTGGCAATTAACAGTGCTGCAACTTTCTCATTCAGGGATGTAAAAGTGCCAGTGTAAACAGTGCCCCAGCGCTGGGAGTTATACCCCTCATTGAGGTGGGTTTTTTTAGAGCTGTATCCAGCTCTCCCAGTGCTGCGCCACATCCCCACAAAGCACATTAAACCTTTAGTGCTGCCAGTGTAGACTAGCTCTGAGTGTGTGAATCCTAGTTTGTTGTTTTATGAAGTTTTGTTTTTTTAAATTCCACAATTCTCAATAAATAAATAAAGAAATCTGCCATTTGCTGCCTGTGTGTAGGGCATCATCCTTTTGAAAAGTAGTTGTAGTAGTTTTCTAGCACAGAAAACACAGCCACAATTTTCAACATCCCTACTGCATATATTCCTAAAACTACAGATGTTTACAAAACAATGAGGAGTCCGATGGCACCTTAATGAAAATTTATGCCCAGATAAATCTGTTAGTCTTTAAGGTGCCACTGAACTCCTTATTGTTTTTGTGGATACAGACTAACAGGACCACCCCTCTGATACCTGGTACAGATGTTTGTGAACTTTGACGGAGGTCCTAAAATATTTTCACATTTATCACTGCAACATTTTTTACACCATTCCATGAAATGAGGTAGACAACGTAGGGAACATTCCAGTATCAAAGGACACATTCGGCTGACCATGCACAGGAAAGAGAAAAGAGACACAGTGAAACAAATAGACATATTTACTAAAACCGAGAGGTATATAGCTAACTTTTTGAAAAGCTGCAACATCAAGAAGTGTTTTAAAAAAAAATGTGAAAGTCAAACATAAGTAATACAGGACATCGGAGTACTGCGCGCACACACAGTATTGCTCACGTCCCACCGGCGGAAAAATAGTCTCAAGGCAAGATAAGGCAGAGCCAGGGGGCGGGTGGAACACAATTTGCCAAGTAGATTTTGGAATATGGTGATTTTCAGGCAAAAGTTTAGAAACAAAGCAACAAAAGTGTTTCCTATCAACAAAAAGGTGGACCAAAAATTACACCGAAATTTTATTACCTTGGAACATTTCTCCTCTTCCTCCTCAAATTGGGGGAGTGGTGAGGCAGCATGGTTCGCAAACCAGTGCAGGAGTTTCTATGAGAAAGGGGCTTCCAGGGCTGGCAACAGCTTATTACGTTGCACTCCTGCAGACCCAGCATTCTCCCCATGGCTGGGCGGGGTGGAGTGGTGGTGCTTTGACAAGGAGTGACCAGTGTACTATTACCCGGGGATGCAGATAGAGGAGAAGGAGCCATTTGATGAGCTGGTCCTGGTGCCTCTGCAGCAGCTGGATGCTGCATTCCATCAGACGCCAGACCAATTAGCCTTTCTATAAAGGCATGTTCCTGGTTTGGATGCTTTGTTTCCTCCACCTAGAACAGGTCCAAAAGCCTCTCCTCTTGCTAGAGAGTGCTCTTCCCTTTCCCTCAGGAACTCAGTGTTCTGGATTTCTCCCTTCTATCCCAGCGAGAAAGTTCTGCATGGCCCTATTATGTCTGCATCTGCTATCTTGGGGGTTCCAGTCCTGCCCTCTTACAGGGATGGTTTCATTCTCAGGAGCTGAAGTTCCTGCCAAGTCAATGAGAGAGAGAGCATTATATTTAGGGCCTTGAGAGAAACTGAAGAAATCCTCTCACATAAGATGCCTTCTAATGAGAAGTTAACAATTCTGATACTTTCAAACATTCAAGGAATGTAACACTTTCAACTTATATGCCTGCCTTGGTTCTCAGAAAGCCATTGCAACTCATGAGAAAGGACTGGAAGCACATAAAGATACTATTCTTTTTTTCATTATTAGCCCTTCGAAAATTTCATCTCATTATGGGAATTGAGGGTAGAGGGATTCCTCTCCAGGGCTATGTTACCAGTTTTAATTTTCTTTCTGTAAGTCAAGACATCTATTGGAGGATATAGTGGTTTTTCAAGTACCTTAATAGAAAAAAGAAGTCGCTTTTGAGTACTGTGGTGGGGATCGCTCAGTCTATACCAGGCAGAAGTTTACTAGACTGGCCACCCCACATTACTGAATGGAATGGTTTGGTGAGATATGAAGTTGGCCCTAACACATTTGCATGTCTGGTAAGCCTGAAGGATCAGCTGGAGTTCATGCTGCATGAGAAATTTGCTAGAAAACGCTTCCAGGGCTGGGAGAAAAATAGTATGGACATCAACAAAATTCTGCGCTAGATGGAGAGCAGCCATGCAAAAGGAGATTGAAACTATGACCTCCCCCCATCTGTCCCTGACAGCCCTGTTCTTGTGCCTTCTTGACTGCTGGGAAAGAAAGGGGAAACCAGTGAGAGACACTTAACTTGTTCATCTTCCCAGAGATGCCCAGCACAGCAGTACAAACATTTTCCTCAGACAATTTTAAAGCTATATTGAACTGTGTTCTTTTCCCCCTAAGGGACCACAACTAACCCCTCCTCCCCTCACTGCCACACACCTTTCTACTGTTAGCAACCCCATGGTATTAGCTGCCTGACAGGTGATTGAGAAATAAAGAAGGGGTACAGTTATTTTTACTTTCCAAAGTGGCTATAGAATGTGGTCTGAAAGGCAAGCCCATGCGCCCTTTAAATACTGGCTCTTGAAAAATCAGTAAAGTTAATGTTTAAAAAATCTGTCTTGCTGGAGGACCATTTCGGAGATGGGCATAGCAGGGATTGGATGGTAGGAGGAGGTAAGTATGAGGATAGGATGTGACAATGGCATAGTTTCAGCTCTACACCCCACACACAGTGGCGCAGAGCAAAGTCTGGCATATTAGCTAGGGAGGAAAAATATGAGTATTTTACTTCTAATGCCCTGGATCTGAAAATTGGAAATTTACCAGCACAACAGTGGAGATATTGAAGGGGCAAAGGTATGCGGGGGTTGCTTTTAACTTACTGACCTGGAGTTCTAGTTCCTACAGAGGCATTGGTCCCAATTGAAGATCATCTTCAGGAGATTCTGAAACCTCTTCCTCACCCTTTGAGTCTTTTGGGGGGTCCTTGATGTGGCTTGATGCCTCCTTGCCCTCACATTCATCATTCTTCTGACAGACAATGAGCCTGCTTGGGTTCAGAAGAACATTGTGAGCCATGGCAGTCTCAGTGCTGAGATCCTTGACAATAGACTGTTGAGCTCCTTGCAGAAGAGGCATGTTGCACAAGCCCTCCCAGGTGAAACTGTTGGAGTCTTTGGCCTTCTTGTACATGCACCTCAGGTTCTTCATCGATTTCTTGCGTTAATGTGGCGTCTGGTGAATGCCCATCGGCACCAGCTGATATGAAATTTCCTGGTACAGGTATATATTCCTGCTACTCCTGCCAAAATCATGGAGGGTGATGTACATTTATGTCAAGTATCAGAGTGATGGCTATGTTAGTCTGAATCTGTAAAAAAAAAATGACAGAGTCCTGTGGCATCTTATAGACTAACAGACGTATTGGAGCGTAAGCTTTTGTGGATGAATACCCACTTCGTCAGACGCATGTACATTTATGGGAACTTTGGTATGCTTGATAATTGTTACTGAAAGCCGTGTCCATTTTCACCTACAGTGAACTTTCCATAGTGCAGGAAAATACTGGTAAGATGTGGCGAATGCACCATGCTGCTGCTACTACTTCATACAGGGGGAAAGGGACCTTTATAGATTTGTGTACAGGTCAGGAAGAATGGGTACAGCGCATTGCGGGAATGGGGTTGAAGGAGAAGCTTAAATCTGACCCTTTCTCATTTTGGGGTTGAATGATACATTCAAATTCTTGGATCTGAAATCATCCACGTTTTGGTTGGAATCAAAATCAGAAAGTTCTTATTTTCTAATTTGAATATAGCCAAAATCTTATAAGAAAAGCCATTTTGTCTTAGGTCAGTGGAAATATTGTAATCACAGCTAATCTTGCTACATATGACTCTAATTAAAATTATTATAAGTTCCTCTGGTTTTGAAGCCAACTTCTATGTCATCTCATATCAAAAAGGAAACTGACTGTATTTAATAAAATTAAAGGGTACCTTAAGATTTGAACTTTGGGAATTAGTTGTGCTGATAACTTGTATACAATTTTTTTTTAAAAGACAAAGCATGTGGACAGTTCATTGTAAAATAGGCTGATTTGATTCTATTCATTTCCAAGTTGAAAACCAATAAGGACAAAGGAGCAATTTTTTCAGGCTAGCCTTCTGTCATACTGTAACTGGCAGGTTTTTGCCACTTTGTAAAGACATCATAAGGATGCTTTACTGGGTGAACATCAACTAAGAAACTGATCACAGACGTAACAAATGAAACTTGGTAAGAAAATAAAGGGGTTAGTGAATTGAAGAGCCACTTAGAGTGATATACGTATGAGCATATAAAGCATTCCCTCTTAATTGGTTAATGTTTGCAGAGAAATGTTTGTCAGTGGCTATTTTGTAAAATTTGATAGGTTAAGTATAGTAGTAATAAATATTCGAGATAAATACATCTTTTTGTTACAGTTTGTATCTTCTGTGCTTTGTGACTGATAGGGTTCTTTCCAAATCACCATCCTTTTCAGATCAGAAAGATTAGACAACACACTACTTGCAAAAATGAGCTTTGGTTTTGGTTTTTGAACACCTCAATTATTCATCTTTGAGCTGCTTTGTAAAGATAACATAAATTAATAACAAATACTAGGTGTGCCATCCATCAAAGCTAAAAAATTATGGCTAAGCTTTCATAATTATTAACTGGGCAGAATAGGTAAGCAAATGCTTTTAGCCCAGTATTTAAAATCACAGTAGGGAATGTGATAACCTTTAGTCCAGTATTCTAAATAATGAAATTTCATAATCCTTTATATGGTATGAGAAAAAGACATGGAAATATGTTTTCTAGGTTGTACTGGAGGGAGGCAGAAGACCAATGATTTCTAATTACAGAGGTACCTTTCTATATTTAATAGTCATGCCACTGAAGAATTATGTTTGAAAGCAGCAGTTTTTATTGTAAACCTGAATGAACTCATAATACTGTTATAGTCAGCCATTAATTAAATATGAATTACTATTTTTTAAGCAGCTGACTGTAGAAGGAGAAATGCCACCTGGAATGAATTGTTTCTTCTCTTCAACCTGACCTCCTCCCATTTAGATGTGAAAGTGATAAATCGCTAACTGCAGCAGCACCAGGGATCTTTATTAATAAAACAACCTTCAACGTTCCTGGCAGTCACTCCAAGTACAAATGTCACTGTACAAAGGTGATTTGGGGTTTTTTGTTTTGTTTCTTTGTTAGCTGAAAATATGTGAAATTTATGTTAGATCTTCTTGGCAATTATTGAAGTAGAATTTCACATTTCAAAGTGCTAAAGCCTCAACTGTCTTGCACTGCAGAGACTCTTGTAGAATATACCCTAACCTTGGAAGTGCTCATCGGCACTGAGTTGGTCATGCTAATGTAACTGCTCATAACTTTAAGGTGCACTATATTCTTGAAATAAAGAAATGTTTTGTTTTTAGTTAAATGGGATAATTTACTGATGCACACCTAGAAACATCTAAGGGAAACGCGAGTTTGGGGTGATGATGTGGTACATATTTCATGCCCCATTCGGAGCTTTTGGTGTATATGTATAAGTGTATTTTTAGATAGTCCATGTCCTGGAATGCTTTATCTTCCTATCACTCTGTAGAGTGAACAGCAAATCTGAGCATTTGTGTTACTTAATGTACTGGATTATACTGCACATTTCTCCATTATGCATATTATGAGGCATATTTCTGTGGATGGCTTTCTGTGGCATATACCTCTTTTGTCTCATACCAAGAGCCTGATATACGAGTTCAGCCTGTCTAGCAGACAATATAATCAACCCCTTGTTGATTAAATTATTTACATTCCTCTTCTAAATATTCTCTCCAGTAGGCAAGAATAGTAACATTATTGAACTGTGTAATGTCTGACGGTATCAACATCTGTTTTTTTCAGCTAATATTTTCAAGATATTGCTCAATAAGTTTTTACTCTACATAATACAAATTGAAACTGGATGCAACAAAAGCACAATATTTTGGGAGGTTTCTTCGCAGCATAAAATGGTCATTCTTCATTCTCTCTCCTTTGGCTAGGCTTTCTATTTCTTTCCAATTTGGTTTTATTTTTCTTCTGATAGAAATTAATGAAAAGGCCAGATGCCCAATATCTGAAAGTATATGGTCCTATTTGGATCATGTTTCTACTGTTCGTACGTTACTTTTGTTGATGATAAAGTTGATGGACTAGCTACATCATTGCTTGCTAATCCTGTCTTCCGCTCTAGGAAATTACTTTAGACTCTTCAGATATTCTTTAGAGTCTAAGAAAAATAAAATTGAAATGGGGAAATGTAAGAAACCTAATTGAAATAAAGGAGGGTGATTGTGACAGTATGATACTGATAATTACTATTAATCAAGAAATAGAAGCTGAAACTTACACCTCTCATAGACCTTTCTAGCACCCATTGTCTGAAATGTTGTGGCAAGTAATTGATTACTCTGTATAAGGAATTTGTTTTGTATTCAACCAGTACATACAACTGTATAAAGGAAGACCAGGAAGTGAAAGAGACAAATTTGAAGTAGAAGCACAGATAAGTTAGTAAAAGACATTTGAAGGAAGAAACCAAAATGTTCCATTATTGTAATTTTATTAGGAAGAGAAAGGGAACAGGTCATGGTCTTTCAGAGAAGAGTGCTTTCTCTTACTCTTTGGCTGTTCTTTCTGCTCCTTAGAAAGACAGAAGATATTTCAAACTGAAGTGTAGAAGGCACCATGTTCTGTCAATTTCATTTGAAGGAGCCTCCAAATACAATGGGAAAGGGAGAAGCCCCAAGAACAGCCTGTGCAACGAGCAAATGACAGACATCTAAATGAGACAAGTTCTGTCTCATTGGTTTCTATATTTATCTTCTCCTAATCAACCTTACAACTTGAGAGGAAGTGCAACATGATCTGTCATTTTAGCATTTTTGGGGAAACTAGCAATGATACTAAAACCTTCCTTAACTCTCTACTAGTGTTTAAGCATGCTAAAAAACTCAATGCATGTCTTAATATGTTGAGGCAGAGCATGCAGAAATGGAATGAGTAACATTGAGACGAGAGAACTAGAACTGACAAATGAGCCATTCCTTGATATGTCTCTAAAAGATCTCATGCTTTGTATTAAGAAGCCACCAAATTTTTTCTGTATCACCGAAAGTGAATTACTTTGCTCTGACCTGTGCTCCTGCTGATGAGAGAATAGACACTTATTCAGTAGATCTGAGATGGATCTCTAATCTTAACCCCATATAATCTTGGAAGTTCGTCATTTCAAATTCATTCCACCAAATTCTATAGACCACCTTGTTCTGATCATTCTCCTTTGCATTGTTAGAAACCTAAGCGTGGATCATTCATTAAAGTATAAAGATGCTTTAAGATCTATGGATGAAAAGAGCTCTAGAAACGCTGAATATTATTGTTTTATTGGTTGTCTTTGCCTGTTTCCTTGTATCCTTACAATTTGACCTAATCCTGTATGTCACCTCTACTTTATGTGCAGACTTTGTCAGGTAATACTAGATGGGTTTAAAACATATATGGGAATGCAAAGCCTGTGCAATGGTAAATGTATTCTATACATTTTAAAAATTACTCTGTGGTCTGCTGCTTGTATAGTTAGTCACCAAGATCACCTAATTGCACAGTATTTGTCAGCAATTTTGGGCAGTGGTTAAATGAATGAACATGATGTGAATGGGTCTGAGGCTCACCATTTTACTTAAAACTGCTTGAGTTCGGGGATAAGATTTAACTTACATTCATCTATTAATTTTATTTATTTTTTGTTTTCAGTGTGCAAACTTCAGGGATGAAATATACAATTTATTTTTTTCTTAATCTCATGCCTTCTCATATGATTCCAGTTCCTTTTTGAAGGGTAGCCTATATTATTCTTCTACTCTGGATGAATGGAAATGTTCCCTAGTTGCATACAATTTTGTGGACAGTAGAATACCAGTTTCATTTAATTTAAATGGCAGCTGCATAATGGGGCTCTCTTGTAAATTACACACACATCTGCTGTGGTGGAGCATACGTAAGGGAGGAATATGGTCTTTCATATACGAGGAACTAACATCAATATTGATATAACATGGCTGTAAACATTTGTAGTGATGATCTTTGATTATCAATCGCTTAAAGTTAGTTTGGTTTGCCTTTTATTTTATGTAAACTACATCTCTGTTGTGCTCATGCTGTTGTCATTGCACAAGTGAAGAGTGCAATGAATGGAAGCCAACCAGAACGATTCTAAATTTTTACAGTATTTACTAATGGAAAAGGTTTAATAAAATTGAGCTGATTGGTTGTGGCAAGGAAACATAAAGGTGACAAATTATTTCTGTGTGTGGATGCGTGAGAAGCAGGGAAGGTTGATAAGGATAAACCAATAATTCAAATTAAACTATTCTACTTCACTTGCAAACAAGGAGGGCCAAATAGATCCTTAATGTAACACCACTGAGGTTACATCAGAGATGAATTTGGCCTTTGGAACAAATTGCAGCTTAAGGCTATTTAATTAAAGGAGGATATGATTAGGTTTAGATGGAAAATTTGCTTTTAAGTCTGCCTGTGGTTAGCCCACAAATATCCAACGCACTCAGCAAATTTTGTATAATATGGGAGAACAGTTATAACCTTATCCTTTTCCTCACCACCACTAAAAGGGGCATACGTACGTGTCTGGTTATGTATATACTTTTACCTATCCTGACTTCCTATATCAAATTCTATAAAAAGCAGTTTTAGAATACACTTCAGCATTCTGCTTGTGCACATTCCACTCACAAATTACATTTATGCTAAGTGTAGTAGTAACTTGCTTAGGGGAGGCTGCTGTGTAAATAGCATTTTTGGTCCAGATGGACATATATATGTATTGCAGACATATATGGACCATACTCAGTTATGCCTTTCCTTGATATTACTCAGAGAATCATGGAGAAATCTGTTCATGACTTTCTGGAGGAAGTAGAATTTAAACCAAGTGCCATTATGCAGTACTTCTACTATTTGGTACATTTGTTGCCATAAAAATATTGTTTTATACACCATTCCTTAGAGCTACGATCCCGAATGATACTAGGTCTGAAAGAAGCACTTCCAAGAGTTGTTTACAGCCCTATCGTGCTGTATCATGCAATTTTTATTTTGCCCTGATGATATAGTTTAATGAAATGATGTCATAGCAGAAGTACTTTGTTCAAGGCAGGTATTTCTCAGATTGATGTCAAATGTCACCTCCCCCCCCCCCCCATGGGATCGTTACTCATTTTGAAGGGCAGATTGGACCTAATGTATTTGTGGATAAGAAACACCTGAACTTTAGTAAACTAGTAAGTCTCAGAGAGTACTGAGGCACGCCTATTGATTGTCATCAGTTATGTGTTATGCATGAAAAGAAATGCACACAGGTAATACAGAGCAGAACACTGTCATGATTAGTTTCAGGAGGCCATTGTGGCATGAAGAAGAACCCACTGCTTCTGCAGAACTATAAATAGTTCATTAGGCATAAAAACAATTAGCTGTGGGACACTTCTCTGAAATATTTTCTTCCCAGAATGTATGCAGGTCATGTAGAAAGCAGCATGTATTTAGAATATTATCACAGTCGTTGTCCACTTAGAGCAATTTGGAGCAAAAGAATAGGGAGGGGAATCATTAGCGCGCACAAAAAAAAATCAATCTGGAGCATCTGTCTGCCAGCAGACCTCAGGCCAAAATAGATGAGGATCAAAAGTACTCAGAAGGGAAATCCTGTTTTTCGTTATGAAATACTTTAGCACAGCCTCAGTTGTATGACTAATGAACCTTTCATTTTGAATCAGTGCATTTTACAACTGCAGGTGATTCATTGTTTCACAATAACATTGTTAGAATGAAAAGAGATGGTTTAGGCAGAGATGTAACCATCAAATGATATGTGAATTCAGATCCTCTTTCTGTGTCAGGTAGATATAAAAATATTTGTCAACAGTGAATGCTTGAAGTCTGTCAAAAACCAGCAACAAAATCTGAATGCCAACTGTATGTAAAAGTGTCTTTATACTCAACAAGTGCTAAAGATTTATTTCCTACAGTGTATTGGCTCATTGTGTTCTTTCATTTCATTTAGTTGACTTACTTTATTAGAAGATGCCAGCATCATTTATATCTATATGGATAAATATAATACGTTCTACACTATGCTGTTAATTGATCTGTAAAGTATTCTTAATCAAACATTTAAAATAAATGATTTTTGATTGATAAAAGAAAATTCTTAGTCAACTGTTCTTCAGGATATTTAATGCAATGCATTAATTTATGCAGTGTTAGTCACTAACATTTGTTCTTTAGCAGCTTTGTCTGGTAGTAAAACATCATCTTTTGCTGCTTTCTATTTCCGCCTTTGTGTTCATTTCACTTGGTGTCTAACCATTATTTTGTCCTACAGTAAGGCACATACAGCAATGTAGACAGGCTAAAAACCTGCTTTTCATCTTAATGTAATGACTGCACATTGTAATACTGTTTCAGATATTTCATTCATGTAAAGCTAGGTCAGTCGGTTCTGAGTATTTCTTAAATGAAATATGCCTGTTATGGAAGGTGCAATGAAGGCCTATTATAAGTTACAAAACAGCCTCCATCACAACACTTTATTTTCACATGCTCATTATCTCTAGAAATATTCACCTTTTAGGCTGAGATTTTCCAGGTTTGGTTGAATTTTTCTGAAAAGTTCAAGTAAAAACCTTTAGGTTATGGGCACATAGCAAATAAACCTAGGCACATTTCTTATTGTAAAATAATTCTGAGCTACTAATTTTTGATTAAAAGCTACAGTAAAATGGTCTGAAGTTTTAAAGTTTGGCAAAGGCGCAAGGCCAGATTCTCGGCTGATATAAATTGTCATAGCTCCATTACAGCCAGTGGAATATCTGACCCCTTGTCTTACCTGAAGTGAGAGTTGGTGGGGGTGGGAGATATATATAATACATTAAAAGTTATAGAACAGTGACAAGTCATTTCTGGGCATGTCCATTGAGCATCTAATATTAATTTTAGCAGTGCCTATTGGAACCTTACTCCTTTTGTGACAAATGTGATTGCGCTCTCTTGGCTTTTCTCACAGGGAAGTTCTGCTCTCTGGCTGCTACTGAGGCAGTATGGAATTAGGAAGATTGCAAATGTTTCATTGAAACACCATAGATATATTCCAACAAAACCCTTCCCTTTTAAAAAACAAACAAACAAACAAAACCCCCCCCCCCAACAACAACAAAAGCCCCAATAGGATAAAACCAACAGAATACACAGTTTTAGGATCTCTGGACGAAGTGGGTATTCACCCATGAAAGCTCATGCTCCAAAACTTCTGTTAGTCTATAAGGTGCCACAGGACTCTTTGCTGCTTTTACAGATCCAGACTAACATGGCTACCCCTCTGATACTTGGTAATGTTTGTCATGCATCTGATGAAGTGGGTATTCACGCACAAAAGCTCATGCTCCAATACATTGTTAGTGTATAAGGTACCACAGGACTCTTTGTTGCTTTTTACAGATCCAGACTAACACGCTACCCCTCTGACACTCCGTTGTGTTGGCTGCATTCTATGTTAGTCTGCTATTTTTAGGCTTTCATTTAAAAATAAAAGTTCCATCTTCTTTCATTGTGAAGATGCAACCATTATAAAATATGCACATAAGCTTCTGCCTTCCTGTAACTAGACTTGCAGAAAATTGTATAGTGAGACAAACAGCAGCAGCAAAGACCACAATTTGCCACCTCACCCCTCTGCCTTTTACCTCAGTTAGGAATCACCAGAGCCAAGTTAAGTACATTTAACCTTAGTAACCCACGTGCAATTTCCCTATTTCTTGTTAAACAATATGAAAGAAACATTACTGGCTAAATTATGCCTGCTGCAGGGCAGGAGAGCTAGATAGGAGGGAAGATGTAAATAGCCCTTTCTCTCATGGAGAGAATACTTGCACAGAAAGCAACCATAATTTTGGCTCCAAGCCACCCATTCCAGTGGGGATTGGTTAACTCTGCTAGCTGCGCTGATCTGTATCAAAAAGGTGTGTCTGGGCCTAGCAATTTCTCCCTCTGTTCCATGTTGGTTGCAGTAGATAGGGAACAGATTATACTTTTTGAAAGGTGTAACAAGGGTGTTTCTCACTGCATGCTCACAACACCTAAGAGACATTATGCAATACATAAGTAGAGTGTCTCCAGATACTGCTAGTCAGGCAACATGACTCCTCCTTTTCCCCTGTGTGGCTCAGGTACATAGCCTGCATAATTCAGTCCTAAAGCTGAACAGTTAAGAATCACAAAAAAATTAAGGAAATGTGAACCTAAGATTGCAACAACATTAACCCAGACATATTTTCCATACATAGTTTTTTCTTTCTTTTACTTCTGGTTAAATGTGTAGTTCAATATATTACTCTCTGTATTAGGGTTTCTGAAACAGGGGTTGCCGCTTCTGTAGGGAAAGCCCCTGGCGGGCCAGGCCGGTATGTTTACCTGCCTCGTCTGCAGGTCTGACCGATCGCGGCTCCGGGACAATGGGAGCTGCTGGAAGCGGCGGCCAGTACGTCTCTCGGCCAGCGCCGCTTTCAGCAGCTCCTATTGGCCGGACCTGCGGATGGGGCAGGTAAACACACTGGCCCGGCCCGCCAGGGGCTTTCCCTACAGAAGCAGCAACCCCTGTTTGAGAAACCCTGCTCTATATGGACATATGTATCTCATAAACTATACCAGATGCAACCACGTTAATGTTCCTTTTGGCAATATTTTCATTTTCTGATTGTAACTGTCCTAATTTTTGCAATAACACATTTTTTAAATAAATACAGTAGCATAAAACCAAAAGAAAATCTGTATATCATATTAACAAAATGATGTATGATATTTCTGAACAGTGTGTAAAAACAGTTCTATTTAGTTCTAAAGAACTTGATGTGAAATAACCCAAATCCATTGACCATTTAGGACATCTTAAAAGGCTATCTATTTATGGACTTTCTGAGGAGTGGAGGAGCGTGATAAAGATTGTACTACTGGGATGACTTGAGTGATTTCTGGTTTTCATGAATTTTTTGCTAAATTTTGGCTCTGTGAGTGAGGATAGGCTGGTTGGATTTGCAGATATTTATAAGGCTGTGCAGTATTTTAAATTCTTCCAACAGCATCCTGAACACTTGCTTGGTGATTTCAGTCTTTTGTTGGCTGTATAAATCTAATGAATGTAAAAAGAGAGAGAAAGCTGGGATGAGACCAAATTGAAACGCTCTATGTGCAAATGATATAGTGCTATGCCAAAAGACACATTTTAAAGTGTGAAATGAATGGTATTTGTATTCTTTCTATGGTCATTCCATGACCTGAATTCTGCATTTGGAATGTAGGTTAATAATATAGTACTCTCATGCCCGAAAGGAGTAAATGACATAACTAAAGAGCCACAGGAAGGAAGTCCTAGTGGCAAGGAGAGAGGAAAATTCTTTACTAATAGAAATGTGAAAGGAATTGACAGTCAGATTAAAAAAAATGATCAACTGAGTAAGATAGAAATGAGTAGCTTATACACATGAAGCCAAGTACAAGATTGTTGCTGGTGATGTTAGAGGAAGAGGGTGAAAGAGGAAGGCAAGGAGGATTATTTTCAGTAACCTGAAATCCTTATCTATAGTGCCTGGGTGCAGTTGTAAACATTACTAATATGTACAATATATTACTAATGATTGTAAGAGGTGGTTTTAAGGTTTTTTTGGTCTTGGGGGAGGGATGTTTTTGTTGTGTGTTTATTTTTGTGGAAAAGTGAAAATGGCCAAGATATTTTGTTGTTTTCTTTAAAGTTTGTTTTTGAGTGAAATGTTTACAGCAACCAACTCTTTTTGTGCACAAGATTTTTTAATAGATCAATTTATGATGTCACCACTTCCTTACGTTGAGAGCTGTAAAGTACTTACTGAACATAACTTGATATATGTGTTTGATATTTTTATATCCCCATTCATAAGTGTAAATATAATGTTCTTGGCTTTTGTGTTGCCCTTAAAAAAAACAAGTCTCTCTCTCTTTCCATCAGTGTGTTCTAAGGTAGGTTAGATTCTTTTGAAACCTATTCATCCAAGGAATAGGCCTATGTAATCAGCTTGCAGCACTTCTGGAGTTAATAGAATATGCAGAGAATAATGGAAATCAACGGCATCAGAAAACCTGAAAATTTATATCTGTGCTAAGAAGGTGTTAACAATATATTGCATATGAAAACAAACTTTACAGCTTTAAAACAAGGCCGAAGTTTTTGTACTCTAATACCTACAATTACCATATAGGGGAAAATTTTCAAAAGCGTTTAAATGACTTAGGAGACAAAGTCTCATTGAAAGACAATGGAACTTAAGCTCCTAAGACACTTTGGTACTTTTGAAAAATTGATTATTGATTCCATATCTAGGGGACCTAGCTGAGTCAGCAAGGCAGGTAAAAAAATGTCTAATTTCAAGCACTTGACTAGTCCCATTATCTTGATTTTCAGAGATGCTGAGCTCCAATTATCTTTAGTTTGGAGATGCAAGTGAACTGTAGCTATGATAAACAGGTGTCTAATTTAGATACTAAAATACGGATTTAGATGCCTAACTTTTAGGCATGTCTTTTGAAAATGTTGCCAATAAAATATGCAAGCAACACATTCTGTCTCATAATAATTAATCACGGACTCCACCTCCTGCCTATGTTTCACAAATAGTATACTGCATAATTAAAGAGATACTTGAAACCAGAACAGTAGCATAATTTATTTCTGAAAAACAAATGAAAAAGTCTAAACAATGGATAGTATAAAACTTTAATGTGTGTTTCTGTATGTTGCAGAGAATCTCAATCTTGGTTCTAAAGAATACACATCTCAGAATAATAGGAACATTGAAATTAAAAACACCAAGCCAAACATCTGTTGTTTATTTACAAATATCTTTATTTTAAACTTGCACTACAGCCATATTTAAAAGGTATAATTAGCAGCATGATTTACATATAATTACACTTATTGACTCTTACATCTTTGTTACAATAAAAGTGGAGATGTTACTATAAAACTAGAGGTTAAAGTTCCAGATTCTTCTATTTTGGCCAGTTAAAATCTCTCAGCAAGAATATGTCTGAATGTAATTTGAGATCTTGCTCAATACAGTATTAACTTTGCTAACTAGTTTAACCGCTCTTCTTTAGTTCATTAAGTAAAATGAAATCCTTTAAATCTAATAGACCGATAGATTTCAAGAACATTTTTCTCTTCTTGTAAGTGTTTTGTTGCACTCACCTTGCCTTTTCCTTTTTCTGCTTTTTCTGCCATATAATGAATGGCCTGTAGCATTTCCATTATACTATTTATCTGTAATGCTAAACTGACAATGCTTTGCTTTAGAGATCCCTGGAGAATTTCTCTCCATATGTAATGCAGGTAGTTCCAGGGCTGCGTTTAGTGAAAGATTTCTGCATCTTAGTTGGGTTCAAATGTGTATATGTAAACATGCACAAATATGTGTTCTTATTTTAATTTCTATTATATGTTTTATAATAAAGCACATTTTTACAGAACAGCTTCTCCACAGATAAAATAACCAGTGTGGTTCTAGTACAGCAAACAGTATTTGTTAACAGTATAATGCTAATTTTACAATGTTAATCAGTGAGGAGAAGTTTTGCAAAAGTTTGAAAGCTTTGAGATGTCCATGTGATAGCCTTGTTTATTTTCTTTATGGAACAACTGCTCCTCAAAGGGCTGTTGTTTTTTTTTAATTTAAGTAATTTAAAAAATAATCTATACACTCCAGCACCCTTCATGTTTCTTCCAGGAATTGAATGGTTGGGGATAGAGCTCACGGAATTATTGAAAATGAATAATTCATCTGATTAACTTAAGCAATTTTGCCAAATAAATTGTTCATGAATAATATTTCTACTATTTGATTTCCTATACAGATTGTCAAAATTCAACAAATGGTACTTTTTTTTTTTGCATTAATCATCTAATAAATTTGCACATAAAGGCTTTTATTATTTAAGCAGCACTAGTTTGGAAATAAGAGGATCAGTTAACTTATTGGGTGTTTTCCTCAGTCCACCAACTTTAAATCCATTGTGAGTCAGATATGCAGGTATCATTTTAGTGAAGTCAGTTCCATTAAATCTTATCATCCCCACTCTAAAGATGCAGAAATTGAGGCAGGGAGGGGTCTTTGGAGAACAGATTGTGATTGAGGACTTTCTGGCACTTTCCCTGCTCTCAGGCAACTAGACAACATCTCTCTCTCTCTCTCTCTCTCTCTCACAGCAATTCAGATGTTGGATTTCAGATTTTATAGGCTATAATATATTGTCTAGGATGTATGCATGTCAGATTTGCTCAAGAGTGTGTAATCATGTTGTGCTCTAGTGGCTACCCTCCAGAGCCTGTAAGTACTAATACTCCTGCAGCTAAAAGTTAATTGGTAGGAGCCTGTGTTACTGGAGCAATGGATTCTGTATTCTGTCCCTTCTGACAACTATGAAGTCCATGCAGGCATGTTATGTATATTTCTGTGTAGCTGTGGAAGATATTTGTTAAAAGGTGTTCTCTATCTAGGGCGACCAGGTGCCTGGTTTTTCCAGAAAATCCAGTCGAAAAAGGGACCTGACAGTGTCCTGTCACTGCAGGTGGGGAAGGCGGACTGTATTGTGAATATTGAGAATTGATCAGAAATAGTTTATCTACATTGATTTTAATACGTGTATTACTTAAGTCTTGTTTATCATTTTTCTCTTTTTTTGAATAAAGGGTTGCTTACACTTAACTGAAAATAAGGGCAACTGTTTGGTCAATGTGGCTGCGTGCCCTTAACCCTCAGAGAAAAGAACTTGTGAAATGTCTTATTAGTTTCTTGCTGAACGATTGCAGCAGCTTGTTGAACTTCACAGAATGTGACAATGCCTGTATTCTCCAGAGGTTGACTTTATTGGTGGTAGCTGACCCTGTGGAATTGAGTGACCTCCATATGACCTTGCACTCTGAAAATTCTAAAACAAAGCAGTACTGTGCAGCATAATATAAAAAAGAGACAAAGGAGAATTTGTTCATATGTGTGGTTAAAGCAAGAGTCAGTAAGTATTGTGCCTTTGTTAGAAACTAAGAATAAATTCATCCTGTAATGCATGGAGAACAAAACTAGACTTTTACACATAGGCTGAAGTTGCCTACAGGACAAAGAATGTCAAAGTTAAGGTTTCATTCTGATGCTAATGGATGTAACTGTCATCATATATAATACAATTATCATTCACTGTTGGGAAATATGTGGTCCTTACTACCATGTCTTAGTTACAGGATCATCCTGAAGTGCATGTTCATTTTGTTGCCAGAACATTCTAAACAATGGTGGATTTATACAATTACCATGGTCATAGATTTTAATCCAAGTCCAAAAGTGCATTAGATTTTAAATTGGCAGACGCTTATGGCATGACTTTTTTCAGAAGTGCTGAGCACCTGCAGCTCTCATGGACTTCAGTGGGAGTTGCAGGTGTTTAGCTATGCTGGCATCAAGGCCATTAGTATAAAATCCATCAATGACAGGAAAAATAATACATCTGTTTAATCATTGCTACTTTCAGTTCACCCTAAAGGAACAATATCATCTCCTTTTAATTTTTTCATTCTTTCTAAAACTCTGACAGAAGCTTGAAACTAAAAACAAAACGAAAATGCAAAACAGCAAAAAATAAAATCAGTCCTTCAGAGCTTCTTGTTTGTTTGAAAATATTTTTATTCTAATTCAGGAGAAACCTCTGTCTCTTTATTTCCGTGTGTGTGTGTTTGCACACACATGCATGTGTGCATTCCTGCATAATCACAACATGCCAGTGGTGTCAGTAAGGGTGTGGACACTTCATGGAACTCGACTGCTGAATGTTTACCTTTCGTTATCAGATTTGCCCATTACTTTGTGGTATGCTTATTTATGAGGGTTACCTTTTTGGGGGGTGGGGGGAGTTCTGTAATTCTATCTATGTACTGATTGCGTCACTTGTGTTCTCATACAGAGCACTACTTCTCCCTGCTGCAAGTTCCCTCCCAATGGAGCTATCCTGCAGCACCTAGGTACCCCAGGGCTGGATTCTCCCAGCCTCAGAATCACACCAACACAACACACACATTAACAGAGTGTGTCTGAGAGGACTGGCTTAATCAGCACTCCCAAGATGACCTCTTATATGTCCCTGGACTCAGCAGGCTGGGTCAAACAGCACTTCCAAGTTGTCACTCTCATATGCCATGGACACCGCACCAGAATAGAGTACGCCTGAGCAGACTGGGTTGAGCAGCACTTTCAATCTGCCGCCCTCATATGCCCCTGGATTCAGCAGACTGGATCGAGCAGCACTTCCAAGCTGCCACCTTCGTATGTCCCAGGTTCAGCACGTCCTTATCCCCACTTTCACGTTGCAATTGTTCTGGTGGTAACCCACTTGATGAGCAAATGCCATCAGATTTTCGGGCACTGCAGGGATCTTTTAGCTTAGGTATGAGGAGTGTTGCTGCAGAGCAAATGGGGAAGCCAAAAAAGTACCCACATTGGGGGTGGGGAGAGAGAAGCAACCAGCTTAACCATGAAAGTGATTTATTGCCAGGTAATTACCAGAGGGGCGCCAAACATACAAAACAATTATACTATTAAATCTAACTTACAGTTTTCTTAACCTGACTTTTGTAATCAAATGTAACTGATCACACAAGTCAGGGTCAGAAGGCTATACCTAGAGAGAGAGAGAGAGATGGATTCTCACTCTGTGAAGCTTGAATCGATTGGGATCCCAAGTGGTAGTGGTAGCTGAAGGTCTGGAGTGCTGGTGACAGGCAGAGCCCCCATTATGATCAGTCAGGAGAAGATGAAGTCCCAATGGAATTGATGCAGATTTTGGATCCAGGCATCAGATCACTTACTTGAGCGTGGGTAGGGGGTTTGTAGAGAAACAACAATGGTTCACGGGAGAACACTAGATTTATTTATGTGTAAACTGATGGCTCAAAGGAGTATGTTCAGGCTAGACAATGAGAGTTGATTATTCCTGGCTACGGGGGCTGGGGGCGGAGTGTGTGTGTGCGTGTGTGTGTGTTCCTTGGAGGGAGCTCACAATGCCATTAGGAAGCATCACTGTTTTGGATACCAATAAATGATTTATTACTAGAATTGGTCTGATAACTACTGAACGGGGTGTGTGCAGGTGTGGGTTCATTAACATCTGGAGCAGAGATCCCCCATCATGCAGCAGTTCCTTGCTTTTCTGGTCCTAGAGTTCTGTGTGGTTCTTACCTTGGAATTTCTGTTCTCCATTTTGTGTGCTAATGGAGATCCCTCCTTGTCCCATCTTCAAAGCAAATAAGGCTAGTGGAGTTTCCTTAATCCTGTCACCCTTATTCCAGGGTTTAGGTGTGTCTCCTACTGCCTTTTTATTGCTTTTTGTAAGTCTTTCTTCTGATCGGTTTTGGTTCAAGCAGAGGCTGTGGCAGGGGAAGATCCTTCATGAGTCAGACAGGCCCTGTTTCTCCAAACACATAGAGCTGCTAGGTAACACTTTGCTCACTCTGTTTACTACTTTTCTTTCAGTACTGACGCACAATGGCTCATACCCTGCAAAGGTAGCCTCCAGCTGGTCAACCAGGGAATTTCCATGAGCCCCTCTGGCTTTACAGCTGTGTCAGTAACTCCATATTCTGAGGGATTACCTTTGCCTAGGTAGTGAATACAATGCTAGTTACAGTGTTCTTGGACATAACTGCCTTGTCCCTTTCTTAGACCCTGCCTGTCATCCTGGAAATCAGGATAATGGGAATGTTGTAAGACGATGCATCATTAATGCATCTCTCAATGCATTAACTTAGAGCAGGTTTCAGAGACATAGTCTAAAATGCCACATGAGCTGAAGGTTTGGCTTCTCTGTGTAGCTTTCTGTTGCAAAGTTCAGACCATGAGAGAGAGAGAGAGAGAAATTTCCAACTTCTCTGATATTAGGGAATAGTTGGAAACTCATCTTCAGTGGAGCTGTTTCTGTGATGTTCTTTGAGCAGACTCCTTAACGTAAAATAAATGAGCGAGTAGTGTATAATCTGTTGCTCCTTGGTGCCAGAGTAACTAGAGTTTGGGGGTTTGCCACAGTATATGAAAGAACCTTTCAGTGTGTTGCATTAATTCCACTGTCTAGAAAGGCTAGAAATTATTACATGGTTTACTGTTTTAGATGCCTATGTCAAATCTTCATTTGTGTCAGCTCAGTTTTTCTCAATGGCAGTAGATGCATAGCATTAAAAAGCTATGAAAATGCATAACTAAGCAAATCACTTAGGGAGGCACAGTATTGTTCAGTACTTCACTGGATAATCCATTATGAAATCCAATATTCAAAGTTTCTTCTTTCTACTGTACTTCAAAGTGAGATGTGAAACCTTTAAAGGACTCCCTCAATTTGATTGGAATAGTTTAAACTTCAGTGGAGCTGAATGTGTGAGGAGGTTCACTGAAACAGACTTCTTGATATGAAATAAATTACAGCCTCTTTTATTCCAAATATTCTTGCTACTTAGTGACATACATGAAAATGTTGATGAGATGCATCATTTCTGAAAGTCCTGATTTATTTAAATATGTATATCTAGTCTCTATATGTGTATTATTTTCCATATATATATTAGTGTCTCTGTCTCTGATAGAGTGTATGTTAATATTACGGTTCCAGTCTTCCACAAATCTTAAATTCACCTCTTTCCAGATGTCAATACACACCTTGTTTAAAGTTAAATAAGGCAAAACGTTTGTCACTTTTTGAAGCCTGAGGTACTCTGATTGAAATCGTCTGACTGATCAAAGAGGAATGTCACCGTTCTTCTGACGTTGAAAAATCTCGAGAGATTGCAAGATAAATCTGTCACTGGTTCAGTACTGAATAATGCCCATCATGGTCTTTAGACCATTTAAATTGGGAGGAATGTGAGAGGAGGAAGAATTTCATATTTATCAATAAAGAAGTAAACATTTACTAGGCAGATTTTTGGACGGATAGATTAGTGGACAGAGTACAGGTGAGATGTGCCTGATGTATGTAATTGATCATATGGCTCCAGAATTTCTCAGGGGATCTCTAAACTAGACTTTTCTTTTAGTTATCTGCTTTGCTATCATAAGCTTTCCCAAATCTGGACCTTAGCATCCAGAAATCTGGGTGCCTGCATGAACCCCTCTAAGTTTAATTACCAGCTCAGATTTGATCTCGCTGCCACCAGCCAGGAATTTCCAGGGCCTGACTCCCTCTCTGGTCTCCCAAAACCATTCTTTGGGGAACCCCAAAGACTCGGCAGCCTGAAGTCTACCACAAGGGAATAACCCACTTCCCTTCCCCCTCTCTCTCCCCCGACTTTTCCTATTGGGCTACCTGAGAGTTACTTGATGCAATCTCTTTACATCACATACCAGAAGCATGTCTCCTCTATTCCACAGAGACAACACCAAATACCAGGGAACAGACTGATTCTATCTCTCTTCCCCTCCACCAACTTTCCTGGTGCTGCAAAGCTTACCCTTCCGTAGATCTACACAGAGACTTCCCTCCCCTCCGGTCCTTAGTCTACCAGAGACAACTCAACAGGTTTTTAAAAGAGAGCTTTATATAAAAGAAAGAAGACATAACTTCTTCTGTTCAGGTGGACCATTTACAGGTTCATTAGCTGAAACGAAAAAATATGATAAACAAGCCTTATCAAAAAGGATCCAATTTTAACATTCCCGCAATACACAACTTTACATACAAAAACCCAATAACAGCCTATTGTTTTTACATAGCTTCTGTACTTAACTTTGAACTGAGTTAGAACTTGAGTGGAGACGAATTCCCCTCTTATAGCTGAGATCCAGACAAAGACAAACCCAAACTCCCTCCTGAGCTTTGAAAAATCCAGTTTCCTGATTGGTCCTCTGGTCAGGTGTTTGGTTCCCTTTGTTAATCCTTTACAGGTAAAAGAAACATTAACCCTTAGCTATCTGTTTATGACACTATCACTGCTGAAGGTGCACTGGTGTAGAAGCAGTGAAAGCTCAAGCATTTATCAGCTGCTGGTAGGTTAACCTCAGTGTCATCTAACCTGGCTCAGAGCAGGTCTAGACAACACAGTAATCAAATACTAGTGAACAGTCTATTTCACTGATGGACCCATAATAGTGGACAATGTTGTAGGAGCAGGGAAATGTACTAGCGTACATAAGGGCATAAAGTTGTAAGGCTCCCCAGTGTCATAGATTGTGAGGCTAAAAGCTAAAAGGGTCCATTGTGATCATCTAGTCTGACTTCCTGCATGGGACAGGTCATAGGACTTCCCTGAATTAATTCCTCTGTGAACTAGAGGATATCTTTTTTAGAAAAACATTCAGTCTTGATTTAAAAATTGCCAGTGATAGAGAATCTACAGCAAACCTTGGCAAATTGTTCTGTTGGTTAATTACCCTCACTGTTAAAAATTTATCTCATATTTTGAGTCTGAATTATCAGTTTCTAGTCTTTGAACCAAGTTAAACCTTTGTCTGCTAGATTGAAGAGTCCATTATCAAAGTTTTGTTTCCTGTGTAGGTTCTTATGGACTGTGATTAAATCATCCCTTAACCTTTTCTTGGTTAAGCTAAACAAATTAAGGTCCTTGAGTCTATAGCTAAGGCATGCTTTCTAATCCTTTAATAATTCTTGATTCTTTTCTGAACCCTCTCCAATTAATCAACATCCTTCTTGAATTGTGGACACCCAAACTGGACACAGGATCACAGAGCAGTTGCACCAGTGCCAAATACAGGAGTAATAAAACCTCCTTACTATTGCTGAATATCTGCATTCTTTGTTCTCAGATGTATAACTTTACATCTGGCAGAATTAAAAAACATGTTGTTCCCTTGTGCCCAGGTTACCAAGCAATCCTGATTGCTCTATATCAGTGACCTGTTCACTTCATTATTTACTACTCCCCCAGTCTTTGTTTCCTCTGCAAACTTTATTAGTGATTATTTTTTTTCTTCCAGATGATTGATAAAAATGTTAAATAGGATGAATCAATTATTGTGAGACCTAAATAGAAGCAAACCTGCTTTGATGATGATTTCTCATTTACAGTTACATTTTGAGGCCTATCTGTTAGCCTGTTTTAAATTAATTTTAATGCGTGCCATGTTAATTTGTTCAGAAATCTGAACCAAAATGCATGGTGCCAATTGAAATGTGGGACCAATTCAAATGCCTTACAGAATTCTGAGTATAATACATCAACACTATTATCCTTCTGAACCAAAATTGTAATCTCATAAAAAAGTTAGTTTGACAAGATCTATTTTCCATAAATCCATGCTGATTGGTATTAATTATATTACCCTCTCTTAATTCTTTATTAATCAGGTCCTGTATCAGCAGTTTCATTATTTTGCCTAGGATCGATGCCAGATTGACAGACCTTTAATTACCCAGGTTGTCCTGTTTATCCTTTTAAAATTTTAGCTTTCTGTCAGTCTTCTGGAACTTCCCTAGTATTCCACAAATTATTGAAAATCAGCTAATGGTCCAAATATGCATTTATCCCGTGCATAGTGCCACCTGGTATGCGGTATGTGTTCCACGCATGTCCTCCATATACAAAATGTCCACCAGTCAGGTAAACCACCATTCTGCATGTGGAAGTCTCACCTGATCAGGCTGCCAGCCACCCCTCCCTAAATATAGGGTATGTATAAATGTTTCTTCAATGGAGGGGCAGGGACTTTATGCTTCCTGTATATTCTTACTTGGATACATCAAGTCCTATGGCTTCAATCTACCATATGTGTTTGCCCAACATGGTGACTATCATTTCTACAATATTTTTTACCAAACTATAGCAAAACTTACTGTGGATTCAAATTTTCATCATTTTAGTAACCATAGGAGAACTTCACTTACTCATTAGTGGTATTTTAGACCAAAATCGGATTTGTGAGTTCTTAAGAATACTCTCAAATCTCAGCTTGCACACGAAAGACACCTAGTTAAAACTGGTGTATTTGCAGTAACATGAATGTATTGCATTTTCCTCCTATAAACAATATACATACATAGAATGAGGGTCACAGTTATAAGGTATCAGCACACCTTCTGATGACTACAAACTAGACATGTATCACCATTCTGCATATCAACAGAATCTTTAAAGCGTACAAAATAGCAAGTGAACATATGTCTCCTGTTATCTTTATTGGCATGTTGACATGGGTGTGTGTGTGTGTGTGTGTGACCCTGTAGAAGGACGCGGTCTCGTGTTCCAAAGAACTTTCATTCTAAAAACTTTGTAATGTCCAAAATTAACACACTGCAGGCCATTGGAGAATCATACATTTAAAAATCATGAAACAAAATACTATATATTTTTTCATCTGGGAAAAAAGTACTGAAACCAAATCAGCTGCTGAACATTTTTTTTTCAAATGCTTCTTTCACTTTCAAGATCAGCTTCAGCATAAACGGGATCATTTTCAAAGAAAGATCAAACACACAGAGAACTGAGCTGAAGAGAGAGTGCTGCTATGCTGCAAGGTGCTGAAGGCTTAATGTTAGGATCCTGAGGCTGTTAAGGCCACTGATGCTTGGGTATATATTTTAAATGAGTCAAATATAATGATCTCATGCCTGAAGTGCTTAGTTGGGCAAACAATTGAGGTGCTGCTCAGTGCACAGATACAAGAGTTTGGAAGTAGACCCAGTTGGCTAATGTATAACATAACTCACTTGGGGTGCTGTTTATTAACAAATAACCAAATCTTTCTATACTCTGCAGTCCCCAGAAGATGACTGATTCTGACTCTGCAGAAAGCCAGCACACTCCGTAAAAAAAATAAAAATAAAAATAGGGCGCTTGGGAAGCCAATGACTTGAATAAATAGCTCTCTAGCCAAATGCTGTGGATCCAGCCAGAAAGTGGAGAGCTCCTAAAAATGAGCTCCCTCACCACACATACCAAGACAGACCCAGTGTGTTTAACTATCTTGAGTAAAAACCTTTCTGGCTATAATGCAGTGTGGTTGCAATATTGCTGAGCACAGGCATTCAAAAATCTTCAACCTGCCCATCCCTGCAAATAATTTAAAATAAATATTTGAGGGTTATTTACATTTTCTTCCTGATTTCTGAATCTTCAGGTTACACTCAGGTCAAATTCTTGAGCTTTTCTCTGCAATCATGAGGATTAGAAATCCTGCCCCCGCCCCCCCGAAAGCTTGATTCTCATGCAATCTCTTGAGTCAGTGAAGCTGCTTGGACTAAATAACCACCTAATAGTGCAAATACTCATGATAAAATCATGAGCGTAGGCAAAACTGAATGTGAACAGAGTTACCTTTGTAGCATCATCCTCCTGCATTTCCCCCTCCCCACATATCGCCCCTACGAGTGGGTGGTAAATCTGTTAAAAAAGTTAATTCTGCTTATGACTGCATTAATCCAGAGCCTATTCTGTGCTGGGTAATTCCTATCTCTTCTTCCCCTTACAAAGTCTCTCTGTTTTTTCCTGTTTTAATTGTGAGGGTGGGATTGGAAGGGGCATTCCAGTTGCCTGGTTTTCGATCAAAAAGGCTGGTTGAAAAGGGGACCTGACAATGTCCGGTCAGATCTACTGATTGGACACACAAAATCCAGTTGCTGTGGGCGAGGGAGGCAGGAGGCACCAGGTCATCACCTGTGCCAGTCCCTACTCAGCTGGGGCCACTTCCGACGTACATTAGGCTGATCCGGGCAGGCAAGAGATGGGAATAGCTGTGAGTAATGGGAAAGAGGAGCAAATGGGGGGGCGAGGCCTTGGGGGGAAGAGGAGGAGGGTGAGGCCTGGGGGGAAGAGGAGGGGCAGGGTTTTTTAACATTACAAAGTTGGCAACTCTAGTTACAGTGACAGGAGGAAGCCCTGTTGCATGGGGAGTTTCTAGAGTCAGGACAGAAACTCAGATCCTCTATGCAGGTGGCGCTGTGCTTCCCATGATCTTTGAGGCTTAGGTACTGAGCGACGGTCCAGTTCATCTGGGCAGTCCCCATTTCGTTTCCTCAAACAAAATGCTTTTGAGAATATCTGATGGGTAAGTTTACATAGTTCTGTCTCTCTCTTGGGTTGCCCTGCTATGGGAGATTTGGACTGCATAATTGGGCTCTGCATGATTAGAAGTCAGTCAGGCAGCTCTGTGTTTCTACCCTTATTTCCAAATGTACAAGCATAATTTAAAAATACTGCAGCATTTGAGAAGATATTAACTACGCAGGTTTGATGAATGCTTGCTATAGATATGTATATAACCAATACCTTTCCTTTTGAATTTTAAGAGTACCACAACAAAATGTTTTGTGTAATGGGTTATTTTTCTCTTAGATGCCATTCACATTGCACACAAGTAATTTGTAAGCAAAACAAGAGCGCTGCCATCAGTCATCCCTAATATATCAGTAGTCTTAAAAAGCCTGCAGCTAGAATCAGGGTTGATCTGATTGTTGATATATATCTACTGTATTTGGGTCACAGTATGGGCCTGATGAAGTCAAATTGTAAGATGATAGCGATAAAGGGAAGACTAATCACTTGCCTAAATACAATTGAAAAGATGGCTTACATGCAAGCCATTGGTTTTCTGTCCTTTGATAAACACATGTATTTTTTTTTATCCCAGGCTTAATCTGCTAATGGTCTTCTCAGAAGGTGATTACTTTTTAGCTTGGTACAGATTTGATTATACCCATACAGCAACTGTGCTGAGCATGGCCTTTGGGATTGAATCAGGTGGTACATTTTGATTTAACAACTCTAACAGTCATCTTTTGGCATATCTTTTCTTTTTTTCCCCCCCTAGTAACAGAAGTCTCTCTAATTACATACACTCATACAATCAGCCTGTTGTACAGATTCTGTACAGTCTTAAAGGGCTGAAATATCTGCAGCTAGAAATAGGCAGGAGAATGCTGATCTCAATCTGAGACAGTTTATTAGAGAAAATGCATATATGCTTACTGAGAATAAGGTGTCATGCACAGCTCGGGTATAACCCAGTACTGTTGTATATGGGAAACTACTTGCATAAGCATTATCCAGTGGATGAATAATTTTTCTCTGATTCACCCCTCTGTTCCAAAACTCAGGATTTTTAACTGTGTAACAAGCACTTCTCTTTACCTTTTTTAGTTTTGAGTGTCATCTGCTATAGATTTGCATTTTGATTGCCACATGAGGTACAGAATATGTTTGTGTCAAAGATTTAAATTAGAATAGTGAATAGCTGGCAAAAGATGCAATCAACAATGCATAATAAGAAAAGAAATGCCATAGGAAAATGCTACCTGCAAAGGAATGTATTTCCAGACCGCTGGACGACTCTTTTGTTTTGCCTTCTGGGTGTTATGTATTGACATTCTTTGTGGGTTTTCACTGAATGAGGATTCCAGAGTAATGGGCTACCTTTAAAATTATGAGATCGTAGCAACCATTTTAGAGGCATATTCTCTGTAGCAACCCAATAATAAAGAAAAATTGCTGTCCTGTACCTGATGTTTTATGTAATTTTAAGAATTTAATCCAAGTACCAAACCTAACAGTGACAGTTTCACGTAGGAGCTCTACTCAGACAAAAATCCCATTACAGACAATCAGTTTTTTCTATGGGAAGGCAGTAATGTCAGGCACAATAATTTTAGCTCAAGTGAAACTGGTCAGAAGAAATAGTGGAAAATTTTCCTTGTTTTTCATTGAAATTGTATGTCAATGAAAACTTTCCAATTAGCTCTAATAAGTGGAAATCTTTTGTCTGCCATGGCTGGCTGGTGTGGAATTCACAACTGGGGAACTGAAAGTGGCGTTCTGCTTTGGGGCGTGCTGTAGCTCTTGGCAGAACATGTTCTCATGTGGCAGCATCAGTAGTATAAGTGACTAAAGGCTGCCATTGTTTCTTGCAATTCCCCTAAATTCAACAGGGCATTGTTTGTACAGAAATGAAGAAGAAATGTTTGTTTGTTCAGTCCCCACTGTAATTCATGCTTATGCTGAGAGTAGAAGTTAGGAAATGTTATAACCACACTCTCACTCCCTGGAAAGTACAGTGTCATGGCTGGGGTCTGTGTATCATGGTCCTGTGTTGGATGAATTGCTCATGAATGTGAATCTGTACAGCCGTAAGACAGACATTCTGTCTTTTGGCCAATCCAGATCTGTTGCTCTTTTTTTGACCCAAGTAGAGGTTTGATTGTTTTTTATTTGTTTTGGCTCTCAGAGCCAAAGACAATATGTTTCACTCTTGATACTGCATGTACTATATGTTGGGGGCTGACAATCACGGTCTCTGTACAATGAGTACTGTATGTGGTCAGTAGAGTCCCTTGCGGAGTGTGTTCATGTATTAAGTGTGTTGAGTGCACAAAGAAAAAGGCAAGAGAGTGTCAGAAAGATGAAACCAACAGAAAAATAGAGCACAAAAGTGTCTTTAGTTAACTGAATTAGGGATTAGCCACACCCATATTTTCCCAAATTACAGTAAACTACACTAATTCTAGTTTTTATGATATGATTAAAATCTTATATAATTATTATGTTTGTGTATAATTTATATTTTAATTATTTATGGAAAAATTGGGTGATTGACCCATGAGACAAATCTCAGTTGCCAGTGCTGTCCTGAACTGTACTCCCTTCCACTTGGTATGACCCTTTTCCCCACTTTGCTGACTGCCACCAAACCTACTCCCACATGACCAGACTCCCAATGTACCCTTTATCAGCACATTTTCCCCACGACCCCTGTTTGGACCTGCTTCCACCTTCAGCATGGGCTGAAATCTGGCATACAGATAGAAGAAAGTATATCAAATTTAGTTTCACTTACTACACTCCTTGTATGCCTGCCTCCGCCCACCATATATGCACTGTTCACTTACCTTGTTGCTGCTCAGAGAGATGTTAAGTGTTTCTGTTTGTACATATAAGAAAATCACTGCTTAGCGTCAGTTTTTTCTGATGGGAGGACCAGGACAGGATTTGTATAGGGTGCTGAAAGGACATAGGTAGTGTCTGCAGTTAGTTGGCCCACTCCTCTTTTCCCTCTTCATGCTTTCTTCGGGTAACCTTATCCACTCTCACAAATTCAACTGTTATGTAAAATGATCTCTCAACTCTTGACCTGTCACCAGGCAGCCAATCCCGCATTTCAGTTTGTCTCTCTGACATCTCCACCTGGGTGATTTGCCATTATTATACCATCAGTTTAAATGTCTCACCTTCTTCTGAGTCCCTCATCTGGTTCTTCCTTCCCCACTATGTGAAATATACATTTCTAATCCTCTGAGAATCTTCACATATTAGTCCCTTCAATATTTATCCACTATTGTATCACTCACGTGTTGAGTTTTGCCGTAACTTGGTTGCAATCTCTTAGGGGCTAGGATTACCTTTTAGTCTTCATTTCTACAATGATTAGCACTGTATCCTGATGGGGAGGCCACTAAGCATTACTGTAATAATATAAACAACAGATTATAATAATAAGGACTAAATTTATCTGGCATTCTATATATAAAGAATATTATAGGTCCATGATATTTCATCATGTGATATGTGACAAAGGATGTCTTTTGTCATGACTCTTCCTTAGCAAAATGTCATTGAACAACGTTTTGTTCCAGTTATTACAATTAAAGGCTCTTAGGGTTATATGTCAAACTTCAGGTTGCATAACAATAAGAACTAATTGTCATATGAAAAAAATCGCCTCTGTTATTTGTGGTTTTTAAGTCATAGTCTGAACAGAGTTAAGCATATAAAAAGTTTTGTGGATAGAATTCTTTGTGTCAACAGGCTTAACCAGCTTTATAAATTAAAAGGAGCTTTATCCAGACTTCCCCCTAAATAGTTGTGCCCAGATTAAATATCAAGATTGTTTTATGGTTCAAAGCCACCACTAATTAAGTGATAAGCTAATGCATTCTGAAGTCTGTTTTGTTTGCTCTTCTAGTCTCTGACTATTGCCAATTATAGCCCAATTAGTTCCTTTTCACTGTCAAAAGCCATTACATGAAGTGCTCTTTTTAAAAAATAGTGTGAAGAAAAGAGATAGATATGAATTTCACAGAATTTCTTATAATGTTTCAGCTTCCCTTTTCTTCCAATAACCAAAATAAATAAGAGTATCTTATCAATTTACCTTTTGTATTTCAACGACACTTCAGATCTCTAATAAGAAAGCTGGCATGCAAAATAATACACCTCTACACCGATATAACATGACCCAATATAACACAAATTCGGATATAAAGCAGTAAAGCAGCGCTCCGGGGGTGGGCTGGGAAGGAGCGGGCCGCGCGCTCCAGCAGATCACAGCAAGTTCAATATAATGCGGTTTTACTTATAATGCGGTAAGATTTTTTGGTTCCCGAGGACAGCATTCTATCGGGGTAGAGGTGTAGCTGGATAAATATGAATTCAAAGGCCAAAAGTAAATGTGTTTGTTCTAAAATGAAATGCCTTACTGGTGGAAATTGAATCAGTTTTCTTGCTATTTAAAATAAGTATGTATCTAAATTTAACATATTTATGGCAAAGACAAGTGTCAGCTCAGTGAATGAAATGACCATCTTCCTAGGCACAAAAAATAAATGGTGATTTGACTGATCCAGCATATACTGAGAGGCAAGGTGGGTGGGTGATACTATTTTGTTTCTAAATAGAAAGCTGTACGAAAATGTCAACGTAAGATTTGATGAGATCATAAAAGATCAGATGCTGTTAAAGGCTTCCAAGTCTGGTAAATTATTATTATTCTGAAGACAGCAACAAGCATCAATGTAATCCCTTAAAATACTCTTCAAAATAACTCTAATCCTGGAAATAACATTCTGCATTTGTGTAAGAATAGAAAGAAGAAAGAGGTATTAGGTTAAATACTCATATTTACCATAATTTTGTGTTATACTTTAGAGCAGTGTAAGTACCACTGTTCTGACTCCTGGACTATCTTTGGAAATAAAAAAAAAGTATAAAATGTAACTTCTAAACTTTCCCATAGAACTTGCGGACCAGTAATATGACACAGTTATGGTGGCATTAGCATGACATCTTACGGTAATATTATCTATCTCTTCTGGTGTGGCATTCTGAAGTATAATTTTGTTTTAGCTTTTTGCATAGAATAGAAATGAAATTAATATCTCTACACCAATGTCTTAGCATAAAAACCCATCCTAGGATTTTGTTTTTGATGTCACCGGAACTCGTTGATGACCTCGTTCATTAATGCAACTGATTGAAAAACCTGAAAATGTGTCAAAAATTTGGGTTGTGGAGGGGGAGAATAGTTGTGCAGAATTTTTTTTTTTAATATCAAAAACTTGGGATTTGGAAAATTCCAGCCATCTCTATTTATTAATTAAAGGTCTCAATTGACCACCTTGCAAACACTATATTTGCATTTCCATACCCAAAACATGTCTGTGTACTTCTTGCTAATATTGTACATTCTGTCCCCCAAATGCTGTTAGTTCAGTATTGACCTGTACAGATATTCTCATGTGATTCTGGTGCTGCTTGAGGGAGGATGGCATTTAGAGATTCATACTTAGGCACAGAGCCTGGTATTGGGTTTTTTTCTTGTTATCCAAGTAAAAAGTTATTTGAGGGCAGACCATGGCAGGGGCAGAATTGGAGGGTCTGATGCTGTTTGAATCCTCCTTGCTCTGTGAGGAGGGAGCATGCTATTAGACTGGAGCACTTCCCTTGGATTGGCACCACTGTTGTTGTGTACTCATAGAGTGAAGATTCTTCCTCTCTTCGCTGCCCAGCCAAGGTACACCAGCAAGGTGCTGAGTACTGGACTTGCCCCTTACAGCATTAACAAAAACATATATTGTACTGTAGACTTCTCTTGTGTCAAACTCCCATTTCTTAGTTCAAATACTCTCCAAAGCACTTTTTCATTCATGGCCAAATTGTAGTTGTTACTCAGGCAGAACTCCCTGCTTCAGTAAAGACTACAGAATTGGGCTCTCAATGAAAAATGCTTCAGAGACTATTTGGACTAAGAAGTGATTGGAATTAGATGCAAGAGAAGTCTGGGTCTCTCTTCTTCAGGATGAAACAGAAACTGCTTATTGTCATCTGCTTCTGCTTTGTCACAGAGAACACCGAACAATCTTGAATTCAAAGAAACTGATTAAATAAACAATTTTGATAACAGTGTCAAGAGTAAGATCCAGGCAATAGAAACTTTGATCAGAGAGCTTTATAAAGTTAATGTCTGGCACAGCCATTGACCAGGGAATAAAAATGTCGCTTTGGAATTAGTCACTTACTCCACTCTTATTCCTGTCACTGCTGCTGCTAAGTATGTTTGGATGTGTTTTGAAAATGTTTGAAGTTTAAACATTCTCTCATTGTTTATAAAACTGGAAGGTAGTTTGGAAAACAAAATCCAATCTAGCAATAAGGGTGTAACCCTGCACTCTTTACTCACACGAGAAGTCCCAGTGAACCTTCAGGATTGGCCTAAAATCTTGCAAAAGTTGCAACTGATTGTGAACAGATGCCTGGGATGGACCACACTAAGGCCATACTGGAAGAAATAGGGCAAACAATCCCCCAAATTGGTGGTTTATTCTGTAATTAGATTCACCGAGCCAGTACCGAAAGACCTTCTGCGGTGCTACACTGGTTAACAAGAAACCAAACACAGTCCCCTGTAGACATTCCAGCTATTGACTCCTATCTGGACAAAAAGCTATAATATAGTGAGAGGTTATTGAAAACCCATTTCACCATATGTGAGGTTCTTACTAATCCCAAAGGATCAGCCACTTACCCGTAGATAAATATATATCTCAGGTCTTACCCAAATACTATGCTGTCAGCCAATCCTTAATACACTAACTCAGGCATAGGCAACCTATGGCACACATGCCAAAGGTGGCAAGCGAGCTAATTTTCAGTGGCACTCACACTGTGCAGGTCCTGGCCACCGGTCCAGGGGGGCTCTGCATTTTAATTTAATTTTAAATGAAGCTTTTTAAACATTTTAAAAACCTTATTTACTTTACATACAACAATAGTTTAGTTATATATTATAGACTTATAGAAAGAGACCTTCTAAAAATGTTAAAATGTATTACTAGCATGCGAAACCCTAAATTAGAGTGAATAAATGAAAACTCGGCACACCACTTCTGAAAGGTTTTCAGTCTCTGCACTAAAGATTTATTAATAAAAGAAAAGAGAGTTATAAGTGGTATAGCAAAGTCCTTATATCAGTGATAGAACAGACTGCTGGCTTTCAAAAGTCTCTCTGGTAACTTCCAAAAGATTAGAAGGTCCTCAGTCCATAGTTCAATATACTCCTTTTAGTTCACAGTCCAGAGAATTTGGAGTAGGAAAGAGGCAAAATGGAGATGTTTCAGGTATCTTTTTATATCCTCTATCCTGTGCATGGAAAGTTACCATCCCAAACAAAGCCCAAAGTGGAGTCCAGGTTCACATGTCCACATCACATACCCTTACATGTTTTACTGAATCACAGGGGCTGACCATTTGCTTCTGGCTGTCTGAAGCATCCGCAGGATGACCTACTGGTCGGGATGAGTTTCTTCATTGTGAGAGTGGAGTGTCCTTAATGGGCCATCAATACTTAGCTATCTAGCCCTGTTGTAAATCTGTCTGGGGGTTGTCACTCAGGAACACCACACGTGTTTAAGATACAAGTATATAGCCAATATTTATAACGTCACATACGAAGATGATCCATACATTTAAATAAAATAAACAAAGAGGGAGGAACTTGTTGAGAATTTGAAAGTTGAAGGCAACTTGGGTGAAAGTGGTCATGAAATGGTAGAGTTCATGATTCAAAAGAATGGTCGGAGGGAGAACAGCACAATAGAGACAATGGATTTCAAGAAGGCAGAATTTAGCAAACTCGGGAAGGTGGTAGGTAAAATTTTGTGGGAAGCAAGTCTAAAGGAAAAACAATTGAAGACAGTTGGCAGTTTTTAAAAGAGACATTATTAAGGGCAGAAGAGCAAACTATCCCACTGTGTAGGAAAGACAGGAAGTATATCAAGAGACCATCCTGCCTTAACCAGGAGATCTTCAATAATCTAAAACTAAAAAAAAAGAATGCTACAAAAAGTGGAAACTTGGTCAAATTACGAAGGATGAATATAAACAAATAACACAAGTATGTAGGGACAAAATTAGAAAAGCCAAGGCACAAAATGAGATCAAACTAGCTAGGGACATAAAGGGAAACAAGAAAACATTCTACAAATACATTAAGAGCAAGAGGAAGACCACAGACAGAGTAGGTCCGTTACTCAAAGAGGGGGGAAAGATGATAACAGAAAATGTGGAAATGGCAGAGGTGCTTAATAACTTCTTTGTTTCTGTTTTCACCAAGAAGGTGGTGGTGATTGGATGTCTAACATAGTGAATGCCAGTGAAAATGAGGTAGGATCAGAGTCTAAAATAGGGAAAGAACAAGTCAAAAATTACTTAAACAAGTTAGATGTCTTCAAATCACCAGGGCCTGATGAAATGCATCCTAGAATACTCAAGGAGCTGACTGAGAGATCTGAGCCATTAGCAATTATCTCTGAAAAATCATGGAAGATGGGAGACATGCCAGAAGACTGGAAAAGGCAGATATAGTGCCCATCTATAAAAAGGGGAATCAGAACAACCCAGGAAATTACAGACCAGTCAGCTTAACTTCTGTACCCGGAAAGATAATGGTGCAAATAATTAAACAATCAGTTTGCAAACACCTAGAAGATAATAAGGTGATAGATATCAGTCAGCAAGGCTTTGTCAAGAACAAATTGTGTCAAACCAACCTGATAGCTTTCTTTGACAGGGTAACAAGCCTTGTAGATATGAGGGAAGTGGTAGATGTGGTGTATCTGGACTTTAGTAAGTCTTTTGATACTGTCTCGCATGACCTTCTCATAAACTAGAGAAATACAACCAAGATGGAGCTACTATAAAGTGGGTGCATAACTAGTTGGAAAATCATTCCCAGAGAGTAGTTATCGGTGGTTCACAGTCATGCTGGAAGGCTATAACGTGTGAGTCCCACAGGGATGGGTTCTGGGTCCAGTTCTGTTCAATATCTTCATCAGTGATTTAGATAAAGGCATAGAGAATACACTTATAAAGTTTGTGGATGATACCAAGCTGGGAGGGGTTGCAAGTGCTTTGGAGGGTCAAAATGATCTCGAAAAACTGGAGAAATGGTCTGAAGTAAATAGGACAAAAGCAAAGTACTCCACTTAGGAAGGAACAATCAGTCGCACGCATACACAATGGGAAATGACTGCCTAGGTAAGAGTACTGCAGAAAGGGATCTGGGGCTCATAGTGGATCACAAGCTAAATATGAGTCAACAGTATAAAGATGTTGCAAAAAAAGAAATCATTCTGGGATGTATTAGCAGGAGTATTGTAAGCAAGAAGTGAGAAGTGATTATTTCACTCTACTCCGCACTGATTAGACCTCAACTGGGGTATTGTGTCCAGTTCTGGGCACCACATTTGAGGAAAGATGTGGAAAATTGAAAAAAGTCCAGAGAAGAGCAATAAAAATGATTAAAGGTCTAGGAAACATGACTTGTGAGGAAAGATTGAAAAAATGGGGTTTGTTTAGTCTGGAAAAGAGAAGACTGAGAGGGGACATAACAGTTTTCAAGTACATAAAAGGTTGTTACAAGGAGGAGGGAGAAAAATTGTTCTTTGTAACCTCTGAGGATAGGACAAGAAGTAATGGGTTTAAATTGCAACAAGAGTGATTTAGGTTGGACATTAGGAAACACTTCCTAACTGTCAGAGTAGTTAAGCACTGAAATAAATTGCCTGCAGAGGTTATGGAATCTCCATCATTGGGGATTTTTAAGACCAGGTTGGACAAACACCTGTCAGGGATGGTCTAGATCAGAGGTGGGCAAACTACGGCCTGCGGGCCACATCCAGCCCACAGGACCCTCCTGCCCAGACCCTGAGCTCCTGGGCCGGGAGGCTCGCCCCTGGCCCCTCCCCCCCTGCAGCCTCTACGCGCCACACTGCCAGTGCAATGCTCTGGGCGGCCAGGCAGAGCAGTTACAGAGTGGCAGCCTGACTCTGTGCTCTGTGCTGTGCAGTGGCATAGTTGGCTCCAGCCACAGCTGTGCCACCAGTGCTCTGGCAGTGCAGGAAGGGGGCAGGGAGCAGTGGGGTTGGATAGAGGACAGGGGAGTTCGGGATGGTGGTCGGGGGTGTGAATAGGGGTTGGGGCAATCAGAGGGTGGGAAATGAGGGGGTTGAATGGGTACAGGGTTCCTGGGGGACAGTCAGGAAGGAGAGGGGGTTGAATGGGGCAGCGGGGGGCAGTCAGGGGCAGGGGTTCCGGGGGCGGTCAGGCAGAAAGAGTGAGTGAGTGGGGCAGGGGTCGGGGGGGGGAAGGTATTCAGAAAAGAGAGGAGGGGTTGGATGGGGCGGTGGAGGGAAGTCGGGTGGAGGTTTAGGGGGTGGTCAGAGGACAGGGAGAGGGAGGGGATGGGGATGGGGCAGGAGTCATGGTGGGGGGCCATCAGGGAACAGGGGTCGGATGGGGCAGGAGTCCTGGGGGGGGGCATCAGGGGGCAAGAAATGGGGGGGTATGCCTGGCTGTTTGGGGAGGCACAGCCTCCCCTAACCGGCCCTCCATATAATTTCCAAAACCCGATGCAACCCTCAGGCCAAAAAGTTTGCCTGCCTCTGGTCTAGATAACACTTACTCCTGCCCCTTGAGTGCAAGGGACTGGACTAGATGACCTCTCAAAGTCCCTTCCAATTCTATGATTCTGTACTTAGCTATTCATAATTTATCTTTTGATACCTTACATGATATACTTTGTGCAAGAGTTATGGTAATTGTGTAATATAAATTCTTATTCACAGCCTCATAGTGATGACATTCCTCCATTGCAGTTTGACAGGTATTGTGACCTCCAAGGAAATATTTTCAACCACAGTAGATATTCACCAACCAATTGTATCATAAGTCTGGAGAGGAATTGTTATGATCTGTACATTACAATCCATATAAAGCGTGTTGTTGTGATTTGTATTGCAATAGCACCTTGGAGCCCCAGTCATGGAACAGGACCCCAGTGTGCTAGGCACTGTGCAAACGCAACAAAAAGATGGTCCCTTCCCCCAGAAGCTGTCAATCTAAGTATAAAACAAGAAACAGACAGATGGGGCAGTACAAGGAACCAATGAGACAATAAAGGACAGCATGATAGGCTGTGGTCTCATTACCTCACCATCCTTATCAGTGCTAAGTTTTTAGTAGGCTTTACTGCAATGGAGAGTTTTAAGTTTTAATTTACTTTCTGTGCTGTATGGCTCAGATTCTCTTCTACACATCACTTAGCATTGCCTGAGTGTCAGAAGTATCTGTAAGAGGCAAGAATACGGATGTTCATCTACAGTTGCTAGTAAAATTTAATTCTTCAGATTTTTCCCCCCAATTTCATTTATTGTAGTGACCAAGCTAGTGGAGCAGCATAGCAAATTGTCTCTGCCAAAATTATTAGTTTTATTTAATACAAAGGTTTTTTTGTTTAAATGCAACTCTCACTAAACAAAACCCCTCAAAAAACCAAAATTAATTCTAGGGCCAAGTGTTGCCTTCTGTTACATTATACAATCCCATTAACATCAAATAGGTCGCATGGTGTAAAAAAGTACAGAATTTTGCTTATATTTTATTAGACAGGGACTTTTAAATTGGTAGAGGTGTACTGTCAATATATATTTTTAATCTATATACTTAGACACAAAGATTTCCAAAGACACTTGCTAAAACTGATTTCTTCCTGTCAGTTTTCAGGATGATATACAACAGTGTACATTTTCACTCTTCAAAACACAGTTGCATAGATTAAGAATTGGATAGGTCAGTGCACCCCATCTGGATGTTTCAGTGTGCACACAACTCATGCTCTTGAACTCATGCCCAGGCTTCACACACATGGTTGCCTGACATTTAATTCTCTGTTTTTTGGGGTTTTTTTTTTCTTTACATTTTATGTCTGTAGTGCTTCCTGTTTCTGTTGGTGTAGAGGATAGTCCTTAGCCTCTATTACCTTCCTCATGTCACTCTACATTAATTGTTACAGCCAGACACATCACAAGTGTGTGTTCTTCCTGCTGCCCTTCAGCCAGCATCCTTTGCATCTTCTGCATGTTGAAATCATATGAAATCGTTATGACCTGCTTTAGCACTTGAGAATCTCTCATTAAATATTTATCATCAACCTTCACTTCATGGTTCCTTCTTTTTTACACACTATTCAAAGAGAAGTCCTAACTGAAAAGTAGTTCTATCTATGCCATTATAAAGCTAGTGAAGAATAATCATGTGTACACAAATGAAAACCTAAAGTGAATATTCCCTTTAGCTAGAAAGGAACTGAGTCATAAAATGACACTGCCATTCAAACTGAAAAGTTCTGATTTTTCAACATCTGTGTGTCAATTTCTTTAAATGTAATGGACAAAAATGTATTATGGCATTGCACATCACAAGAACTTTGCACTGGCATTCCAGTGAAAGTGGATTGCAGTCACTTTGTAATCGCAGGTTAGTTACATTAATCAGATTCTGTGTGTGTGTTACTGCTTATGTGATAACCTCATGCTCAGGTGCAAAGTTCAGTGTGAAATGAAAGGCCAAATACTTGTAGCGCCCATGAGGTGTGCAGTCAGTTAGCACATTCTGCAGTGAGTTCTTGTTTTCATAAAATGGAAGGCTTATTTTCCTCAAATTTTATTTTATTTGTTTTAAGGGTTTTGATCCTTGAGCATTTTTTGTATTTTCTCAGGAAATGCAATTTTATGTTAGAGTGCTTATCATGTTATGGAGTCTTAAAACAGATATCTGACTCTAGGTAGATCTGAATCTGTTTCCCAATATTGTTTTGCTATGATTTTGTAACATCCTTCTACTCTCTGCCATTGAGTAGATTGGCTGCAGAATAAAAGTTGGCTGTATTGGCTGATTTCCCCCCCTCCTCTGCCCCCATTTGTTAGAAAATCAGTAGTGGCTATTAAACCACTTCATATGTGTGTGCATATAGAAGTAATATATTGCAAATGCACCCAAACTTTTGGAGCCTAAAGCCTTTGTCAGTGTGAGTACTACTTCCCAGCCTACTCCATACCATTCTTGCCCTTCCTACAGTCTGACTCAATGACTATAAAACTAGCAGGGGTATATCTGCATTACAAGAAAAACCCATAGCACCAAGTCTCTGAGCCCAGGTCAAAGGACTGTGGCTCACAGGGCTAAAAGTGGCAATGTAGTTGCTCGGGCTTGGGCTGGAGTCTGTGATCTGAAACTTAGAGAGGAGGGAGTGTCTCAGAGACTAGGCTCCAGCTCAAGCAGGAACACCCATGTTGCTATTTTTAGCCCCACAGCCTGAGCCCCACAGCCCTGAGTCAATTGACCCAGGGTCTGAAACTTGGTGCTGCAAGTGTAGACATACCCTAGGTCTCCCATTTAAGCTGCATTACTAGGTAGCTGGAGTTTAAAGAGCCACTTAACTATTACTCCAGTTTACAAGGTCATCCAGATCTTCCTGTATGATATCCTGGTCCTTCTCTGTATTGGCAATACTTCCCAGCTTTGTGTCATCCTCTAACTTTATTAGCATATTCCCACTTTTTGTGCCAAGGTCAGTAATAAAAAGATTAAATAAGATTGGTCCCAAAACCAATCCCTGAGGAATTTCACTAGTAACCTCCCTCCAGCCTGACAATTCAC
>NC_133770.1:55972138-56002463 GCF_003597395.2 Chelonoidis abingdonii | reverse complement strand
TGTGACCTATTCACCTCTTCAGTACGATCCGCTATGTGTCTCCCTTTTAACCGTTCCTTATCCGCTATGTAGTTGCTCCCTTAATTAATTAGATAAGTCCAGTGTGGAGACGTATGGTTACCCTTACTGAAATCGAGGTAAAATGGTAGATCCACTGCATTTTCCTTTGCTCTACAAATCTGGGTAACCTTCTCAGAAGGAGGGGAGATCAGGTTGGTTTGGCACCGGTCTATCTTATTGTAACCTGTGTATCCACCTTACCATTGACGATTCATGTCTTGACTACTTTTTCCTTCAGAATTTTTTCCAAACCTTGGCGTACTACGAGTGTATCTCTCCGACACATGCATAGTGTGGTCTGCGCGCTCACATTTATCCTTCTCGTCTCAACAAGACGTGACGAATTCTCTGTGTTAGGCAAATCACTATCTCCCGTTCTATACTAGGGTCAAAATCTCCTCGCTCTCTGCTGCTGAGTGCTTCAAGCATCTCATACCGTCAGCATTATTGTAATGTTATATGGGCCTGCGAATGTAGTTCTGATCAGTGTGTGCCGCCTTATCACTTATGCTACTGATGGGTGCCTACGATTGTGCACTCGCGCGCCATGCATTTCTTCGCTCACTGTAGTCGCTATAACAGCCCTGTGTCCGCTTACCTCGGTCGTGCTGGGCGTAATACTCACTCCATATCCTTGCGTTCCTATTGCGTGTCTCTCAATCACGTGCGATATTGTGCCGCTAAAGCTTCTCATGATAGGTTTCCTCTCTATATTAAGATCTTCACAGAAGACCAAGGGTGCTTCATATTGTATTAAGCGTGTATTGGGGATGGATGAGCCTTAGATTTAGTCGCTGTTAGAACGTCGCATCGTAGAGCCATCCTCTTAGGCGGTTATAGTTCACAGTCCACATAGTCCTGTACCTTTTTTCTCTCGTATTTACCTTTTCTTTTATTATGGTTACATGTTATAGAACTACTTACATACTTTCACTGATTGTGTTCCTTTGTGATCTAATTTCCATTATTTTAAGGTAATAGCCATATTTTGACACTCAAACAAGGACTCTAGTCACAGAATTATTATGCATCTACTGGTATCCTTTCCATTTCGTTATAGACTGATTTAGCGTCGGGCATAGATCGCAGTGACCTCAAAACCAACAGAGCTGTCCTCCTGCAAACCAATATTACTATTCTTCTGACTGTAGACTTCACTTCTTAAGAAATGCATTCTTCTGATATAGATAGTGGTAATTTCTTATTTCTGAGGAATCCCTCCTTGTAGAAGTTAATCACACTATTTAGCGTACTTCACATCTAGCACCGACTATGCTCTCGAGTTGTCCTTATTACTCCTCTCATCTGCTCTGCGACTTTACTCTCGGCCTCATCATACCAGATCTCCTGAGTTTTGGGTCTTAAGAGATTGGGTATCGCTCTCTCTGAATATCCTACAAGCTTCCAGCATACAGAGTTCATTTTAATTTGCTCGATTCCTGTGTGTATAGGTCTCTCTCCATTTCCAATTATTCTCGATCACCAGCCATCTCAGTCGGCTAAGAACTCTCCATAAGCATAGTAGATAATGTAGCTTCTGGGGATTGTGTGTGTCTCTCATTGTTTCATGACTAAGTCTTGTCCGTGCAAATGTTGCTTTTTAGTGCCGTGGAGCAGTATGAGGACCATGTCTCTTGCCAATAATCTCAGATCGTATCTTCCTGTTTCTCTCTGCATTCTTCTCTAGCCCCTTATCAGCTTTTACCCATATTTTTTACGATACTCATTCACGCACTATTGCCTTTTGATTTTCTTGTTATCATTTCCTAACAATGAGAGCAGCTACCCTTCAGATACCGGTACTCCAGTCGATGTTTATCGAATGACTTTCACCATGTTTTTGTTCATCCTGTATAATACTTGGTTGTTTTCTACTATTATAACGCCCAGTAATCTGAGTTCATACATTTTGTTACTCTAGGTCTTCTATTAATTTGGCTGTAACAAACTCTGGCTTGCCTTTTATAGTTCTCTTGTTGTTCTTTAGCACTGTTCAATATAGACAGTCCCTCTCAAGAAGAACGACTTAAGGCCCAGAACTCAGTATCTTACTTGTCTTGGCGATATCGCGTATTAGAAATGTAGTGCCATACTACGGTACCTTCCTTTGTATGTCCAGTCTGCGTACATGACAGCATCCCTTTTTGCTTCGTTTTTCATCCTTCTCGCTCAGTGTGTTTAAATTAATCCTGGCGTGTTGTTAGGATGCTTATCCTGGTCATCTTTCCTAGACATCATCTTCACATCTCCATTTCCTATTACTAGTTTAAGCTGTCCTATTTAATCTAGTTGTGCCTAGATGCCTCGCAATCCTTAGAAGTCTCTTTTGTCCTCACCATAGGTGTCAGACAGCTAGAAATGCTCAGAGGTGGAAGTCTCATCCCGTAGTAGAGATATAGTTCTCATCTCGTGTCTCATTCATCGTACTGAATCGATCGTCCCTCTCGTGTCGCTCTATGCATTACTCCTAAAGCCCTTCTTTATTTAGCCAACTTCTATTAGGCCTATTGTGCTTTGTAGTGCGCGGAGGGATAATCTTGTGCATCAACCTTATAGATGCGCGGTGTTTCTTTTCTCTCACAAGGAGCAAGGCAGAACAGAATTTACCCACTCAATATATAGACCATGTTCTAGCCTTGATTTACGAGGATATAATGCTTGTCTTTCGCTCAGGGCCTTGGCGCTCGCAGTATCTTTCCCCTCTCATGGATGAGATAGCATTTGCAAAGTTATAGAATTTCGCTCGAACAATTATCATTATACATCCTCATTCTACATGGAAGAGAACCATCAGTAGTGATTCTTTTGACGTTCACCGTTAGGGTCTCTTCAGTCTCTAGAGTGGTCCCATCACACGGTCCGACGATCATTCGGATTATCTTCGGCATTGTTCAAGGTATCACCGATATACCTGTTCTTGGATCAGCTCTTGATTAGTAGGGACCTGCTGCTCATTATGGTTTTTGGTTCAGTAGGAGATCCCTTAATCATGTGTTAGAACCTGGTCTTTTCCTGGTGGGACAGTGCAATTCTCTGGTCGTATCCCCTGTTGCCTCTCTGGCATAAAGTCCTTCTGGATCGTATTCCCTTGGCATCCTGCTGCAGACCCTTCCTGCTGTGAGGTCTGTATTCATATCGCTGAAGCGCAGGCCTACGGAGCTTCCATGAGCGGTGTGATCATTCTCAGGTTTTTTTGTGTTGTATGTCCCGTCTCCTTATTGGTGCTTAGTGCTCTTCGTCTTCTTCTTGACTGCTACCTTCACCACACCACCTGGCTGTGCTCCTCTTCTTCATTTTTCAACTCCGAACTTCACATGGCCAGTCAGATCAGCGTTTCTGAAGACATCTGATTAGCTCTTCTATAGTGCCCAGGTCTTTCATCATCCATGTTCTGTCTTCCTAAGTAGGTACAGAGATGATGCATTCATCCGACATGTGATTTATATACCAATTTCCAATCACCGAGCAGTCTCCCGATAGTCAGCAACAGCTGGATCGACACAGTCTCTGATTTGATCTTGGTGCATCATCTAGCAGTACGAAGAGTCACTATTTTTTATTCGGCACTAAGATTCCGGTCTTAGGACACACTGTTTTTGCTTGCCATTTCATAGGCCATATGACACCAGGCCCGTCTGGTAAACACTTACTCGACGCAGGAGGGAGCTTTATCCGCTAGCGGCATGGTGCAGATTATCCGAAAGGTAACTCAGGCTGACTCTTTTTTCTTATCTAATCGCTATTCAGCTCTTTACCTCGGCGACACCTTCCTTGATCTATTCGTAAGAACATCTTCTTACACACGTTTGTATCCTCGTCTGTCGGATCAATTTGATAGCGTAGATAGAGATGACATGTCTAGCTTATCTCTTATTTTTTTTTCAGATAACGACTATTGTGTCTGCCCTATTAGCCAGTTCCTTATCCACGTTTCACATTTTCATATTGATCCCCATCTTTGCCAATTTATATTAATAATTCACCATGTGGAACGTATTTACGCCTTACTGTGAAAATACGAGGTAAAATGGTAGATCCACTTGCATGTTCCTATGATGCGTCTACAAAATCTGTGTAACCTTCTCAGAAGGAGGAGATCAGGCTTGGTTTGCACGGTCGATCTTATTGTAAAACCATTAGTTTCTGTACCCCATTTACCATGACGATCATGGTCCTTGACTACTTTTTCCTTACAGAATTTTTTCCAAACCTTGCGATATACGAGGTATTCAATCCGACAGGCCGATAGGTGTCTCGCGGATCACATTTTTCGTCCCGTTCTAAAAGGATAAAGAAACTATAAAGTAGCGAATCTCCAGTCTTACGGAACCCCTGAGTTACAGACTCAGTAAAAATTCTTAATGGGCTTGCAATTTCATGTGCCATTCACATATTAATATTCTTGGATGAAGATTGTTGGGCCCCTGATTTCATCCCATTAAGCTGTCTGAGTTTGGTGTCTACTCGGATGTGGTATATGCTACCGCCAATCCTCATTCCTATGTGTCAGTCCTACCATTATCCCTGAGCTCCCTCATTAGCCTAATTAAAGACTCAGGCAAAGTATTGTTTTAGATAGTTGTGGGTGATGCCTTAGATATCTTAACCTCCATTCATCCCTCAGCGTTTTGTGTCCCACTTCTTCTTTCTTGTTTTCCCTCTTCTTTATATGGTTATAGAAATTACTTTGGTTTTTGACTAAATTCCTTATTCTTTAAAGTTAGCCCTTTTGAAATCAAAACGCTATCACAGATCTATTTTTGTTTATTTCCTTCCATTTAGTTTTTTAACTAATTAAGCTCATGCATCGCTCAACAAAGGTTTGTCCGCCTACAGAGCCATGTATCTCTCTCTTTTTTGGTGAAGTCCATCCCGAGAGAACAGTCCTCTGTCCATGAATGCCTCCCAGTGGCCATACATCCCAAAGCCCTCCTTTATAGCACCACTACCTTAGCCATTTGTTGATCGCCATAATCTTGTCACACCTTTGTCGCCCTTCTCTAGGAGCAGGCAGAATCCCACTAAAGATCACCTGAGCCTTGATTTCCTTAAGTGTCTTCCTCAGCCTGGCATAGTCTCCCTTGATACATTCCAGCAAGAATCTAGCCATATCATTCATTCCCACATGAAGGACAATCAGAGGATTCTTTCCTGCTCCCGTTAGGGTCCTCTTCAGCCTCAGGTCCACGTCCCATATCTTCGCATCCAGCAGACAGCACACCCTTCTGTTCTCTGGATCAGCTCTGATTACAGGCCTGTCTATTCTTCTCAGTAAGGAATCCCTAATCATGTAGACCTGCCTTTTCCTGGTGACAGTGCAATTCTCTGGTCTATCCCCTGTTCCCTCTGGCATAAAGTCCTCTGGATTCCTATTCACCCTTGCAATCCTCTGCAACCCATCCTGTATCCTCCTGGGGCTCAAGTTTGGTGTCATCTCCATTGACTTGTCCCCTCTCCTTATAGGGCTAGCTGCTCTTCTCTTCTTCCTTGCCCTCTCACCTTCACCAACCACCTGCTGTGCCTCTTCTTCATTTTCCAACTCCGCAAACCTGTTCCTGAGCTCTATTGCTCCTTCACTAGCCCATCTTTTCCTCTGTCTGGTTCACTTAGTCACATGCTTCCACCGTCCACTTTCCTCACCCAGCAGTCTCCCCCTTAGAGTTCTTTGATCCTGCTTCCATCTGCAAGTCAGAGCTTTTCCCTTCAGCCTCGTCACGTCTTTGCTCCATCATCCGCTCAACCCCCCTTGTAAACTCGACCAGAGTTTCCACCTGCATCTCCAGTACTCGGATCTTTTCTTCCATCAGCTCTATCAGGCGGCACTTCATGCAGAAAAAACTCTTTTCAGGTACCTCCTCCAGGATCATGTACGTGCCGCAGCTTCCACATCCAGTCATCTTCATTGTGTCTTCCACTGCTTGGGTCACTACAATTGCTGCCTCTGTATCTGTCATAGGCTTTCCACCTAAATCTGTAAATCTGGGAAACACAAACCAACCCCAAACCCCACCACCTACAGCAAAACAAACCCCCAGCAAGCATCAAGACTCTGCTAGAACACTCCACACTCCCTTCAGTAATCTGTGTGTTCCTCTGCCTGCCTCTCTTAGTCTTCACCCAAACTTCCCCTGTAAACTCCCACTCAGACTCCTTTGATTACAGATCTGTTTGCTGGCTCCTATGCCACTGCAGCTGTCAGACTGTGCTAAAGAACAGTGATAGTTTGAAGCAGCTCTGAGTGTTAGCTTGTTAATAGTTGAGACCAAGAGCTTAGTAGGATTCAAAGGACTAGATACTTATATGGATAATGAGAACATCCACAGTTGCATTAGATGAGAGAAAAAAAATCTGTCTGATATAAAGCCAGTTTTTCAGACTGAAGAAAACTGGACAATTTGAATGAGTCCTTTTGAAGCTTATCTGAACAGAACCTAAACTTTTATTATTTTTTTTAATTTGCACAACTATTCCGTATATTTAACAAATGACTTTCAAGATGTATATCTATAAAATAACTTTACAGCTGGGAAGCAATTTGAGGGAATCATTGTCACGTATTATGCTAGCTGGTTATTAGAGCTGTGCAAGAGCATAAGTCTGCACAGAGAGCAAGGCACCACCACCCCATGCCAGGCATTAGTCAGCCAGCATCTTGAACCTTTCACGAGGAGACACAAAAACAAGGCAAGGGGGGCTCTAGCTTCAATAAAGCCCTGCTAGGACAAGGGTACGTCCATGATCTGCTTCCTATTTCCATCAACTAGCGTAGTTGGGCCAGCATGAGAGAGGATGACAGCCATATGTGTGCACGCCCTGGCACTTTTCATAGCATGCATACACCTTACTGTGGCCATTGGCTTAATGACATGATTTAGCATTTTAGCCAGGATTTGTGGTAATGTAATTGTATTTATAATAGGTGAATGATTTTTCTTTAATTAAAAATGTATGTGAGGAAGGTTACATTTGCAAGAGACTAGAAGTACGTTTTCTGAATATGGACAAACTGAGTCTTTGCATTTTATTTTCTGTACTATAAATGTTTTGGAAATGTTATGGCAAATATACCAGGCATGGTAGGGTATGTGTTACCCTCTAGGATTCAAGGATGCCCTGAACTGGAACTCGAGTGCCCTTAGTTCATACGTAGACTTCTTATGTGACCTTAGTGAAATCATTAACATCTGTATAACCCAGTTCTCTGTCTTTAAAATGGAGGCAGTAACATTTCCCTACCTCACATGATTGTTGTGAGGTTAAATTTGATATTCATCAAATGTTCTGATGACATAGTGGTGAGTGGGATAGAAGGTCTGTAAGTAACCTCCTTACATTACATTACAAGGAGTGGTTTAAACAGGGAGGTGTTAAGGACAACTAGATTACAAAGAAACTGTGTGTATATAGGAGTATCAGAAGTAATCTTGCTCCACTATCACTCATAATGGAGGATAGGTCCATCAATGACTATTAGCCAGAATGGGCAGGTATGGTGTCCCTAGCCTCTGTGTGCCAGATGCTGGGAATGGGTGACAGGGGATGGATCACTTGATGATTACCTGTTCTGTTCATTCTCTCTGAAGCACCCGGCATTGGCTACTGTCAGATGACAGGAAGCTGGGCTAGGTTAACCTTTGGTCTGACTCCGTATGGGCTTTCTTATGTTCTCATGTACTCATTTTAAATTGATTAAAGAGAGATTTTAGACCAACCCTTTCAAATTTTAAAAGAAAGGAGGCTGCGCTACACATTACACACATAATTATTAGTGCAGTAATGTGCAGAGTTCAAATGGAATTGCCACTGCATGAAAGGATAAGTGTTTCACTTTCTCCAGAGGAATTATGAAAGCTTCTGATATCGTTCCCAATAACAGAGGAAAATCTGTAAGCATCTGGATTAGTGACTGAAACCAAGGTCCTAAAGGCCACCAAGGGAGTTGTAGAGTCAGTGTCTGAGCTTCTGTTGCAGGGGTTAGCTATTACAGTTTGAATTACTGTAAAAGGAAAGAGCATATAATAGGATTTCTGAAATCCCATTCTTTAATTCGTGTATTTCATCTGATTTTTTAAAACTAAAACAAATCTTTATAAAAGAACCCCACAAAATTCCTGTCTAGATATATAAAATCAAATATATTAGGTATTATACATGCACACAATTATTTTACGTAGTAAAATAATGCTTTATGGAGTCCTTTTCCAACACAAGTGATTCTTAAACAGAACATGCTATCACATCCCCTCTATTGTATATGTATACAGAAAAAAAAAAAAAAAAGTTAGTTGTGTGATCTTTCCCTAACACTTTTGAGTTTGGTTTCACTCTACAATTATCCATCTTTTAAACGTATGCTGTAACAGCTTTTTGTCATTTAGTGACATTAGAATATTCTGGTTGAAATTGAGGCTTCAAGATACTCCCCATCTAGTTAATACTGTAATCCTTTTTACTTTTAGGGCTAAAATTTAAGGACCTTCAACCTGGCGCTCTAAATTTGTGAATGCTCTGGTCTGGATGCACAGTCATTTGCATGAACAACTCTATATGCACTGAGAGAAAATCTGATCATTAAAATTGCATTAGTGGGCACAAATGCTGCCTGTTTGAAAATGTTTTCATGTGAATGCAGAGCTTGTAGTATTTGCAGAATTGCATGTCAAAAGAATTTACACTTTGAAAACGTGGCCCTTAATTTGATGATTTCTAAATCCAAGATTCTACATAGATTGGCTGCTTAGCAATTCTCACAGCCAACATTTTAGTATGCTCAGATGTTCATAGATTTTGTAAGGTCAGAAAAACTATTAGATCATCTAGTGTAACATGGACCAAAGAATTCCACTCAGTCACTGTTGTATTGAACCCCATAACTTGTATTTGGCCAAAAAGTGTACCATCCAGAAACGCATCCAGCGTTGACGTAAAGACTTCAACAGATTGAGAATTCATCATTTCCCACAGTGGCTTCTTCCTATGGCTAACCACTCTCACTATTTTATTTTACAAAATGCATTATTTCTTATTTGAATTTGTCTGGCTTTATTTTCCAGCACTGACTCTTGGTAAAATATTACCATCTCAACAGATATTTAGTAACCAGGATTCTTTACTACTCCTCACTTAATGTCTGTCTGCTTAATGTTATTTAAAAGTTACATCACTGCTCAATTAGGGAACACGCTTGTTTGGCTGCCTGCCCTGTCCACTGCTTGTAAGATTCTGTGGAAGAGCAGCAACTTTATAAGGGAGCATTACACAAGTTCCTCTTCTCCGCATCCTCCCCCACCCTCCTAGCACTTCCCCCACTGCCAAACAGCTGTTTGGTGGTGCTTAGGACTTTCTGGGAGGGAGGGGGAGGAGTGGGGAAGCACTGCATCTCCACTCCTCCCGCTCCTTCCCAGAAAGTCCTAAGCACTGCCAAACTTAGGACTTTTGGGGAGGCGGGGAAGGAGTGGGGATGTGATGTGGGCCAGAGAAGAGGTGGAGTGGGGGTGAGAAGAGGTGGGCCTGGAGTGGAGCAGGGATGGGAAGAGGCGGGCCTGGAGCATTCTCCGGCAAAGTCAGCGCCTGTTCTTCTCTGGGGAAGCTGCTGCTGCGAAGGTGCTTCATAATGTCCTTGCCTGCAGCGGGCTGTGCCTGTGTGGGGTAAGCCAGGGGCACTTCCCAACCACACTACAGTACAGTACTGTACAGTATATAATGCCTTTTGTCTGCCCCATACAAATTTCCTTGAAATCTAACCCCCCTATTTACATTAAATCTTATGGGAAAATTGGATTCATTTACCATAGTTTCATTTAAGTTGCATTTTTCAGGAACATAACTACAACATTAAGTGAGGAGTTACTGTATTTTAAACCACTCTTATTTGGTAAAGGTAAGATCATCTTGCCTGGCTCTTAGGAAATTCTGATCAGCTTGCAAGAAATCAGTTTTCTTCCTGCTGTAATCTCCTACTCTAGCACAGTGCTTTCTCTTATAAAAGTTAGATGGGAATAAAAAATGCAGAGATTACTAATTAGTCAAAAAGCAAAGGGATTTGCATAGAATAATGGAGTACATGCAGTTGGATGTACATTTTATTGTTATTCCATACATCTGGCTTTTTTTCTTTTGGTGGTGTCATTGATGTGACTGTGGATATTTTTGACTCCCATATAAGAGATTTCTTGTAAGTAGCTTAAGGAAAGGAAAGAAACAGAGGTGACAATGGTTCAGTAATAATGATTGCTGTAAGCATGACCAATGTGAACCACCAAAAGTTTGGTGCAAATAACTTCCATCCACATTTTAAGGGGGTGCAAGCACTAAGGTCTCCAGATTTATGATCAAATTAAATGATAGAAGTCAAATAATAGGAACCAAATTTTCCTTTTTGGTGTAAACTTGAAGGATGTATGCATGCCCATGCTAGGGCAAAAGTTGGCCCAAAGTATTGTGCAATTGAAGATGGAAAAAACAGTGTGTCTTGGGCTTTTGCTATTCAATTATAGTCTGAGTAAATAAATAATGCTTATGGAAAGCTCTTCAGGCGAATGACTACTAGCTCTAAGGGTACATTGCTTCTGGGAGAGAGCCTGCCAGTCCAGGGCTACAGATGTGTGTTGGTGGGGCTTACATTAGCATGCAAAAAATAGCTGTGTGAATAGGATGACCAGACAGCAAATGTGAAAAATTGAGACGGGTTGGGGGGGGTAATAAGGAGCCTATATAAGAAAAAGACCCAAAAATCGGGACTGTCCCTATAAAATCAGGACATCTGATCACGCTGTGTGTGAATAGTGTAGTTCTCAAGCCCGGGGAAGGGTTATGTGCATGAGGGCAGGGAGCAAGGGCTGTGAGTTCCTGAGCTCCAGCCCAAGTCACAATATCAAAGCAATGTCTGTAGTTATTTTTAATGTACTAACACAAGTCTGTGGACCCAAGCTGGGAAGATTGCTCCCAGATGCAGTGAGCACTGTAAATGTCCTTGGTGCCATTGAAAGCCCAATAATCCTTATTCTTTCTTTTTACTGCTCACTGAACACAGGGAATATTTTCATGCTGGTGAATTACAGAAATTATTAGAAATGATTTTCAAGTCTCTCTTTTTTTTCTCTGTCTCACTAGAGAGTCTTCTTGAAACAAAGTGACCTTTTCAGTTTTTTAGACTCTGTTGTTAAATTGAAAGTTTTCAGTAAATTCATGCTGATATGGATCTTTGAATCACTTATTTGGCAAGAAGGGCTGATGTTTCTTTGTCCATCACTAACCTTGCCTTTCTTCTTCTTATCAGTGGTGAGGGTTGTTTTAATTGAACTCATCCCTTCTGAAAGATATCTTGTCCCTTCCTGAAAGCCCAATTCACTATTGATTTTGAAGGATCTGACCTCTTACAATTTCCTTGTCAGTGAGTTAACCTTCTTGCCTGAAGGAGAATTGAAACAGAGGATGACATTTCTAATATCTTAAATGATGTAGCCAAAGAAGCTGCCTCAGAAGAACTACAATGCTAGCTTTTGTTTTGTAAAAAATGATAACCTTTCCTGTCTAGTCTGGTGAGAACAAAAATCCTCCTTTTACCTCTATAATATGAATCGAGGAGTGATGGTTCTTCACTCATTTGCAGGAGGCTTTCTGAGTTCTTTCCTTAATGAATGTTGTAAAACCACCAAGGTGATACTGTCAAATCTTGTTTAAATTCCTCTGTAAATTTAGATTCCAGTAATTCAGATCCAGTCAAATCAGGGAAATTGATGGACATGAAACATTTGCTTTATTGTACATGACTTCATGAGACACTCATTTAGTCTGTTAGACTGACATCACAACTGACATTTCAGCAGTTTTCATCAATTGTTCCTAATTTCTCTGTAGACAATTTTTCAAATAAATTGTTTCCTTTCTAACTCCAGCCACTGAAGCATCTTTGTACATGTTCAGTGTCCTTAGCTTACTGCTGTGTCAGTGCTAATAAATGACCAGTACCCCTGCTCAGATGTGTATATCTCTTTCCATAGACATTCCTCTAACTGAAATTAAAATACTATAGAAAAGATCTGTCCTTTCTGGGTGTGGAACAGAAGTCTAAGTTTAACTGGTAAAGTGTATCTCAAAGGTGAAGAAATACTAAGCATTGAGCACTGTATGTATTGGTTTATGAAAATAAAATTTTAAAGAGCAAGAACAAAGTTTTGTGGGAATTTATGAGTCTCAATTAGCAAAACAAATCATTCTCTATATTCTCTTGACCCTTTTTTAAATAATAACTATGTTTGATCCTGCAGTTAATTTTGCTTTATGAATCCATTGATTTAAATGATAGTTTGCACCGATAAATATTGTAAAGACTATGTATTTTAGGTTTATGGGCACAGTCTAGTAGAGGGGTCAACAACCTCTGGCACGTGGCCCGCCAGGGTAAGCACCCTGGTGGGCCGGGCCAGTGTGTTTAGCTGCCGCGTCGGCAGGTTCGGCCAATTGCGGCTACCATTGGCCACGGTTCGCTGCTCCAGGCCAATGGGGGCGGCAGGAAGCCGCAGCCAGCACATTCCTTTGCCCATGCCACTTCCCCCTGCCTCCATTGGTCAGGGACGGTGAACCACGGCCAGTGAGAGGTAGGTAAACAAACTGGCCCAGCCCTCCAGGGTGCTTACCCTGGGGAGCTGCGTGCCAGAGGTTGCCGACCCCTGGTCTAGTAGATAAGTTAGTAAATCCTATCAATCACTTCCACAAGTAATTATGCTTCCTGTTAATAACAGTGCAGAATTTCAGGCATGAAATTAAAAGTTTATTCCCTATTTTTTCCTTATTTTTTATGTCTTGATTATCCTGGAAAAGTACGGACATTGTGTTGAATGACATATTTTATTAATCTAAATCCTTAGCAAACAAACAAAAAACCATTGTTGTCCTCTTCCAAAGATTCCACCAACTTGTAAGCTCATATATAAAATCTTTCAGTCCTTGTCTGATTAATTTCTAGATAATAATGCAGTTAGAGTGCTTTGTGTAGTTGAGGGAGTTAACTTTGGAAAACCAACTGAGAACCTGGACAATTTGTAATAAACCCCCTCATATCCTAGCTCAGCTCCAAGTAGAATTTGTTATATTTAAATTTCCTTTCCTGCTGCAAGTAGACACGATATTCTTCACGGATGTTCTGCACTATTATTTGTTGGTGTACCATGGTAAAATGTTGTACTGTTCAGTACAAGAGAAGGCTGTATTTCATAATGTTCCTAAATGGCTGACATCAATGAGTATTTTGTCTCACAAAGACTATAGAGTTAGCTAATAGTTTGTAAAGGGCTCTGGGACCTGTGAGATGAAAGCCCCTACACCAGTGGTTCCCAAACCCTGGAGTTTAGTGAAATGTTACAGGGGATTATTGAGGAAAAAAATTCCCTAATGGTGAACAGAGCTGTCCATAGGGACCCCATAGGGTCAGCAGCCCAGAACCACTGAACTTCCAAGAGCTAAGCAGATTAAGCAAGCATATCTATCACACTGAGGAGATTTAAACTTCAAGACTCCTTGTATGAAATGGAAAGGGAAGTGGATACTTTTTGCTGTTTCTAAAATTAAATAGGCAGCTAGTGTTCTTCATAATAATTTTAAAAACAATAAATTTAAGCTTTGTTGTAACACGCATTGCTTGCCTGGCCTGTCCAAGACCGGAGTGCTTGTGTAGGAGGAACTCTTTGAGTTGACTTCTTAAATAGCTTCATGCTGTTTCATATCTGATACTCCTTGATGAAACATAGTCTTTAAACTAGGTTCGATGGGGACAGGTGAGCAAAGCCCACAGGTAAGTGGTGAACATGGAGACCTGGGAGATGGATGGGAAATAGGAGGGAGCGTGGGCTATAATGGTGGAGAGAAAGGAGGGTCAGGGCAAAACTGAGAGGCAAGATCAGAACCGTATCTTAGATGCCTATGTGCAAATGCAAGAAGTATGGGTAATAAGCAGGAAGAATTGGAAGTGCTAACAAATAAATACAACTATGACATTGTTGGCATCACCAAAACATGGTGGGATAATACACATGATTGGAATGTTGGTATGGATGGGTACAGCTTGCTCAGGAAGGATAGACAGGGGGGAAAGGGAGCAGGTGTTGCCTTATACATTAAAAATATGCACATTTGGACTGAGGTGGTGATGGACATAGGAGACAGAAGTGTTGAGAGTCTCTGGGTTAGGCTAAAAAGGGTTAAAAAACAAACAAACAAGGGTGATGTCATGCTAGGAGTCTACTACAGGCCACCTAACCAGGTGGAAGAGGTAGATGAGGCTTTTTTTAATCAACTAATAAAATCATCCAAAGCCCAAGATTTGGTGGTGATGGGGGACTTCAGCTATCCAGATATATGTTGGGAAAATAATGCAGTGGGGCACAGACTATCCAATAAGTTATTGGACTGCCTTGCAGACAACTTCTTATTTCAGAAGCTTGAAAAAGCTACTGCGGGAAAGCTGTTCTAGATTTGATTTTAACAAATAGGAAGGAACTCACTGAGAACTTGAAAGTGGAAGGCAGCTTGGATGAAAGTGATCATGAAATCATAGAGTTCACAGTTCTAAGGAAGGGTAGAAGGGAGTACAGCAAAATAGAGAGAGTGTATTTCAGGAAGGCAGATTTTGGTAAGCTCAGAGAGATGATAGGTAAGGTCCCATGAGAATCAAGACTGAGGGGAAAAACAACTGAGGAACGTTGGCAGTTTTTCAAAGGGACTCTATTAAGGGCCCAAAGGCAAGCTATTCTGCTGGGTAGGAAAGATAGAAAATGTGGCAAAAGACCACCTTCGCTTAACTACGAGATCTTGCATAATCTAAAAAATAAAAAAGGAGTCATAAAAAATTAAAACTAGGACAAATTACAAAGGATGAATATAGGCAAACAACACAGGAATGCAGGGGCAAGATTAGAAAGGCAAAGGCACAAAATGACTAGCTACGGGAATAAAGAGAAACAAGACGACTTTTTATCAATACATTAGAAGCAAGAGGAAGACCAAGAACAGGGTAGGCCCACTGCTCAGTAAGGAGGGAGAAACAGTATCAGGAAACTTTGGAAATCGTGGAGATGCTTAATTACTTATTTGTTTCGGTCTTCATTGAGAAGTCTGAAGGAATTCCAAAACATAGTGAATGCTAATGGGAAGCGGGTAGGTTTAGAAGATAAAATAAAAAAAGAGCCGGTTAAAAATCACTTAGAAAAGTTAGATGCCTGCACTCACCAGGACCTGATGAAATGCATCCTAGAATACTCAAGGAGCTAATAGAGGAGGTATCTGAGCCTCTAGCTATTATCTTTGGAAAGTCATGGGAGACAGGAGAGATTCCAGAAGACTGGAAGAGGGCAAATATAGTGCCCATCTACAAAAAGGGAAACAAAAACAATCCAGGAAACTACAGACCAGTTAGTTAAACTTCTGTGCCAGGGAAGCTAATGGAGCAAGTAATTAAGGAAATCCTCTGCAAACACTTGGAAGGTGGTAAGGTGATAGGGAATAGCCAGCATGGATTTGTAAAGAACAAATCTGGTCAAACCAATCTGATAGCTTTCTTTGATAGGATAACGAGCCTTGTGGATAAGGGAGAAGCAGTAGATGTGGTATACCTAGACTTTAGTAAGGCATTTGATATGGTCTTGCATGATATTCTGATCAAAAAACTAGGCAAATACAACTTAAATGGGGCTACTATAAGGTGGGTGCATAACTGGCTGGATAACTGTACTCAAAGAGTAGTTATAAATGGTTCTCAATCCTGCTGGAAAGGTATAACAAGTGGGGTTCCACAAGGGTCTGTTTTGGGACCGGTTCGGTTCAATATCTTCATCAACGACTTAGATATTGGCATAGAAAGTACACTTATTAAGTTTGCAGATGATACCAAACTGGGAGGGATTGCAACTGCTTGGGTAGGGTCATAATTCAAAATTAATCTGGACAAATTGGAGAAATGGTCTGAGGTAAACAGGATGAAGTTTAATAAAGACACAATGCAAAGTGCTGCCATTTAAGAAGGAACAATCAGTTTCACACCACACAGAATGGGAGAGACTGTCTAGGAAGGAGTATGGCAGAAAGGGATCTAGGGTTTATAGTGGATCACAAGCTGGAATGAGTCAACAGTGTGATGCTATTGCAAAAAACAACCCAATTGAATTCTGATGCATTAACAGGTGTGTGTTGTGAGCAAGACACGAGAGTCATTCTTCCGCTCTACTCTGCGCTGGTTAGACCTCAACTGGGAGTAGGTGGTCCATTGTCTGGCACTGCATTTCAAGAAAGATGTGGAGAATTGGAGACAGTCCAGAGAAGTGCAACAAGAATGACTGAGGTCTAGAGAACATGACCTATGAAGGAAGGCTGAAATAATTGGGTTTTGTTTAGTTTGGAAAGGAGACTGAGAGGGACATATAGCAGTTTTCAGGAATCTAAAGGTGTTCATACGGAGGACGGAGAAAACTTGTTCATCTTAACCTCTGAGAGTGAACAAGAGCAGTGGGCTTAAACTGCAGCAAGGAGGTTTATGTTGGACATTAGGAAAAAGTTCCTAACTGTTAGAGTGGTTAAACACTGGAATAAATTGCCTAGGGAGGTTGTGGAACCTCCATCTGTAATAAGCCTCTGTCCAAATCTGGACCTTGATCTCCAAAATCTAGTGCTTAGCATGAACCTCCAAGCTTATATACCAGCTTGGATCTTACTCGCTGCCACAATCAGGATTCTGAGTACCTGATAAACTCTCTGTCTCCCCCAAACCTTCCTGGGGGACCCCCAAGACTCAGATGCCCTAGCCTCCACAAAGGAAATAACCCACTTCCCTTCCTGCTCTTTACTCTCCTCCCAGTTTTCCCGCCCTGGGATACTAGGAGATTTTCCCTGCTTCAATCCTTGAAACACAAAACAGAGAGGATGATTTACCTTTCCCCCCTCCTTCTTCTCCCCCGCTCACCAGTCTTTCCCGAGAAAGACAGTACTCCTGGCACAGAGATTCCTATCCCTTGCCTTAACTAGGAAAAGAAAATCCAACAAGTTTAAAAAGAAAGCTTTATATAAAAAGAAAGAAAAAACACGACATGATCACTGCATAAGATGACATACACAGGGCTATCTTTAAAGAAATATGAAAATCAGCCTTATTCAAAAAGTTATCCAATTTAAACGTTCAGCAACTCCACACATGTAAATACAAAATACAATATAACCTATTGCTTTTCCTTTTTGTACTCACAAACTTGAGCAGAGGGTAGAAAGAAGCTTGGAGTAGGAAAAAAAAACAAAAAAAAAACAAACTCTTCCCTCATAGCCGAGAGAAAACAAACAGGCAGAACAAAGACAAAACACACCCAGAAGTTCCCTCCCTCACTTTGAAAATCCGGTTTCCTGATTGGTCCTCTGTCAGGTGATTGATCCTTGTTAACCCTTTACAGGTAAAAGAACATTAACCCTAGCTATCTGTTTATGACACCATCTCTGGAGATATTTAAGAGTAGGTTAGATAAATGTCTATCAGGGATGGTCTAGACAGTATTTGGTCCTGCCATGAGGGCAGGGAACTGGACTCGATGACCTCTCGAGGTCCCTTCCAGTCCTAGAGTCTATGAATCTATAGGAGGCTTGTCTTGTAACAGGCTTATTCAAAGTGATACAAGCTATGAAAGTGAGATCTTGGAAGAGTGTTGTCATTTTCATAATGTAATAAAATACTGTAATGATGAATAATAATAATAAATAGTGTGTAATAAGCATGTCATAAAAATTATATTTCCAAGATCACGGCTTTTATAGTTTATACTCAGGTAAAGGAAAAAATTCCTGGAAATATTCATTTCTAGGAGGGAGTTTGCAAGACTTGACATTTTAGTGAAAGAGGTTCACAGGTTGTTTAAGTTTGGAAACCACTGCCCTACACTAATGCAGATGTTTTACTATCTAATTGTGGTTTTGTGTTTGTTAATTACCATATTATAATTAAGGTTATGATTTTTTCACAGAGGTCGCCGAAATCATGGAATCTGTGACTTCGATTAACCTCTGTGAATTCAGCCCTGTTGCCCAGAAACTGCAGGGTCCCAGTGGCAACGGGTGCCAAGGGCCCCCTGGGAGTTCCTAGATGCCACGTGCAGTGGTGCCACAGTTCCTGGCTGCAGCGGGTGGTGTGGGGACCCTGAAGTTTCCCGTGGCCACAGGTGCTGGGTTCCCCCCGAGAGTTCCCCGCCACCATGGGCAATGGGGCTGCACTTCCTGGCTGCAGTGGGTGGCGGGGGGCCCCCCTCACAGAAGCCGGTGGATGCAGGTGGCAGGACCACAGGTCCTGGCCACAGCAGGGGCCATCCACAGCTCTGCGGGCAGCAGGGGCCTCCCAGATCTCCCAGCTGCCGTGGGGGGCAGAGGTACTCCAGAACTCTGAGTTGCCGAGGGTAGCGGGGCCTCCAAAGCTCCTGGCCACTGCTGGTGATGGGAGTATCCCAGAGTTCTGAGCCAGGAAACCCTGGCGCTCCAAGTTCCCACAGGCGGTGGCAGTTCCCAGAGCTTGGAGCAGGCCCCATAGCTGTGCAACCTCTGCAGGCAATGTGGGACCCCGCAGCTGAGCTCCCCATTTTGTCAGGTATATTTTTAGTAAAAGTCAGGGACAGGTCATGGGCTTCCACGAATTTTTATTTATTGTCCATGACTTTTACTAAAAATATTCATGACAAAATCTTAGCCTTAATTACAACAAAGACCCTCTGTCCCTAAACAGTCCTCTTCCACACATGTTTTGATGGACAACCTATTCTCCCTTCCAGTGTCTTTAAGGAGTTAGTTGAGGCTCTACCTGCTATCTTCAAATCCTGGGTGGTTTTCTAGAGGGTGAAGGGGCCAATAAGTGGCTAGCTTCTTCCCTGCTTATGCCTACTATACCAATGAGCACCACAAAGGCACTCCTTGCTGCTTGTTGCCATATTTTAGTTTCTTCTTCATGCTAAGATCCACAGGTCTGTTACAAATACTTCAACCAGCTGGCAGTTTGGAGGCACAACTAGACCTGTCTGTCCCTTGCAGTAGGGGAATGCCCACTTCTTGAAGTTCCCTCCAGTTTTTCTGCCTCCACAGCAGCCAGCAGTTCAGTCAGACCTCCCATGGCTGGCCTTACCTTGAGGCGAACTGAGACGGCTGCCTCAGGTGCCAGACTGTGGCGGGGCACCACTAAGACCAGAGTGTAGAAAATTGTATCTGCTGCTGGTGCATATGTATTCTCTCTGCTCTAGATGCACAGAGATGGTGGAGTGCTGTGCTGGAGGAAGAAGGGCACAAGAGACATGACAGGCAGGTAGGAGAAAAGGTGAGAGGGAATAGCAGAAAGTAGAAGGAGCTGCAGGGAGAGAGAGGAGGAGGAGCCTCTTCTGTACCTCCTTAGCACCCCCAGGAGCCTGGATTGATTAACACCAGCTTCTCAAGGAGCTTCCTGTTTCATGCTGCTTCCCTGAACCCACTTGAGGAGAACAGGCAGTCAACGGAAGTAGTAGGAGCCAGTTAGGCCCTTAAGATTAAGGCCAAAGTTAGTACTAACAATGAAACATACACTTTCCCTAGGCTAATAGGAAAGAATAAATCAGAAGTAGGTTGTTCTGATTCTCTTTTAAAGAAATTACAAGTTACCTCCAAGAGGTTTCTCAGATCTAAGTATTCCTGTAATGGTGCACATTGAAATGTTCTGTATTTGTAGTTGTGGTGTTGATGACCTAGTAGTCTCCTTTTAATAAGTCTTCCTGACTCTTGTAATAAAACCAAAATTGATAATGAGGACCAGATCATGCCATCCATTTTTAAGCAGAACGACAGTGAAGGCTAATAGACAGTTCTGTTTAAAAACTGGTATGAAGATATAGGCTAAGATGTCAAGACAGCTGGCTGCATTAATATTTTTATGACTTTTTTATAAAACAAAGTAAGCTCTTTTGCAAAAAAAGATGAAATAAACAGGTCTATTTTTATTCATGCCATCAAAAATTAGACAAAAGAATACTTATAATGATATTAACATGAGAAAGAGTATTATATGTTCATCAGAAGGAAAAGAGCAATGTAATGGAATTTATTGAGCTAATTCTTTATCTCAGTTATGCCTGGAATTAAAATGTGTTTATCCAGTACTCATATGAAATTATTACATACGATACAGTGAATGGCTTTACACTGCTGTCCTGATGAGACCTCAAAATTAATGTAAATCTATCCTCGTCTGAGCCACCGTGATGCCTCTATTTGTATATTCTAGCATGGATTAGAGGCCTTTCCTTTCCATCTCTTCAATGAGAGTACTATATCTATATGATGAAAACAGCATGATTTTAGGTGGAAAGTTGTCATCGAAAAACTGAAAATGGGTTTCACAGGAATTCGGCAAACTGGAGATGCTCATGAATAATATATGAATGGAGGATGTGCTTAGGAGAATGTTTCTCAGCAAGATATAAAGTATTAGTGTACTTCAAAAGATTTATGACTGGAATGTTATTTCAGTGTAACACTTAGACAATTTCAGTAATGAAATATTTAGCAGTAAATGATAAAAAAAAATTCAGCTTTATTTAATGTTCTATAATCGGAATAAGCAATTTTACAAAACTGGCAAGTAAGGTAGAAAGCACTCTCTCTGTTCAGATAAACTACTAGAAAGGACCAGGGGAGTTCCAGATTTTTATCAAAGCTATGTTCATTAGGTTCCAGTCTTCCTTTGAAGATTTTTATGCCGGAGGCCTCAGAGAACCAACCACAAAGCATTTACTCCTTTCTACCTCTTAACTGCTGCTGATTCTTGAAGGTCTGTCTTCCCTCCTCAGGAAAACATGAGGGGAGATGGGAAGAGGCTTTAGGCTTCAATGAGTATAAAGGTGCAATGCTTTACCATGTTGACAATTAGGGACAGGTCTTGTCCAGGTCTCCTGCTCCCTTGTTCCAATGTTCATTTTGGCACATTTGGGAGTTGGGGTGAATTTCTGGTCCGCTGCAGAAAATACCAAGGAAAAGACTGTGTGAGGAAAATATGTGCTGGGAAGGGAGATGAAACAGGGCACTGAGTACTACTACTAACAGTAGTAAATCTGACCCTGAATTCTAGTGCACAAAGATACTGCTCATGAATTGAATGTTTGGCATTACCAGGCTATTTGAATACTATCGTAAAAGCTGTTGTAGTGAATTTCTTGATATTTCAGCTGAGACTGTTTATGACTTGTTTGATCATGGGTTTATGTAAACACAGAGACTAGGATTATAAACCATTAGGCTGTCATGGGCATTATGGAAGAGTTGTTTGTGTTGACTGATGTACCCCGTTGTAGCATCACTCTCTCAACAGCTAGCAGTTATTGCTATCAGCAAGGAATTGGGTGGACAGGAAGGAAAGAAATGCAAGCACCGAAAACTAGACAGAGGCACGAAAATACAAACCACTCATCTGAAGAGTTTGTTTCTAACTGAGACAAGTATTTTCTCTTCTTTATTCAATATATTGGGCTGTTTTTTACTTTTTTAAGATGATCATGGTTAGCATACCATAAAGTCACAAAATATTCTTCAAGATGAGTAGTAGCTAGAAATGTGCAACATTTTAACAATGAACCATAAAACCAAGGAAATTCATGTGGGTTTAGGTTTCATTACAAGATGGACAACAAGGCTGAGTACACTGAATACCAATTAGCCCTAATTCAGAAACAGTGGCCAGCAATTAGTGTAGTTGCACAAACCAATTGAGCTAATTTGGGTTTACCCTGATTACAAGTTAGCTGAATTAGTACAAACACTTGCATGTTCTTGTATACTCATAGAGATCAGCACCAGTGCAGCTTCTATGATGTCTGGTCACTGTTTGGTAAATTTGGGTTTTCCCAGTTGTAAACAAGATCTCTGGTTCATGAATAGGGTTGCCAACTTTCTAATCACACAAAACCAAACACCCCTACCCTGCTCCTTTCCTGAGGCCCCACCCTTACCCCACCCTTCTCCAAGGCCCCGCCCCTCAGTCGCTCCATTTGCCCTCCCACCATTGCTTGCTCTACCACCCCCTCTCACTTTCACTGGGCTGGGACTGGGGGTTGGGTTGTGGGAGGATGGTGAGGGCTCTGGGGTGAGGCAGTGTGTTGGGGTGCGTGTGCGGGTATGGGCTCTGGAATGGGGTGCAGGCTCTGAGTGGGGCCAAAAATGAGGGGTTCAGGATGTGGGAGAGGGCTCCAGGCTGGGGCAGGGACTTGGGGTGGGGGATGAGGGATCTGGCTCAGGGTGCAGGCTCTGGGGTGGGGTTGGTGATAAGGGGTTTTAGGGTGGAGGATGGGGCTCCAGGCTGGGGCCAAGGGGTTCTGAGTGCAGGCTCCAGCTTGGGGGTGTGGGCTTCGGGGTGGGGATGGAGATGAAGGGTTTGGTTGCAGGACAGGGTTCTGGGTTGGAGCAAGTGGTTGGGGTGCAGGATGGGTTTCAGGATACAGGGTCCCAGAGGTGCTTACCACAGCTCCCAGAAAGTGGCTGCCAGGTCCCTGCAGCCCCTAGATGAATGGGTGGAAAGGGAGGCTCTGTGCACTGCCCTTGTACCTGCAGGCACTGCCCCCACAGCTCCCATTGGTTACAGGTCCTGGCCAGTGGGAACTGCGAAGCCGGCACTCAGGAAGGGGGCAGCACGCAGGGTTTCTGTGGCCACCCATGCACCTAGGGGCCACAGGGATCTGGAGGCCACTTCCAGGAGCCGCATGGAGCCAGAGCAGGCAGGCATCCTGCCTTAGTCCTGGTTCCCAACCGCACCGCTGTCTGGACTTTTAATGGCCCAGTCGGTGGTGCCGACTGGAGCCACCAGGGTCTTTCTTCGACCAGGCATTCCAGTAAAAAAATGGACACCTGGCATCTCTATTCATGAACATCTTGATCTATCTGGAACCAGTTTGCAGTGTATCAGGCCTGATTAAATGGAAATCATGCAAAATCATTGGTTTTCTATTATGGAAATCTGATGTAATTTGAAACTTTCTACTGAATTTTGCTTTGAGGTTTGTGAGTTAGTTTGAATACAAAATTCATGGCTGAGGGCAGTGAAAACATATGACTCAATACCAAGAAAAAAGTTCTTCCAAAACTACACGGCAAATCATAGCCTCTGTGATGCACAGTGGATCTTGAACAGGGCTTTCCAAAACTTTCCCTGCCCTACAGCAGCAAACTATTTTAGTTCTGCTGCCACCAACATTGTACTGGGATAAGGGTTTATTTCCTCACTGCTAAGAGTTATTATTGTAATGGAGCTTTAATTGAAACTGCAACTGCTTAGCCAAGATCAGAACTGTCATAATTATTACAAACTTGCATAAATAGGCTTAGATAACCAAAGTGACTTTGTTCCACCTTTGCAGTACTAAAGAAAAATTGTTACATCTCATAGTATTGTATTCACTCTTTATTCTCATTAGCCCTGCAAAGAGATCTGGCTGTCATCAAACTAATGAGTTTCTAAAGTTGACCTTAATAGTAATGTTGATATATAATTATTAATTATTTACCTATATACCACAGCCTAAAACAGGGATGGGCAAAATATAGCCCATGGGCCAGATCCAGCCCATCTAACATTTCTGTCCAGCTCACCAGGCTCTTTGGCTGCCCCCTCGCAATCTCCGGTCTACTAAACATCCTGTGGCACAGTGGGGCACTCAAGTAGGCTGCCCGCCTGCTGTGGTCCCACGCCACTCCCAGAAGCAGCCGGCTGCTGCTGGCATGTCTCTGCATACCCCTGCTGAGGGGGAGGTGACTCAGTGCACTGTGCTCACAGCTAGCATTGGCTGGAAACCAGCCAATGGGAGCTTGGGGGGCAGTGCTTGCGGGTGCACTCTCTTGTGCTCCCCAACCCCTCCTGCACCCAAACTCCCTCCCACCAATCTCTTGCACTCCAATCCCCTGCCCCTTCCGAGAGCCCCCTTCTGCACCAAACTCCCTCCAAGACCCCGCATCCCCTCAATTAATATAGTAGAAATGTGCAGCCTGTAACAACTCACCAAAATTTGTGGAGTGGCTCCTTGCAAAAATTATTGCCCACCACTGGCCTAAAATGTTCAAGGTGCTGTATTACATTAGGAGGAGACAGCCACTGCTTCAGTGTTGACAATTAGAAATGATAAAATCAGATGAAGGGTGGGAGAAGGGGATTCAAGCAAAGCACATGAATAATAATTCAATTGGGGTAATAAAGCCCTACAGCCTAGTTAGTAACTTCTCAAAGGTGTCTACTGGGCACTGGAAGCAATTTTTTTTTGGTTTTTTTAGAGAAATTTTAGTGTTTTTTTTTCAGTCAACTTTCAATGTAAAAGATGAAGAAGAGGGGCACTTTATTAATACATTAATATGTTTTAACACCATCTCTAACTAAACCAAAAATATTTGTATTTAGCTTTTGATCTGTGAAAACAGACCAAAAGAGAAAAATATATTTTCAATATCTCACAAATCAAGAGTATTTATTACAATATAACCAGAAACTCAGATATGTAACTGCTTTTCAAAATTTAGAAAGCTCGGTCTTTTTTTAAACTATACACTCAACTTAAGTATTCCTTTCTTGTATGCATTCAGTATTCATTTTGGCTGCTACTCCTAGGCTACATTTTATGGTAGGAAATATATATAGTTAGAGGATACAAATTCATACTATAAAAAAGCTTTTGAGGAAGGAATGTTTAAAAAGCTGAATATTATTTTTATTGAAAACCAGCTTATGTTACAGCAAACCAAATGGAAAAGATTGCATAACAGGTTGTGACAAAAATGCAAAGCCTCATCATTTTTCACAATGATCTGTCAGTCTTTTGTTTATATATATATATATACACACACACACACACATAGCAGCAAATGCACTAAATTACAGTATTGTACCAGCCATTCTGGAAGCTGTCAGTGTTTTCACTATAAATACTTATTATCACGGTTTTATATCTCTGTAAATTCAAATTACAGTGGGCAGAAATGTGATATACAAATTCTCAGTTCTGATGTAGTTTGTTTAAAAATTGCAATCAGTTCAACCAAAGGAGTGACATAAAAATTATAAACAACAACTATATAAACTTGTAAGGAGCTTAGATGCTCTTCTCCCCTTCCCCCCAAGTTCTGAACTAGTTAGTTTTCAGATTTTGTAGGCAGAAGAACAAAGGAATTGGAATTATATTTTAAAAGAATTATTAAGCATGCAGATTACTTTCTGTATTTTATACTGTACAAATTATACACTCTACACTCTGTCAAAACTTGTAATCAATGAGAGAATCAGAGCCCATTGTAAAGTAATATCAGTGTAAGTTACTATACCATTTAATCAGTGAAGGAAATTAAACATAAGATGTTATAAGATGGGAGATAAAGCTCTCTTACACTCTGAGACAATAGAGCCGTGTGCGCCTAGGTACAGCAGCAGTGATGATTCTCCACTGGGGAATATTGTAACTATAAGTTATGTTTCATGGGACACATTTTTCTTGTCTTATTCACACAAGTGGTCCAATTAAAGACAGAAGGACTACTCATGAGTTAGGTGAGCAAAATATGCAGGGCTGGCCTGACCATGAAGCGAACTGAGGTTGCCGCCTCAGGTGCCAGACTGGGGGGGGGGGAGGTGCCACTAGGACCCAGAGTGTAGAAAATTGTGTCTGCTGCTGGCGCATATGTATTCTCTCTGCTCTAGATGCACAGAGATGGTGGAGTGCTGTGCTGGAGGAAGGAGGGCACAAAAGACATAACAGGCAGGCAGAAGAAAAGGTGAAGGGATAACGAAGCAGCCGAGCGAAAGGAAGAGAAGGAGGCATCTGATGTACTCTCGTAGCACCCAGAGACTGGAACGATTGAATAAACATTCAGGAGCTCTGTTTCTGTTCTGAACCATGAGAGAATGAACATCAACTGAGTAGTAAGAAGCCAGTAGCCTTACGACGCTGATAATTTCCCTCAGATCAGTGCCTGCACACGCTTATTTTGTCCCTATCAATCTTGAGAGCCTATAGCTGGTACAGAAACAGTCATATAAGAAGAGAACCCCTTGGGGCGCATTCGAAAAAGAAAGCAAGCAAAGGAAGTTCTATCTAACAGAAAGAGTCTCCTGAATAAATACACAAGTCAATGAGCCTTCTGGCAGGAGGGAATGGTGGAGAGTGAGATGCCTGACGCAGATAGTCAAGTGAAGGTATTGCTGCTAGGCGCATCCATATCTCCTCAAAATGGATAAACCGTGGACATCCTGAAGAAGCTTAGAAGGAAGATGTGGTGGAGGCGCAAGGAAAGGCGCTGAGTTTAGTTACTAAGTCTAGAACCGGAGTGCGATACCATTGACAGCTGAGTCGCAAAGGACTGGGTTATAATACGCATGGCACCAAAGTGAATGATAGAGCTGCGAGATATGTATTCTCGGATGTGCGATTTAATGCAAGAAATGAAATAGAATTCCCTCAACAATTATGGTGTAAATCCCGTGGGAAAAGTGGAGAGTCTTGGCTTATGTACTCAAACAGACTGTGCTACTGTTTTGTTCAAACTCTTTAGCTTTTCAGCACATTGGGTCTCAGGAACAAAGACTGAAATCTGGCATGCCATGAAGGCAACAAATACAGAGAGCATTCCATAGTGAGAAGAGCTTGAGATGAGACTCGTTAGGTACAATGAGATGATAAACAAGAGAAGATGATCAGAGTCTCTTACTGGCAAAATTTGAAAAGGCATGCATTGTGGAGTGCTTTGCTACCCAAAAAGCACTGTGTGGCATTTCGATCAGCTGTAGTGCAAACAAGGAACTTCCTTAAAATGTGACTGAGGGTAAGTTTGATGCTGAACTCCAGGAGATTAAGAAGAGTCCATCAGAACGTGTAGACACTCTACTATCTGGAAAACATCAAAATGAGATCATACAGTACTGGACAAAAGTCAACCGAAACTGGGCAGATATGAAGTCTAGCAAGATTTATCTGTTGTTCGGATGCTACACTAACATCCATAACGAACAAATGCTTTAAATGGTGGCTTTTGTACAACAAAACTAGTGAAAAGTCGTCAGAGTGTTCTAGAATTTTTGAACTGATGATACTACAGGAGTGTATGACAAATGTGGGCTTTCTTAAAGCTGGAAGATACAGGAATGTGATAGCTGACATGAAATCAGGCTATGATAATGGTGAATGTGAGAGGAAAGAAAGAGGAGTGCAGATACGAATCCGAGAGAACCATTGAGCTGTTTTTTGGTCATGCGTTCTCTTTCATTGAAGTGTCTGTGACGCAGCATCAGCTTCAGTGAGGCTTGCTGAATTTTTTAATGTAATTCAAAGCACTATGTATTTCTCTACATAATCATCGATGGCGATTGAGCAACTCTGGGAACATCCTTCTGACACTGAACATGAGTGATCACTGGATAGGGAAGAATCTGAGTGGAGATGAATAGAGCAAAATCAAAACATATATGATGGGGATAGAATAGGATGCCAATGTCCATAAGGAGGATGAATGCATTGTTAAGAACTTTCGTGTGAGAAGAGTGCAGAGGGAAGAGAATTCACAAAGCATGTCATAACTTTCAAATTGTCTGTGTGGCTTAGTATTGTTGGCATACATATTCTTTGGAAATAAATGTGTTAAGCAAGAGCGTCAGTGTGTTGACTTGATATATTGGAGCAATGGAACATGGACAAAAGCAAAGTCATAACCTAAGTCTACAGTCTTACAGGTCAGATGAGGGATTTCAAAACATTCTGAAGAGTGCACAGAAGTTGGCAGAGGACCTTCACGCTGAAGCTATTTTCCCACCCATTCAAGAATACAAGAGTCACTGAAGATGATGACATTTTAATTATGAGGCACAGGATAATCCCATAAGAGACTCCAAACAACAATTCAAAGTTGAATTCTTTAACAAGGTGCTAGATTGTGCAATACCAGTCAGTTGGAGAACATTTTCATGCACCTCAAGGAACATAGCAGTATATTTGGGATGTCATATGATATTCCAAAACTCCTCACTATGCCTGAGGAAGACCTACACCAGCAATGCAGAGCACTAGAGACAGTGTTGACACACAATTACATGTGCAATATTGATGCGCGTGATTTAGGTGATGAACTGAAAGCCCTTTCAAGATACGTTTCAACAGGCTCAACTCCAAAGGCTGTTCTGGAATATATGTGCACAAATAAGATGACTAGACTCTTTCCAAATGCTTTTGTTGCTCTGCGCATACTTCTAACACTTCCTGTAACAGTTGCCATTGGAGAATGCAGCTTCTCCAAGCTGAAGTTAATAAAAACACATCTACGCTCCACAGTGACACAGGAGAGGCTAGTCAGCCTTGCAACCATCTCAATAGAGCATGAGCTGGCCCAGACTGTGGACTTTCAGGAAGCAGTTCATATCTTTGCCACCAAGAAGGCATGGAAGGCACCACTTTGATTATTCAAACAGATGAAAATGCCAGTGTTTACTATATACAGACAAGAAAAGTTACACTTGCTATTCAGGTGTTTGAAAGTTAACTGTTACTTAAAATTTTTGAACAAGGCATTTTAAGTTGTTAGTTCTCCTTCATTGGGGTAGGTAGCAGAGGAGTACCATGAGAGGAGTAGAACTGAAAGGTCTCAGTTCTGCCTTCTTCCCAAGTATTGTCCAAAGCAAGGAGGCATGGGGGCATCATTTGAGCTGCCCGCCTCAGGTGCCAAAATGTTATGGGCCAGTCCTGAAAATATGGGCCCATTGCTGCTCCAATAGTTAGGTGCTTAGTGGAATTAGTGGAGGTACTTAGTAAGGGAAACATTATCTGAGAACATCTTTGTTTTTATGTTAAATTTTAACAATTACTTTATATATTTTATTTTTATGTAACATTTTGGGGGGGGGGGGTGTCAAAAGAGTTCCACAGACAAGTCTGACAATTAATAGGCTCAGTGGGATCAGGATCAGTAGGATCAGGAATACATATACCCAGAGAACATTAGAAGACTCTTTTGGCCCAAATTTTAAAAGTGAAGGGGTAAGCTGCATGTGGAAAAGTGCATGCACATGTGACTAGTTAAAAAATCTACATGACCTTTTGCATGTGCATACTCATTTAGTTGTGCAGTTTCACACACTTTTTTTTCCATTGACAGCTTGGTCAGACTCTTCAAAAAATATAGCCCTTAGAGTCCAAGGAATGATCAGTTTGGAGGGCCAACTAAATCAAAAGCTGCAGCATCTTTATCTGAACTAGTTTTCAATCACATTTTCTTTGTCATCTAGAGAAACAGGATCATTGTATTCTTCAAGTTTTAGAATAATTTAAAGAGTAACATTGATTGCATCCTCAACCTCACTTCAGTAAATAAGTGTGTGACCTAGAAGGAAAATCATTATTAGTTATATTTAGTTGTGCATTATTCTGCTTTCAGTTACTAATTGCTGACTACCTTTTTAATACTCTGGAAATCCCTTTCTTTTTGCCCTTTTTTCTGTGCTTTGCATTCATTTTCTTTGATGTTGACACTATCTTGTCTGCTGTGACCAGAAAGAGAGATAAGAAAGACAAAAGTGTTACAAAGAAAAGATATTCTCAAGGTGATCCATGGCACCGTTGTAAGGAGGTATGTCTGGTGAATGGAGTGTCAATGTGCAAACACAATACATTCAGCAAATGATGGTGTATCCAAGGGATTCTGAGAAGGATGAGAAAGATGCAAAAAAGTAAACATTTATCTATCAATTGGGCCTTATTGCCTGGACTTTCATTATAGCAGGTTTCTTAGATGTCATGTTAAAAATGTGCTGTAGGAGTCTCCAGTGGAATTGTACAGTACAAATGCTTAAAAAATACACACCTAAATATATATAATGAAAATACATCTAGCACTATTACAGGGCTAGTGGTATCTCTGAACCCTCTCTCGTCTTTCTAAATGTAGCTCTCTCAGGTGTTAGGCCTCTTGCCCTACTTGTATGAGGGTTGATCTCACAATTCTCCCTTTCTTAGACCAGGACCTTGCTGCACCATCCCCGGTATACCAATCGCCCTGCACATCTGAGTAGGATTCAGGCACCAGTGTTTCCTCCCTTCAGGAACCTGTTACCAGCAATATACTGACCAATAAAATTCTTAAAATATTTACATATCTCCACTGGAACAAGAAATTAGTGTAAAAAGGATATTAAAACAACCTGTACGCTGTCCCTGCCCACAGGTATATGGGATCTTGGGGAGCAATTACCACACAGGTGGGGTGCCAATTAATTTCTTTA
>NC_133770.1:55935523-55972038 GCF_003597395.2 Chelonoidis abingdonii | reverse complement strand
AAAGGCAGTGGCCCTGGTAAACAACTTAACAGCTAGGGAGGGGCGGCCACAGGAGGAGAACAAAAACAAAACGGAGTATGGGGACGGCTGTAAGAAACAAAATGGAATAGGGGGATAGCTGTAACAGACATATGCATGTCTGTTTTTTAAGCAAAAGTTCTGCTGTCCCGTAATGGTGACCTGGACATACTTGTCTCTTTCTGACACCCCTGAGTTTTCCTGTATCTCTGTGTCTGTCTGGTTCTCCCCCCACACCCTCTAGAAAGTGTCCTTTTAAAGCTGGCACATGTTCTTTCTTTTCCTGCAGTCTTCTTCAAATGTTAGTGGCTTTGGTCCCTCCTGGTCAAACCACTGCAGAGGGCTGTCGGGGTGACTGAGCCAGTGTCGTGAGAGCTAATAGTTCTGGCACTGTCTCTTAACTTCCCTTAAGTGGAAGCTGGTAGGTAACCATAATTTGCCATCTTCATGTTCCTGCCTGGACCATTCCAGACGGTCCCTTATTGGAGAGCACTTAATCAAAAAAGTTGTACAGTGAGAGATCCCCGAACAGCATTAACTTTTATTAAACAGCACCCTTGTATTTGTCACAACATTACTCTGCTGTGCTCATTTTGGCAACATAGCAAATTTTGGGTAAATGAACTATCAAGAATATATCCAGCATTTAGGCATTTTGCTAGCATCCCTCATCGTATTGCAGTATGCAATGTACATACATTGTTGATACCCAGGAGCTTTTCCTTTTTCATCTTTCACATTCTGCTAATGTCACACACATTCTTGGCCCCAAATAACATTCATTCTTCATTATCACCACAAATATTTAAAGTAAATACAGATAGTATAAATACACTACAATATACCCATGCTTACTTTACTACAGCTTCACATACCAGATCTGTACCTGATTTGGCTGCTGCTCTGACACTAGGTATTTCATTCTCTGCTGCCTGCTGTTTTATTCTGCTGCTTGACTGGTTCAGCTATCAGGGGCTGCACTTCATATTCTTAATTGTGTCTACCGAGTCCTCTAGCGACTCTTTGATCTGTGGCTTTTTGACTCCTCTGAGATTTGCTGCTCGGCCTAGAATTGAAACCTGTGACTTTTGTCCTGGATCTTTCTGACTTTTCCTAGCCCACTCCTTCCTCACCTTAATCCACCCCATCCCCTTACCCTTCTCTGCAGGCTTCCCATAAAGCTAATAATTGTCTAAGTCTGCAATATTTTTTTTGAGGTTCATAGTCACTTCCCTCTAAACTCAAGGAAAGTAGATTTCTACTAATCTGTCTTCCAGAGGCTCACTAAATACATTCCTCTTTAAATACTAAAAATTAAATAATAACTAGGCTGCTCGCTATCTTCTGTGTCCAGATTTCAGTTTCTGATGATAAACTGAGATCCCTAATCAAAAACAGAGTATGTGTCCAAACCTGTTTCCATTGAAGTCAGTGGCAAAATTTTCATTCATCTGAATAGGAATAAGATTAGGCCCTATGCTTTAAGATTTACAAACTATAGAAAAGATGCACACATTTTTCTAAAAAAAGGAAAAGCATCTGAAAGCCTTTTATCCACCTGCACTTATTATCCAGGATTTGAGTTTGTGGGTCCGTGTTTCTCCTTTAATTTCTGATAACATTAACACCTAAAGCAATGTAAGGAATGTAGTAGTTTGCTCTATTTTCAGGAGTTGTGAATGCCATTCTCACCCTAATGGCATGACTAGACTCTACACTGGCTGGAAGCATGTGTCTCAGCTCAGGTTGACAGACAAGCATGAGCTCCGCTCAAGCTAGTGTGCTACAAACTGCACTGTACCTGCAGCTAGTGCAGATGGTGGCTCGGGCCACCTGCTTGGATACATACCCAGAGGTCTAGGGAGGTTTGTACTCAGGTAGCTCACCCAAGTTGCTGCCCATGCTTCCCCCAGATATACTGCTGTTTTAGTGCGATAGCTCGCGCCAAGGTAGTGGATGTCAATCTATTCAACCTGGAAAACACAATCCCAAAGCATTAGGGAAATACAATAATTTGTTAGGGTATCTACAAATCATTTTGCTGTCAGCCTGGAGTGTCTTTATCTTTGAGCTTTGTCCTCATTGTAACAGTTCCCTAAAAGTTCAGAATAAACTCCCATTAATGGTTAATTCACCTAACTCCCTCTTCCCTAACAAAAATAAATATTAATCCTCCCACAGTTTAGAGAGAATCTAACTATTGTCTTCTGCAGAGATTACTGTAAAAAAAACAAAGCATCACAAATGACAAATTACATTGTAAAATCACTACAGTTACAATGAAGAGTTTCATGTAAATAAATTCTACCAACCTGCTGTCTGATTCTCGATTTACAACATGAAATGAACTGATTGCATAACAAATTAGGACACATTAATGCCACAAGTACAGCTGTGCATTTGTGACCCGTTCATGACATGCTCATCTCCATGCGGTAAAACAACTGTGGTTGAAGTGTGTCCAAAAGCAGCAATTTTTTTCCCAATACAAAAATGTTTTTGTCCACAAACAGCACATTGCCTCAACCATGATTAGTGCAATCTGGACAGCCACGCCATGCCACTTCAGCAGGGCACAGAGTGCCCAAAGAATGTACACGAAGAGCAGCTCCAATAGCTTGTAGGACAATGTTCTGTGAAGGTTGGCTATGCTAGACGTATTTTCTTAAAATTCCCCACCACTATTGTTGTTGTTCCAAGTCATAGCAATGGTGGCAGCTCTAGGCCTGTCTCCTAGCATTTAATCGCTATAATATCTGAACTTGTTCTGAGCATGAGTCTGGACTCCCATTTAAATCGTTACTTTGGTTGCTTTCATTTCTAGGTTTAGTTTTAAATGATACCACGTGGTCTAGCTCCTGTTGGATTAATTAGCATAAAGCTGTATTTTACCAATTTTATTTTTCTACAAATGTCTATCACTTCTTTTAAAGCTAAATCAGTTTCCTGCAGCTGTTTGTATATCACTTGTTCATTTTATATTGCAGTCCTCCTTATTCATATATTTGATCTTACAACATTAAATCAGTCACATGCAGTATGCAGCATTATTGCCTTTGATTATGATTACAAAGACCTCTCATACTTTTATTTATTTATTTATTTTACTGGAGCTATAGTACTTCTGAGGTTAATTCACAGTCTCTGCTAAATTTTCTTTATCTTCCTCCTCCTCCCATGTAAAAAGTGTCTGCAGTGCTACTTGGCTCATCATGCAAAGAAAAGCTATAGTATGCACTTTATGTGCTATCTCTTCAGTCTCTTTGGCCTGGTGTTAATTCTGGCATTTACTAGCTTGGCTTTACATCCTTAATCAAGTTATTTGAATGAAGTTATTTTTGTAATGTCATTCTCTCTCGCATATATTATACAATTAGATTAGTAGTTACATAAATAAAAAATAGATTATTAGATTTTAACCTGTAATCCTAAAACATACATGCTTTGCATCCCATTACCAGAAGTAGATTGCCATAGCTAACAGACCAACAACATTTGAATTAAATGCATGTGGACTTCTAAATAGTCAGATGCTCACTTTTTTTCCCTCTCACCATCTGTTTGGCTTTTGTTCCCGTACTGTGATGAATATGGTTATAGAGCTGTTCTATCGGGCTTTTTCATCCATTATTAAAATTTATTCCCACTGCTGTAAATTGACAATTCAGCTTCAATATGGTCTTCATTCAAGTGACAGGAATATTATCTGCTGCTCTGGTTTCCAAGAAGTATGGCAAGATAACCAAGGTTGCCTTCAGTATAATGTGATTAAAACAGTTATAGCACAACTAATCATTCATTATGACACTTGCCAGATACAATAATATATTATGACACATTGTGAATAATGCATATCAGAATGGTTACCAGAGCATATGTATCATGTTATAAAATTATAACAAAATATGCACATTTTATCAATTTTTTTCTATCTGCGGTGTTGGTATTTCTAGTTAAGTCATCACTATGATACTCTGACTATGAGATCTTGACTTAGAAGCCCTATAGGTGTGATGAAATAAATTGATTCATTCTCTTTCATCTTATGAGACAATTTTCTAAAAAACGAACTCTACGTTTATATTCCTTCAAATTTTTGCATGCACAAAATGTGGTTTACCTGTTGTTTACAGAATTGTACATCTACAGATTCTATTTGCATGGTGCTAATATGAGGTATTAGTCACACAGAACTAAAAGTACACATTTAGAAGCAAGTTTTGAGTTACTGAAGACACTCAAAATACCAAAATAGCATATAACTAAAAATAGATCAGTGTGCTGAAGTAAGGCAGGCACCCAGAAATTATTTTCAAAAGAAAAATACCGTTTTATTATTTTTCCCATAATTGTTTCTGCCACACAATTCCTTATAAGGTTAGAAATGTATTTGAAATATTTCTTCTACATTACGTTTGAGTTTAAAAATTAACTACTAAACTTACACTCAATGAAAATACCAAATTTTCAGGATTAACTGTGAAACTAACTTTATAGTAACTCTCACTAAGTCATGGTCGGTAAATGTTTGTGAGATGAATCATCTGGTTGAAGTTCACCTAGCCCTAAATTAATACTACCTGTTAAATTTACTAATGATTAGGAAACTTACTGTATTTAAAATAGGTTTTCTTTTCACAGACCAAAAGAGGAATGTTTTGCTATTATGAGCTATCAGGTTTGTATCCTTTAGTTCCAATGGATGTACAACAAAGTGGCAATTTCAGCTGCCAAATGAACATATATCATACACCTCACATTCCAGGCAGATGAATAGTGCACAGGTTTGCTTTCTTTGGCTCTTGTCCTGCAGTGAGCTGTGCACTGGCAGATCCCCTACACTAGCATAGAGGACCTCTGAAGTCATGCAGGATCAGGATCTCAGAATACATTATTTGTGGTTATTATTTATTAAAGTTATTCCAAAACTAATATGTCTAATATCCAATGTGGTCTGTCTAATAAATAAAATGATATAATTTTTGTTTAAATAAAACTAACTACATATTTATGAGCGATTGTAAAGGTTTCCAAAGGTTGGTAATACTCTCTAAGACAAATATACGTTAGAATATTTCTAAATGCAGGTTTTCAAAAATATCTATGTAGATAGCAGGCAATCTGTACATTAATTGTAATTAAAAAAATAACTTTCACACACATTCCTCTAGTTACATACCATTAATCCCTTACATTTTCAAATAGGAATAGAAATTTTAGACATTGATTTGTGACACAAATGTCTTTAGTTTTCTACACATTCCATTGACAGTGAGCATGAAAACTTCAGAAGTCACAAAAATTCAATAAATTTAAATGCTTTAAATAATAGCATTTGCCCTTCGATCATTTAAACCCTTGGTTCTTTTATATAACATCCCAAATGCAGTACTGACGCATAAAGATTTCTAGGAATTTTTGGGATTTGATGTTTTTGTTGCTGCCAGTAGACATCATGCTGGGAAAGCCTGACTCCCTGTTGCAGATTCTGAATTTTAACGAGAGAAGGGGAAGTGCATAGAAGCCCTTTCCAACCTCCCATCCCAATCCTGGAGATGGTCCCTCACATAGATTAGAGCAGCCTTGGAGATGCTCTAAATTACATCACCAGCTAGTAACCCCAGGGATTATTCCGGCATTTGGAGGCTGCCACATTTATTCAAGCCCCTTTTCTCCCCTGATGCTTCCCCTATGCTGGGTCAGAATCATAGCATAAAATCACAGATTTTTCCCAGCAGAGGTGTCATAAACAGATAGTAGGAGTTGATAGAACAGAAGTACTTTATATCTCTTTTGACTGTAAAGGGTTAACAAGTTCAGTAAGCCTGGCTGTCACCTGACCAGAGGACCAATCAGGGGACAGGATACTTTCAAATCTTGAGGGAGGGAAGTTTCTGTGTGTGCTGTTAGTTTTTGGTTGTTGTTCACTCTGGGGGCTCAGAGGGACCAGACATGCAACCAGGTTTCTCTCCAATCTCCCTGATACAGGCTCTTATAAGTTCAAAATAGTGAGTACTAGATAGATAAAGCGAGTTAGGCTTATGTTTGTTTTCTTTATTTGCAAATGTGCATTTGGCTGGAAGGAGTTTAATTGTGTATTTGGCTGGAAGGAGTTCAAATTTGTATTTTGCTGAAAGGATTTTAATTTGTACTTGTATACTTAGGCTGGGAGGGTATTCCCAGTGTCTATAGCTGAAAAACCCTGTACCTAATCCATCTTAAATTTACAAAGATAATTTTTACTGTTTTTCTCTCTTTAATTAAAAGTTTCTTGTTTAAGAACCTGATTGTGTTTTTATTCTGGTGAGACCCCAGGGGACTGGGTCTGGATCCACCAGGGAATTGGTGGGGAGAAAGGAGGGAAGGGGGAGAGAAAGGTTAATTTCTCTCTGTGTCAGGATTACTGTCTCTCTCAGGGAGAGTCTGGGAGGGGGAGAGAGAAGGAGGGGGGAAGGTGAATTTTCCTCTCTGTTTAAGGATTCAAGGAGTTTGAATCACAGTGATCTTCCAGGGTAACCCAGGGAGGGGAAGCCTGGGAGAGGCAACGGTGGGGGAAAGGGTTTACTTTCCTTGTGTTAAGATCCAGAGGGTCTGGGTCTTGGGGTTCCCCGGGCAAGGTTTTGGGGGGACCAGAGTGTACCAGGCACTGGAATTCCTGGTTGGTGGCAGCGCTACAAGTACTAAGCTGGTAACTGAGCTTAGAGGAATTCATTTTGGTACCCCATCTTTTGGACGCTAAAGTTCAGGGTGGGGAATTATACCATGACAAGAGGATTCTCCAACACAGGGGAACTCCTCATGGGCCAGATCCACTGTCTCTAATTGGATGCACCATTCGGTCACCCTGATTTGAAAAGATTAATAACAAAATTTCAAATCACTTCACTTTCCTATCCCACAGTTTCATCCTCTGTAAAGTGGGGTTGACAGTACAGCACCTCCTCAAGTGTTTTCAGATCTGTGAGTGAAAAGTGCTGTATTAGTGAATTATTTATTTACAATGTAGTAAACCGGGGTGTGGGGTACCATACATACATTAAGCATTTACCTGATTCCCTCATGAGTCATTTACATGCTCCAAGAGATTTTCATAGCAGCTGTAACATAACACTGTGGTATGTGTTGGCGCATAAAATTGGAGTGGGAGCCAGCCAGCCACTGTAGGGATGGAAATTATCAGACCTATATAAATTAGGTGCACTTTCAACGGCAATGTTCTGATTGCCTCTCGCAACCTAGCACTGTCCTGTGGGGCTCCACAAACAAATTTACTATTCACTTAAATGAGATTCCCCAACACAGAGCATTTTCTGACCCATTACCCTATTGAAATTTGGTACCTTTATGCAAAACAGCACTCAAGATCACATTTGTTCAAAACATACTAATATATAAAATGTATATTAATGTAAAAATGTATTAAACCAATAATCTGCAATATTAACTTCAGTATTGATCCATTTATTATACAACCATGTTTCAGCAGGCACATGTTCTCTACAAGATGTTCCCCTAATATGGATCATTGTTACCTTGCATTTATTGTTAATCTGTGGTGCCAATATTTTCAGTAAACTTAGTCATAAATGTCCTATGTGTGAACATTAAGTGCATATAAGCATGTTTTTTTTTCAACCAACCTTGTGCTATGTGTCTGTCCTTTTTTGTTCTATACATTATTGCATCCTGGTGCAAAAAAGCATTTGTTAAAATGACCCAAATTCATCTCTGGAATAATTCTATTAAACCCAGTGGTGTTACACCGAAGATTAAACTAGTCTAACATTTAAATGTTATTTTCTCACTCTTATTTGAGACAGTTCTTTGGAATCTATGTCATGAAAACTATTTCTGTTTTTTAAATTTCATCTATCACAAAAACCACACAAGTTTGTGATTTTAGAGTGTTTGTTTTTTCTGCTGCAATATTTTTTTTAAATGTATAAAGAATTCCATGAACTTTGCTAACAGATGCAAGTAAAACACACAGGTCAAATTTGTCATCATTCTTAAGTGTCCTTTGACTTCATGATCCAAAACACACTCAAAAGCAGTTCTTCTCAGCTGTTCACATAAATATGGTTGATATTTGCCAGCAATCAATTTATAAAATTGTATGTTACTTCAGAGTGAAAGCAGAAAAGTGCAGTTCAGCAAATAGGCTACAATACATTACTAAGTTATTGGTTTGTGCAGCTCATGGTTCTTTTGCACTGGGGATTTTCAGTTCTATAAACAACCCTCTTTTAATCCAGTAGGGGAAAACAAAGCAGCTTATTTAAAGGATGTAGACATATTTTACAGTCAAGCTTATTTTAGGATGTAGGAATGAATGTCTAGTAGTTATTTTTGCATAATTTGGTTTTGGAACTATTTTATAGTGTTTCTTTTTTACACGGCTCATTTGTTGGTGCTAAAACCACCCACGGGAACAAGAAAGGGACAAGCAGGCTTTTACAAAAAGAAAAGCTCTGTTTTGAAATTATTTTGGAGGTAGGTACAGTAAAAGGTAGAATTATAAATCAACAGAATAAGGCTTTGGAACCCACAGAAGATCACAGTACTAGTGTGGAACAATATTTCATCTGTTCTCAGGGAATTTCCTACATTGCAGAGTGAATTCCGTGGGGGGAGGGGGAGACTCCTTCCTGCAGAAGAAGTGGCTGTGAAGTTCACAGAACTGTTTTTGGTAAGCATAAATAATGAGGGGATAGATTTACATTATATATTGGAATAGTATTGTGCTAAAACTCATGCTTCAAGATGTAAGATGATTACTGGAGGGGTGGGGTCTGGAAGGAGCCTTCCTCTTGTAGAGGATGGCATACTTGGAGCTTGACTTGAAGGTCAACATCATACAAACAGAAAATATAATGAATATAAGACAAAATAATACTTCCCCCCCACGCCCACCATGAAATATAATTGTGAAGTTGCATTCCATATGTTTTACGGAAATATGTTTATAAGTGTAAATATGATATAATTGGAATATGCTTCATGCAAAAGGTCTCTTGTAAGGTATCACTACAAAGCTTATAATCTACAGAGTGTGTTCATCTTATTTGTATGAATGTATCATTCTTGTATCTAAAGCTAGAAATATGAAGTATTACTCTGAGGTCCAACTGTAATTATGCAAAGTGTAGGCCATTAATGGTGGCTTAGAATCTTGATAACTCCCATTAACTGTAACAATTGGTTATAAATGGCTCTGTTTACTTGTAAGCTTTCCTGTATACCTAGGTGCCAGGCAGTGAGTAATGAAGATTCGGGACATGTAAACATGTCACATGATACTGAAATCCATCTTAAATCTGGTGCTTTTCCATTTAGAAGGAAGGATGGGAACCCAGAGGGAGAAAGGATTCTTGCCTGGTGCCAGATATATAAAAGGGGGTGGAACAGAACAAAGGGGGTTGCCAGTCATGAGAAATCCCCTAGTTACCACCTGAGCTGGAACTAACAAGAACTGTACCATGCGGAAAGGATTGAGCACAGACTAAGGAGTCTAGTCTTTGAAAGAAGCTTATTGGAACATCTCTGAGGGGAGATTTATCTGTATTCAGTTTCTTAAATATATTAGGCTTAGACTTATGTGTGTTTGTTTTATGTTGTTTGGTAACTTACTTTGTTTTGTCTATTATTACTTGAAACCACTTAAATTCTACTTTTTATACTTCATAAAATCACTTTTGTTTATTAATTAACCCAGAGTAAGTGATTAATATCTCGGGGAGCAAACAGCTGTGCATCTCTCTCTATCAGTGTTATAGAGGGCGAACAATTTGAGTTTACCCTGTATAAGCTTTATGCATAGTAAAACAGATTTATTTTGGGTTTGGATCCCATTGGGAGCTGGGTGTCTGGGTGCTGGCAATTGGTGACTTGCTGAGCAGATTTTGATTAAAGGCTACAGCTTTGGGGGCGTGGACCAGACTTTGGTCTCTGTTGCAGCAGACTAGCATGTCTGGCTCAGTGAGGCAGGGTTCTGGAGTCCCAAGCTGGCAGGGAAAATGGACTCAGAGGTAGTTTCAGCACATCAGGTAACAGTTCCAAAGGGGTCCCTGTGACCGAACCCATCACAATAATGTTTTGTGGATTAAACTCTGAGAGGCCTCACGAATCTAAACTTGAAGAAAATATCAAAGAAAACCTCAGCTCTGGGGTGTTCTATCTTCATGATGGTCTGGAAGCCACCGATTTTCTAGGTGTTCTTTCACCAAGTAGTCACATTATAATGTAATGAAGCAGCAGTCATTTCAGCCTAGTTTAATAATATTTAAACCATTGGACATTCCTTTAACATAAGAAGGATTCATGGACTTCCAGAATGGCAAGTAGTGTTGCCAGTTTAATGATTTTAGCATATGTTTTGTGATATTTGGTGTTTTTCTTTAAAGTCTTTGTTCCTGGAGAATCTCTCTGGGTGTTCTGGTTGATCACAGGATGACTATGAGCCGCCAACATGATGTGTCTGTGAAAAAGGCTAACGCAACCCTCGGATGCATCAGGCGAGGTATTTCCAATAGAGACAGGGAAGTATTAGTATTTTTATACAAGGCACTGGTCAGATTTCATCTGGAATACTGTGTGGAATTCTGGTCTCCATTGTTTAAGAAAGATGAATTCGAACTGGAAACTACTAGGATCATGGAAAACCTACCTTATAGAATGAGACTTTGAGGAGCTTGCCTGTTTAAAACAGCCTAACCAAAAGAAAGCTGAGGGGATATGATTGCTCTCTAGAAATACATCAGAGGGATGATTTAGTTGAGGATTGGTCCTACTTTGAGCAGGGGGTTGAACTAGATGACTCCCGAGGTCCCTTCCAACCCTGATAGTCTATGATTCTAGGATGGGAGAGGAGTTATTTAAATTAAGCACCTATGTGGACACAAGAACAAATGGATATAAAATGGCCATCAACAAGTTTATTCTTGAAATTAGATGAAGCTTTTTAACCATCAGAGAAGTAAAGTTCTGGAACAGCCCTTCCAAGGGGAGCAATGGGACGCAAAGAAACATAAGTGGCTTCAAGACCGAACTTGGTAAGTTTATGGAGAGGATAGTATGATCAGACTGCCTACAATGGCATGTGGCCAGTCTGCGACTGCTAGCAGATATCTCCAATGGCCTGTGATGGTACAGTAGATGGGGAGGGCTCCGAGTTACTACAGATAATTCTTTCCCAGGTGTCTGGCTGGAGGGTCTTGCCCATATGCTCAGGGTTTAACTGATCATCATATTTCGGGGTGGCAGGGAATTTTCCCCAGTTCAGATTTGCAGATACCCTGGGTTTTTTCTGTCTTCCTCTGCAGCATAGAGCATGAGTCACTTGCAGGTTTAAACTACTGTAAATGGTGGATTCTCTGTAACATTCAGACTTTAAATCATGATTTGAGGACTTCAGTAACTAAGCCAGAGGTTATGGGTGTATTACAGGAGTGTGTGGGCAAGGTTCTGTGGCCTGCAATGTACAGGAGGTCAGACTCAATGATCATAATGGTATATGAGCCAGTAATTTAAAAAAAAAATAATAAAAATACTATATATCAGGCTCTCATGGTTGTAAAACTTGTAAATGTGAATTTTAAAGGCTTATGAACCAACGACCCAAATTTATTACTTTTAAATCTCATTATTTGGAGGACTTGATTCATGATTTTTGTTCATATGATTCTTTTCTCTCCCATTCTATTGAGATTTTGTACTCTTCTTCCCCTTGGGACATAATTAAGGCCTAAGATTGATAGGTAGATAAACGAGTGAAAAGTCGTCATTTCACCCACAAGAAAATTTGTGAAACTTCTTGTCATGGATATTTACAGATTTAGGAAGTTTTGAGGGCAGTTGCCCTGAAATACAATTAATTTGCAACAAATTACAACATTTTTTCCTTAGTCAAATTAATACATTTTCATCAAAGCTTGTAGAAATACTGGCCCATGCAGTTGAATGTTTAGGAGATGAAATGTACAAAGGTCCCACTCCAGCAAACATTGTGCTGTGCTTCACTTGATGTATGTGAGTTGTCCCTTTGGTTCTCACCCACTTGATGAAGTTAAAACTTTCAAATATTCATTTTTAAGAGGAAGCCATTTTAAATTTTATACCTCTCCCTCCCCCCCCCCAAAACTCCACACAGAACTAATAAATTTTCCATTTGTCTTCTATGCTTAGAACTTTTAAAAATAGACAAGGTATTGTGTTGTTTTTGTTTTATCTTAATATTCTTTTATTCTAACTCCTTTTGCGCCATCTTTTATCCAACAGCAGATTTTATGGCTCCGTTAAAACCATTGACAGCATAGCACTGGTCTAAGGTGCAGCTGAAATTGTGGAGTTAGTTCATACTGTTCCACAGATAAATGCAGAGCCCATTTATCACCTTCTAATACAGCATTTTTACCATTTTTCACATTTACATTACTGCAGTTTGCATTTAATGTCCTAACTACAATTTTTAGCATTTAGATTAGTATGAACATGAGATTTATTTGGGCCGGCAATGCTCAGCTGTCAAGAACAATTTTTAGATATGGTGCACTCTCTCTTAAATACTTGATTATTTCACCCTTTATCTGGAGTTTAGTGACAAAGATCTGATCTTTAAAAGAGTCTCTCTTAATTAGATATGTATGGTGTATATACAAGGTGCAGTAACGTGATAAGACAGGAGTTTCCAGTCTGCAAGTTGAATGAGTTAGCTTTATGTTCAGTTGTGATTGTATTACTATCCTTGCTTTAGCTGGTTTTTATTCTTTTCCTTTAGACTTGGTTGGTGTTCTTAAATAGAACTCCATGTAATTTTCTGAGGAAATGCAATCGCTTTGTGCTCAGTGTAAATATACTTAGAATAAAATGAATATAACGATGATTATGTCATTTGTGGAAGGCTGGTTAGAGATAAACTAGGATAATCTTACTGAAATGGGAACAGAAATGTATTTGTACTTAAAACATGCATTTATTTTTCTGGGTATCTAGCTAAACCTTGAAAACCCTAATTCAAACTTAATCTGCAGAAAACAGTACAGGATTTTCATGTGCTGAATCTGGCTGCCAGCTGGCATTGCTATCATATATGTAATGCTCAGGTTTTAATATCCATAAGCAAACTGTTCAACTACAGTGCAGTGTATTGTAATCAAGAGTCTGTTCAAAAGTACACTAGCAATGGCTACAGAGACTAAGTGTCATATCTTACCATAAGTCTGCTCCCAACACTCCCACTGAAGTTGATGTTAGAGTCACAGGCGACATTCTCAATGGAAGTTTTTGAAGTCTGTGGGAGTCAGTGATAGGAGGTATCCAAACTCCTGCCAGTCACTAAATGAAAAAAAAAATGTTTAAAATTCTTTATTGCTGTCACAAGGGCTCAGCCTTGCAAATCCTATAACTTTACTCATGCAAATAGTCTCATTATGATCAGTGGGGTCATTCAGATAAATAAGGATTGCATTGTCTGGCCTCCATCGTGTGCATGGACACTGGAACTTCTCTGTCAAAGAAAGGACTTTTTAGATAGTCATCTGGTTTTATAAGATTTGTGTTTGGTGGTGGATATTTGTACTATGGAGAAATTGTATTTGTAATTTTGCTACAGAGCCTGACTTTCTCCTCTTCCAGAGTGGAGTGAAACAAAAGTTAAAAAAAAAAAAAAAAAAAAAAAAGTTTTACTTAGTACATAGGATAACTTATGAGAACATAAGTAAATTCACACTAAAGTCAGTATTATTTCAGCTTTTCAACAGAAAATTAGCAGGATTATATTTTCTTTCTTTTCTCTCCAATGTAGAGTAACTGGGCATGAATGATTTAACAGAGAACACTAAATTCAGCACAGGTTTATTTTTTTAGTTGTAATATAATCTTGTGCATATTTCATATTTCGTTTTAGCAAGACACCTATGCAAAAAGTCTGACTTTCATTTTGTGACTGTAACAATAACGTCATAGCTGAGATTTTATATACCTGAATATCATAACATTTCACCCTTAGTTCAGATTTGCAATTTCGGCAGACAGAAATGGCACCTTTTCACTTTTGATCAATTTATCAAAACTCAGGAAAATAACAGGCAGTAGCTTTCATAATAAACACAGTGACAGTCCTCCTCTTATGTAACTTGTGGATTTTTGTGAATTTGCCCTGTTGGATATTGTGCCTTTTTTTTAAAACCACAGAAACTGTTTATATTGTAAGCTTTCAAATCCATGATAATTCTAATGGTTTTGTTATTAGTCTAAACAAGTATGCCCAATGTAGACCTACTATCTCTTTTTCATCACTTATTTCTATCATTCTGTAAATTTTTGTGAACTAGTAAGACTTCATCTCTGAATATATATTTCACTAGGACTCTTGATGAGTTACTCAGAACAAAGGCTTACTTCATTGTTTCTCAAACTGGGGCCGCTGCTTGTGTAGGGAAAGCCCCTGGTGGGCTGGGCCGGTTTGCTTACCTGCCCCATCCGCAGGTCCAGCTGATTGCGGCTCCCACTGGCCACGGTTCGCTGCTCCAGGCCAATGGGAGCTAGGTCCAGCCGATCGCAGCTCCCATTGGCTGCGGTTCACCGCTCCAGGCCAATGGGGGCTTCTGGAAGTGGCGCAGGCCAAGGGTCTTACTGGCTGCCGCTTCTAGCAGCTCCCATTGGCTTGGAGCAGTGAACCATGGCCAGTGGGAGCCACGATCGGCCGGACCTGCAGACCAGACAGGTAAATAAACTGGCCCGGTCCACCAGGTGCTTTCCCTACACAAGCGGCGGCCCCAGTTTGAGAAACACTGGCTTACTTACTCTGCTTCCTTTATTTTTTAGTAGTATGGGGAGGATTTAAAAGTTGGCAAAATAGGTCTCTCATCACCTGCAATGACCACTGTTTTTCAGATTTTTTTTTTAATATTATTTTCTTTATTTGACACAATTTAGAAAAATGAGATCTATGTAGCATGTGACTATGAAGTTGGGTTGCTTTGGAAAAGCTAGACAGAAAACCAAAATCTGATCTCCAGAAGAGTTTGCCTGTAGGTTGGAGCTGAGATTATTTACACATCATGGGGAAGCCTTTCTCCCATTTTGCTGGCAAAAGAAATCTTGACAAATTAATTGTATAATGTCATAATTCTGCTGTGATCAATCCCTGATGAACTCCAGGAGCATAAATATTTTAATTACTCAACATAAGAAGAAAACTATGTAGTAAAATCCATTTATAATCACAAAAAAAGACCAGAAAACAGATGGATAGTCCCTCACTTGTTCTGTTATATAGGCTCTCTGAGATTGTACTCTGTAATAGGTGAAAATCAATAACTTTTCTTTCCCACAGATCATACAAAGATCCTACTTTGTAGGGCTTTTGTAAAAGAATATGCTCTTGAGTCTTGTGCTTTCTCGCTGTATCTTGAGTTTAATAATTAAGCAGAAATTAAATGTAAAATATGACAGTGGCTTTCATTTTGTTTCCTAGGTCCATGGGGAAGATGTATGGGAGATGATTGTGGTCCAGGTGGTATCCAAACACGGGCAGTATGGTGTGCTCATGTGGAAGGATGGACAACACTGCCCACAAATTGTAAACAGATAGAGAGGCCTGAGAACCAACAGAACTGTTTCAGGGTTTGTGACTGGCACAAAGAACTGTATGATTGGCAGTTGGGCAACTGGAATCAGTGTCAGCCAGTTATTTCAAGGAATCTTGAAAAAACAGTGGAATGCATCAAAGGAGAAGAAGGAATCCAGATGAGAGACGTTACTTGTGTCCAAAAATCAAATGGGGTTTCTGCTGAGGATGTCATATGTGAGTACTTTGAACCAAAGCCACGCCTGGAACAGGCATGCCTCATCCCTTGCCGCCAGGACTGTATTGTGGCAGAATTCTCCCCCTGGTCAGAATGTTCCAAGACTTGTGGCAATGGGCTTCAGCATCGAACTCGTCACATTGTTGCTCCATCTCAGTTTGGTGGCTCTGCCTGCCCTAACCTGACTGAATTTCAGATCTGTCACTCTACCCCATGTACTACTGAAGAAAGCATGCACAGCCTGAATGTTGGACCCTGGAGTACATGCTCAGTGCCCCACTCAAGACATATAAGGCAAGCAAGGAAACGAGGGAAGAACAAAGAAAAGGAGAAGGACCGAGAAAAAGGAGTACGGGATCCTGAAGCTCAGGAGCTTATTAAGAAAAAGAGGAATCGGAATAGACAGAACAGACAAGAGAACAAATATTGGGACATACAGATTGGATATCAGACCCGGCAGGTTACATGTACTCACAAAAATGGAAAAACTGCTGCCTTGAGGTAATCATGGTTTATTAACTTGAACATCTGTGCATCTGTCTGTATAGTTGGAACTTTAAGAAAAGAATGAATAATCTCCTTATAATTGTACTGTCATATGCACTTTTATATCAGCATAACATGATCTCTTTCTAACTCTGTCTTACCCTGTCAAGTTTAAGATTTTTCCATAATACATTTGAAAAAAACATAGCACAAGTGATGTTGATTGTACTAAATATCACTTAAACATGACCTATTAAGCATTATACACCATCCAGCCTTTTTTGTCTAAATATGTATCCCAGAAGGCTCACTGAAAGCCTGAGGTTATTCATCAAATGTGTGTTTTGTTTCTCTAGCATTTTAGCACCTTTTTCCTCCATTACAAGTGAAGCATGTTTGAGAACAGGTGATGTCTACATTATTGTATTTAAAGCTTTGGGCGCACACAGTAATAGGGCTGGTGGGAGTGTGTCTGACAGACGCTAGAAAAAGAATCTGAAAAAAGTCAACATATATCTCTTCCAGATTTTTTTGTTTTTGAGATGCAAATATGTGAAGTACTGCTGCTCTTTACACAACTGGTTTCTGTTACTGATTTTGTTTCCTATGGCTAAGCTTCCAAAAAAGATACTTCTATGAAAAATGTGTATTTTACTTCCAAATATTTTTATTCTCTCTTTCTTCCTTTTGCATCTTTCTTCTATATTTCTGGGCACAAAAACGATGCATTTTAATATAGTCAAATGTAAAGATATGTATGTAGGAGCAAACAATATGGGCCACACTTACAGACCTGTATTGTTTGCTCCTACATATGGGTGATGGGTGGAAGGTGGAAAGATGAGGATGGAAGCAGTGACCCTGAAAAAGATGTTCAGGTTTTGCCAAATAATCAGCTAAACATGAGTTTCGGGTTTAATGGTGTGGCCAACAGGACTAATGAAATCTTTGGATGTATAAATATGGGAATATCAACTAGAAGTTGGGAGGCTCTATTACCATCTCTGCATTTGACACTGGTGCAACTGCTATTGGATTACTGTTTTTGTTCTGATGTCCACAATTCAAGAAGAATGTTGATTAATTGGAGAGACTGAGAAGAGTCATGAGAACAACTACAGGATTAGAAAACATGCCTTATAGTGATAGATTCTAGGAACTCAATCTATTTAGCTTATCAGAGAAGAAGGTGAAGGCATCACAGTTTGTAAGCACTTACATGGGGAACAAACATTGTAAAATAGCCTCTTCAGTCTATCAGACAAGGGTTTAATGAAATGCAATGGCTGGAAGTTGAAGCTAGACAAATTCAGACTTGAAATAAGGTACACATTTTTAACAGTGAGAGTAATTAACCATTGGAACAACTTATCAAAAATTGTGTGGTGGATTCTTGACCACCATTAATTCTTAAATCAAGATTGGATGTTTTCGTAAAAGATATGCTCTAGTTCAAAGAGGAATTAATTCAGGGAAGTCCTATGACCTGTGTTGTACAGAATTCAGACTAGATGATCACAATTGTCCCTTCTGGCCTTATAATCTATGAATCTATCCTCTTTCTTTTTTCTGTGATTTTTCTCTCCTCCAAGGTTACATTGCTTTCTCTCTCAGAGATCTTCACTCTGATTCTGCACCCTCCCAGATTTTGACCATTCCTTCTTCTCACTGGATTCCCTTTCATGCTGTTCTGCCTCCTAGGCTTCCCTCTCCAACTGGAACTTTCCCTTCCCAAGTCCCACAGCATTCAGTATTTAAAAGTGTAATTAGTTCAACCATTCCGTCAGGGCAGCATTTAATACTGCCCTTCCAATTATGTAGAGTTTTGAGACAGGTAATACAAAAGTTCAAAAAATATTTTAAATCAATTCCTTATTACCTTATATCCATGTCTAGTTTAAAGAACCCTCCCAAATATTAGTTATAATAATATGGTCTATCATTCCTATTACTACTACATAGCGTTACATAACAGTTTTCATTTGTGGATTGCAGTGCTACACAAAAGTGGTTAAGTTTCATTATCCCTAATTTACAGAAGAGGGGAAAAAACAAAACTGAAGGCCTCATATGGTGTTCTGCTTGAGAAGACACCTAAGGCCTGATTTTTAAGTATACTTATCAGCTGCAGTTCCCCACCTGTTTTGAACTTGGCATCCAAAAGGGAGATAACTAAGTTTGGTGGACACTTAGAAATTTTATCCCAAGTGAGTCAGGAGTAGAACTGACAATATAATTCAGGTCTCTGGACTCCCGGACTAGTGGCCTGTACACCAGACTATGATGCCTCCCTTGTAAATGATCTAAAGACTTGAAAAACTGTCATACGGCAAGACATCTCCTAAAGAAGGTGGGGAATAAGGTTGGGGCATCCAATATCTGGTAGAACAAGGAGACAACCAGCTGTTCCCAATCCCCATAACCTTTGTATGAGGTGTGAGCAGTAGGATCCTAGATTAACGGGGTTGAGAGGCTGATGGCAGCCCTCTATCTGATTGAACAGATTACTATAGGAATGATGATCTCCACTGGATGAGTTATCACTGGTAGTTCCCAGTTGTGTTACTTAATAAAGTTAGGTCCTAGCATAAACATATTCGTCATGTCTGGGACAATGAGGCAGGATTCCTACAGACGACATCTTGATTCACCAAATAATTCTGATTCATTCCCAGAGTAGATCCATCCTACAGACAAAATGAGGAAGGGGTGCTGTGGAAAAATTCTATGTGATATGTAGTTAAAATTAGGGCTATCAATTAATTGCGTTTAATTCACACAATTTACAAAAAAAAATTAATTGTGATTTAAAAAAATGAATCGCAATTAATCGCAGTTTTAATCACACTGTTAAACAATAGTATACCAATTGAAATTTATCAAATATTTTTGCATGTTTTCTACATTTTCAAATATATTGATTTCAATTACAACACAGAATACAAAGTATACAGCGCTCCCTTTATATTATTATTCTAATTACAAATATTTGCACTGTAAAAATGATAGAAATAGCATTTTTCAGTTCACCTCCTACAAGTACTGTAGTGCAATCTCTTTATCATGAAAGTGCAACTTACAAATGTAGATTTTTTTTTTAGAGAACTGCACTAAAAAAAAAAAATGTTTAGAGCTGACAAGTCCACTTAGTCCTACTTCTTGTTTAGCCAATCGCTAAGAGAAACAAGTTTGTTTACATTTATGAGAGAGAATGCTGCCCGCTTCTTATTTACAATGTCACTGGAAAGTGAGAACAGGCATTTGCATGGCACCTTTGTAGCTGGCATTGCAAGATATTTACATGCCAGATATGCTAAACATTCGTATACCCCTTCATGCTTTGGCCAGCATTCCAGAGGTCATGCTTCTGTGCTGAGGACGCTCATTAAAAAAAATAAAATGCGTTAAATAATTTGTGACTGAATTCCTTGGGGGAGAATTGTATGTCTCCTTTTCTGTTTTACCTGCATTCTGCCATATATTTCATGTTATAGCAGTCTTGGGTGATGACCAGCACATGTTGTTCATTTTAAGAACACTTTCACTGCAGATTTGACAAAACGCAAAGAAGGTACCAATGTGAGATTTTTCTTAAGATAGCTACAGTACTTGACCCAAGGTTTAAGAATCTGAAGTGCCTTCCAAAATCTGAGAGGGACGAAGTAGTCTTTTAGAAGTCTTAAATGAGCAACACTGCAATGCAGAAACAACAGAACTCAAACCACCAAAAAAGAAAATCAGCCTTCTGCTGGTGGCGTCTGACTCAGATAATGAAAACGATCAAGCATTGGGCTGCACTGCTTTGGATCATTATTGAGCAGAACTTGTCAGCATCATCATGGACACAGTTTGAGGCAGGAGTCCTCCCCTCTTGCGCTCTCCTGCTCGTGCTTCCTCCTGGTATCCCATTTCCCCAAAGACAAAAGGCCCGGGGCTCCTGCTGCTGTGGGGAGCCCCGACCCTTTAAATCACCACCAGAGCCCTGCTGCCACTACCCTGGTGCTCTGGCAGCAGGGCTCGGGCCGCACTTTAAAGGGCCTGGGGCTCCTCACTGCCGGAGCCCTGGGCCCTTAAAGCACAGCCCGAGCCCCGCTGCCAGAGTGCCGGGGTAGCAGCAACAGAGCTCCACTGGCAATTTGAAGGACCTGGAATGGTGGCCAGAGCCCCGGGCCCTTTAAATTGCCCCCGAGCCCCGGGGCTCCCAGCTGCCTCTGCAGCTGGTAGCTCCAGGGGTGATTTAAAGGCCCTGCGGCTCCCAGCCCATTCTGAATCCCATCTTCTGATTGAGGCCACGCCCCTGCTCAGGACTCTGGTGTACCAGTAAATCCTTTAACTTACTTTCACCCCTGGTTGTGCTCCACCTGCGCCCCCAGTGCCAGGGTAGGATGCAGCCCTGTGTGCCCCCAAAGAATTCAAGTAGAGATATTATGCAGCTCTGTGTGCCCCCAATGCCCTGTTCCCTATGGAAAGCCCCAGTATCTGGTCTGCAGACCCCTCCCTGCTGCTGCCCTGCTCACAGTCTCCCTTCCCAACCTTCCTTCCTAGCCCACAGTACTGGGACTCTGGCAGAGCAGGTCCTGGGATGCAGGCAGATTTGTGGGGCTGCATCTAGGGAAGAAGGAACTGGAACATGCTGAGCACCAGCCACAGGCAGATTTCTCGAGCTGCAGTCAGGAAAGGCACATCCTAGAGCTTCCTTCCCTGGAAGCAGCCCTGCAAACCTACTAGCAGCCGAGGCCTTTCTTCCGATAAAAAATTGTTACTAAGTGCAATGCCTGTTGCCAATATCTGAATCCCATTCACATTAAAGTCAATAGGATGGGATCATTTTGCAGCAAGATTTTGCTATAAAGTGTATTAAGCTGCTATTGGGATTGCTGTTAAGCAGCATCCACTGTAGTTTAGTCTCCTGAGGCTGTAATACTTTGGTGTAATTTTGGTTTTTGAGTTTAGTGTAGGTGCTAGGGGATGGTTGCGGCCTGTCATGTACAGGAGATCAGAAACATCATGACATGGTTGGTTATGTTACATATTATTGTGGAAGGTTTTAGTCTAGCTGGGTATTTTAGTTTACAGTGAATACTGTTAAGCATTTGTCTGTTTAGAACCTTATCTACTTTAGTGCTGGGATTCCCTCCAAGACCTCTTTCCACTTGGTTTCCTAGGAACTCAGTTTGACTCCAGCCTTCATCACTCAAGTATTTTTATTTGGCATGCAGCAGGGTTATGCTGAGTTGATCAGACTCAAACACAGTGGGGGTGGATGTAGGGTAAATTACAGCTCCAAAGTTAAACAGAAACCTTCTCCCTTTATACACATTACACGTCATTGCATTTACTATACATTGCATCACACATTTTTGGATTGGCTGGTTAGTTTGCAGGAACAAATCCATAGCCAGCATGCACTATTCATGCTTCGACTTTCTCTTTATCTCATCTCTACAGTCTTAATTTATGGCGTCCCTTGTTATCTAGTTCATAGCAAATAGTTCCATGGTATTCTCCCTCAGACATTCTGTCTTCATAGCCTAATGACCTATTTACTTATCTTATTTAGAACAAACATTCTGTTTTCAGCCTGATCATTTCCTTCCCTAATTCTATCTTCCAAAAAATGAGACCTCCCTTCATGTGTTAATTACTCATGTTGGGCCAGGGCTGAGCTACATGCCTCTGCTTCCGTCTTTCTTTTTATATTCGCATTTGTTTAATTTGCATCATATCCCTATCTTTCTGTGCTTTCTTTTTCAAGTTTTATTACCCAAAACCACATTCCCAAGGCCACAGTGATGGTAATCATTTGAACCGCCCTTGATATTATGCTTAAAGTACAAACCAGTGGGGTGCAAGCTAACCTCGTCTGGTATAGCCCACCATGGCGTTTCCACTGCCTGAACAATATCATTCCCAATTGCTTAGTGCTTGGCTATTTGTTAGGCAATGGACACCAATTGCTCTATTTTCCTTTGTATCAAATCAGTGGTGTTAACAGATAAGGATGGTATGGGTGCAAAGAGATGGGTCACCAGTGTTTTCCATTCATTGTTGTCTGTCACAGCCTCTGTCACGTTCTCCTTCATCTGCACGCGTGGCCATAGGACATGAGTCCCAGTCTGAGTCAGAGAGGTGAGGTTCAAACAAACTCCATCCAGGTTCCCCTGGCATGGTGTCCCCACCAAAAAACTGTGATATTCCAGAGCACATACTGTGTACACACACCGTACTGCCTCCTTCACTCTCTCTTTAAAGACCAGTAATGCCCAACCTCCATCTACTGTGGTCAGGTTCAGTTGGGCTGAGCACTCACAGAACCATCTGTGCTAGATTCGTTTACAGCAGACTGTGTTTATTTCATCTCCTCCTTGTGTTGCCATGTTCACACTGAGATAATGCTGTTTATAGGTCCAATACTTTATTTTACCTATACTGTTAACATACCAGTTCTCTAGGATTACCTGTCCATCCACGAACAACAATCATTATTGTCATAGTTGAATTATAATTGTATGGGGTCCAGAATCTTCTAGCCTCACAAAATTGCAAATTTTCTTTCCCAATATTACAAATTTATTTTTCCAGTAGTGTGGTTCAGATAAGTGTGCTGTTTAATAACCTTGACCATTCCACCTATTTTATTTTTTATTCTATGCATTAGATGCATCATAAATTTGTTACCATATATGCTGCACTCAATTGCCTGAGAAACATAGATACTATTTAATAAATTAATTATAGTATTTATAGATATTAGTTAGTTAATTTTAATGTTTCATTCCTTAATGTTTGTTGAATTTTATAGGGAGACTCCAACTTCTGTGCCACCTAGTATGGCTGCCACTGTGTCCCTTCTAGCTCAACAGTTTCTGTAGAGTATCTTTTTACAAAATAAAAAAAGATTGTATGGTTGAGGTGCTTGCTTTTGGGCTGGTGCAGGATGTTGTGTTATTTATTATATGCCACCAAAACAGCTGAGTTCTATTTACATGCACGTTCACCAATTATTTTGCTTTAGAAAACCCCCAGACTTGTTTATATACCACAACATTTAGCACCTTTTGAATAATGTAGTATGAACCCATAGACTCAATCAAATGTTTTTCTGTTGTTCTGCATTGTGTCTAATCCGCAATGGTGAATTTCCTTGCATTTGAGAGTCTGACATAGCCTATATATTTTTAATAAGCGTGGATGCCCATAGCATTATTCAGTCAGAGTTCATTTCTGTTGTAAGTACCAGCTTTATCATTGTACTGAGGCTGCAGTTATGACACCAGCCTGTCAATATTACTGAAGTCTTGACAAACCACACCCAAGTCTGGATTTAAGATGGAAATGCACACTCTGCATTGAATAACTGAAACACTAGTACTGAACCTTCTCTCCCTCCAACATCCTATTTGTTTAAGACTTTTCAAATGCTGAAATAATGTTTTGTTCTTTGAATGTTTGGTCACATTTGTGCACAAACAAATCAAGACCAAATGCCTTTATGGAATATATGCTTTAGCCAAATGCAAATTATTGGTCTCAGTGCCTGGGTAACTGTAAATTTAATGGTCTGTGCTATACAGGAGGTTAGACTAGATGGTCTAATAGTCCCTTCTGGCCTTAAACCCTATGAATGTTGAGTACCTAGTGCTCTCTTAACTTCAACATAAGATGAGGATCCTCAGCAATACGCAGGATTGAGCCCTAGGATCTATAGCACAGGTTTTTCCACACCACCCTTTCAAGCATCTTTTTGAATACATCACCAGAGAATTTCTATCAACCTGTCTTAACAAGAGTACTGAACAGTTAGAATCTCACTCTTTAAAATTCTTGAATTATTTATCCAAAATTTAGAATTCATTGTATTTATGCCACGTAACTACTCTGTAACTATTCATGTAACTTCTGCTTCTTCTTTGAGTAGTGTCCCTGTGGGTGCTCCACTGTGTGTGTCTGCATCCCTGCACTACTGATTGGATAACTTCAGTAGTAGTGTCCGTTGGGCCCACACGTGCTGTCTTTCCTCATGCTGCATCACAAGGCTAGTCAGTGCATGCACGGGCTAACTCTGCTCAGTTCCTTCTCAACCACCCCTGGCTAGAGACAGAGCCATTAGCAGTCTGTTAATGCTACTGCTCTTCTGTTTGCTTTTCACAGTTACATAGTTTTTCCCTAGTTGTAGTCTAGTTGTTGTTCTTCTGTTCTTTCTTTTTCTACCCTTAAAAAATATTATTTTTCTCCTACCTTTTTTCCCACCAGGGACCCTTCTCCTTAGCAGGGTACGTTCAGCTCCCCAGGCTTCGAGAAATGCTGCACTTGCAACAGGTCGATCCCAGTCACGTGTGAGCACTCTCAGTGCATTCGCTGCCTCAGTGAGGGCCACGTACAACAAAGTGCACCCTCTGCTAGCAGCTCTGGCCAAGATCCCACAAGTACAGAGAGTTTCGCCAGATTATCTTCAGGAAGACAGGTCTTTGACCTCAGTCTCCCAGCGGATGTGAGTTGTCCCCACAACCTTCAACTTCTAAGGAAAATGGGTAGAAGAAACAGACTAGGGACTCCTCTCACAAGACCTCCAAGAAGAGTGTGGGAAGTCCCCTAAGGGAGCCTAGAGACAATCGCAAGCGATCACCATCTCGCTCAGTATCCTCCACACTGCTGGCATGGAGGCCACAGTCTGGCACCGATGCATGACCACTGTTGGCTACAGGTACACTGACAGATCCATGGACTCCATGGGCATGGGCTTTGACTCTTCAATACCAAGAGACAAGAGCAAGCAAAAGAAAATGCTCCCAGTATGTGAATCCACCTGTGTACAGCCAGTGGCAGCTCCCCCAGCACCGGAGAGACCGGTACAGACAAGGGCTCTGTCTCCCTCAGCACCGCCACCAACACTGGGACGTTCAGTACTAATGGATTTCCATCACACCATAGACCTTGACATATGGGATGCACCCCAGCCCCTATCTCTCGGTACTGACATAGTGGCTCCAAGCCTTTACTGGGCACAGGGGATATCCCCCCAGCCAGTCATGCCCCTCTGCTATCCAGTGAGTGTTTGAACAGTGAACCAGAGGAGGTTGTGTCACATACTGTTAGTGCATGTCCTTGACCTCCTCTATCAGCTCCTTGATATCCTCTACTCTTCTTCATCTTCAAGGATTGCCCTTCCAAGTAATTAGGCCATTTTAGAACCAGTCAAAACAGTGTGGCACACCCTGGCATTTGTAAATGGGTGAACAAAAAATATTATGTCTCCACAAAGGAGTTGGAGTTCCTTTTTTCCTTCTTGCCACCCAATTCCATCATGGTGGATGCTGTCAATTCCCACAGTCAACATCACCGGTCCAGGGCTATACCCTATGATAGGAATTGGAAGGACCTTGATCTCTTAGGCAGAAAAGGCATATTCCTCAGCCACCTTTCAGTTCTATATTGTCAACTATCAGGCTCTCACAGCCAAATATGACGATACGAATTGCAACAAACTTATTGATTTTATTGAAAAAATATGAGAGGCGCATTGGGAGTCCTTTAAGGCCATCATACAGGAGGGGCAATTAGTAGCAAAAATATTGCTACAATTGACCCTCAACACTGCCAACATGGCAACTAGGTCCATCTCCATGGTGGTGGTGATGTGACGGGCATCATGGCTCCACTTGTCGGGATTCCTGAAAGAGATGCAGTCCATGGTGGAACATCTTTCTGAGGGCACAAAGCTCTTCACTGAAAAGACTGATGCCTCCCTTCATACCCTAAAAGATTCCAGTGCTACCCTCAGGTTGCTGGGAATCTATACACTCAGGCCAAAGAGACGTTTTAGTCTCTAATCCCAGCATAGGCTGTAGTCAGCTCTATACCAACTTCAGTATCGTTATAAACTGAAAAGGAAGAAAGAGAGGGTTCCTGAAGCACAGGTTATCTGGTTTGCAGACCTCATTCCAACCCCCTGCATTTAAGAACCACTTTTGACAGGAAGGTCGAGGCACTACAAGACCACTTCCCATGACTGACACAACTGACCATGGTTGTATACCAATTGGCTGTATTCTACAGTGCCTGGAAACACATAATGATGGGTCATAGAGATTGTCCAATCCAGGTATTCCATCCATTTCACCTCCATACCCTCTCCACAACACACTCCATCCTTCTTCAGGGACCCTTCTCATGAGAGTTTACTATGGTAGCAGATAGCTCACCTCCCCCAGCTAGGAGCCATAGAACCAGTACCTCAACATCTACGAGGGATCTATTCTCCTTACTTCCTAATACCCAAAGAAAGGGAGGTTGAAAACCCATACTGGACCTCAAAGCTCTCAACATGTTTGTCAAGGATCAGAAGTTCAAGATGGTCACCTTATCAATGATTATTCCAACAATGGAACAGAGAGATTGGTTTTTGTCCCTTGACCTTCAGGACACATACTTTTACATCTCAATCCTACCAGCTCACAGGCAACTTCTCAGGTTCACAGAGTCATCCCCTTCAGGCTCTCATGAGTCCCAGGAGTATTTTCCAAAGTTCTCTCAGTAGTAGCTGCTCATGTACATTCGCAGGGAATAATGATTTACCCATACCTGAATGACTCTCCTCAGAGCCCAATCTCTCCAGGAGGCTGAACAAGCTGTCAGCACTACAATACACTTGTTCACAGAACTGGCTTTACAGATCAATACCCAGAAGTTAACCCTCACTCCAGCGCAATGCCTGGAATTCATAGGGGACGACCAAACGCCCTACAGACCAAAGCCCTCCTACCTCAACACAGATTCCTATCCCGGGTTTCACTCATAGACACCATTCAGTGCAGTCTACAAATACCAGCCAGACTCTGCCTCCAACTTTTGGGACATATGGCAACAAACACAGCTATTATACCACATGCCAGATGCACATGCAGTGCCTCCAACTATGGTTCAGTTTGGTTTACAGACTGAACAGGAACAGGCTGGAAAACCACTGTCACTGCCCACCAGGATCAAAAACTCCTTAAACTGATGAAAGGACTGAGTCAATGTATGCAAAAGGATCCCTTTCTCGCACACATCATCATCGTCGCTCCTTACCATCGATTTATCACTCATATTATGGGGCACGCATTTAAGCTGCCTCATGAAGCAATGACTTATTCACATGGTAGGGAACACCGTCTACAGACCTGTTTGCCATTTACCAGAACAAGAAATGTCTATGCTACTGCTCCAGGGCAGAGATGGGATAGCACTCTCTGGTGATGCTCTTCTTCTCCCATGTACAAAGACCTTCTTTACACCTTTCCTCCATTTCCTCTACTGCTGAAAGTCCTGCTAAAAATAAAAAGGGAAGGAGCTCACATCATCTCGTTTGCCTGTACTTGGCTGAGACAGAACAGGTACCCTCACCTGACACAGCTCATGATGTGGCCACCGATCTCCCTCTCGGCCATTCCACACCTCTTCTCGCAGGACAAAGGGTGTACCCTACATCCCAACTTGGGAATTCTCCACCTCAAAGCATGGCTCCTGCTTGGTTTCAACCTATAAAGTTCATGCTCAAAGAATGTACAAGAGGTTCAGTTACACAGTAGAAAGTCCTCCACACATTGTACTTACCTGCAGAAATGGCCCAGGTTTCAGACTTTATGCACATCTCAACAAATCTCAACAATGTCAGCAACTCTTCTACACATCCTAGACTATGCTTTGACCCTTAAAAGTTAGGATTATTCCTGAACTCTCTTAGGGTCCATCTAGCAGCTATAGCAGTCTTTCACCAACCTGATACTCAGGTGCTGTCATACCCAACCACTAAATGGTTCCTTAAGGGTATAATAAGCCTCTTCCCTCAACTTTGACTTCCTACCTCCGTTTAAGACTTAAACCTGGTACTGAAAGGGCTGACTAGGCCTCCTTTTGAACCCATGGCCACCTGTTCACTAACATACCTATCAATGAAAATGGCCTTCTTGATAGCAACTTCCTCAACCAAAAGAATAGAAGAGAGAGCGGCTCTGATGGCACATCTGCCTTACACAGTATTCTTTCCAGACAAGGTTATGCTCAGGCCATATCCAAAATTCATCCCTAAAGTAACCTCCCTGTTTCACATGAATCAATTGATTCTCTTTCCAGTCATCTACCCAAGCCTCCCCAAGACAACAGGGAGGCTATACTTCATGCCCTAGATGTCAAGAGAGACCTGGTCTTCTACATTGATAGGACAAGGGCCTTCAGGAAGTCCCCTAGACTTTTTCTCTTTGTTGCAGAAAAATCCAAGGGTTCAGCAATATCACCCCAAAGACTGTCTAAGTGGGTCTTGAATTGCATCAGAAAGTGCTATCAAATTTGCAATGTGACCCCTCCAGACTCTAGCCATACACACTCTACAAGATCCATACACACTCCTCATCTGTAGCCTTCTTCAAGAATGTCCCTAACTCAGAACATTATGTGATCACTGTGGACTCCGCCTCTGATGCCATCTTTGGCTCCGTGGTACTGTCATCTGTAACTGACCCGACTCTGAAGTCGCAGCTTTCCAGAAGGAGTACTGCTCAGGAGTGCAGTGAGGTGATGTGGCCTCCCTCCAACCCAGAAGGAGAGGAACATCTGTGCCACAAGTGTCAGTGTGTTGAGTGCACATTTAGGTGCACAGCTTCTTCAGGACTGCTTCTCTCACTTCTGTGCAGGGGTCAGGGAATGGACAAGCAGAGGTGGGGAATGGCAGCATAACCATCCACTCCTCTTACTATGGACCAAGAGTAAACTCTCAATATAGATTTTAATGTTTAACCCTTTTCCTATTGCACATGTAGACTCACTCTTACACTGTTCATGTTGACACAAATATGTGTTAACATATATGCAGTAGTGAGCTGGAGCCAGTTCGCATGAACTGGCTGTTAAATTTTGAAGCAGTTTTAGAACTGGTTGTTTAACCCGCTTCTCTGCGAGGGGGCCCTGCAGCTTTGATGGGCTCCGGCCAGGAAGTGATGTAATTCCTCCTCTGGCCACTGGGGGTGCTGCACTGCAGAAGCCATGTGGGCCGCCGCCTGCCCCTGTTGCTGCTGCTCCCCTGACCCCTGGACTTGGGGCTCCCGCAGCTGCCTGGTGGGTCCCTGGCTGCTCTGCAGTGCCTGGGCTGCATCCTGCTGCTTGGGCTGCTCCGAGCCACTCTCCCCGTAAGTACCTGCCATCGTGCCCGCAGCCAGCCCCTGCCGCACCCCCTGCCCTGCCCGTAGCCAGCCCCTGCACACCCCCTGCCCACAGCCAGCCCCTGCACACCCCCTGCCCTGTCTCCAGCCACCTCCTGCCACACACCCCTGTGACCCTGTCCGAAGCCAGCCAGTCCCACACACCCGTCTCCAGCCAGCCCCTGCCCTCAGCCAGCCCCTGCCCTGCCTCCAGCCAACTCCACATCCTCCTGTCTCCAGTCAGCTCTGCACCTTCTGCCCTACCCACAGCCAGCCCTGCACCCCCTGCCTCCAGCTAGCTTTGACCCACACCCACTGGTGCCCTGCAGTTCCCAGGGCAGTAACCCTGCCCACCTGCTTCAATGAGAAGGGCAGGGAGAAGCTGGGACCCACACATGTGCACACCCTATGGTGACCAGACAGCAAGTGTGACAAATCGAGACGGGGATGGGGGGTAATAGGAGCCTATATAAGAAAAAGACCCCAAAATCGGGACTGTCCCTATAAAATTGGGACATCTGGTCACCCTAGCACACCCCCAAGGAGTGGCGGGAACCCACACATGTGAAACAGAGCTCATTTCTAGTTCAGGCCCATCTTTTTAAAAAAGAACTTTAGGTGGGGTTAACATACATCTGTATTTTCCCGGACATGTCAGGCTTTTTGGTTCTCAAATCGCCATCTGGAAGGAAAAATTCCTCCCGGGAAAATATGGACATATGGTAACCCTATTGGTACAAAAAATACATACTGTGGCACATCCCTTAAATCAGAACTCTTTATAGGGAACCAGTTGTTAAGATTTTGCCTGCTCATCACTGAATATATGGAGTACTACTTTACAAGTAATATACAAACCAGCCACTAGCAGGATGAAAATCATTTTCATAGGTTTTTTAACTTGAGTCTTGGACAAGTTTTGTCATTTTGCTCATGAAATGTTTCAAACAATAAATATTCCTTATATAACTGATTTAGAATTCTGTTAAACTGTTAACACTTTTGTAGCAGTGTTTGTAATAAGTTTGTTCAGTTACTTGCTACAATATTGGGCCTAGACAGTTTGTATACTATTTCCACATAGGTTTACTTAAGTGCATATAACAACTATGTATATACATGCTTCTTTACATAGTAAATACATATATACCCTTGTAAATAAATCCTCACATATACAGAGACACAAGTTGTGTTTTGTTTTCACTTATAGCTAGAGATCTCTTTAGAAACTTTGACTGTCTCCTTTCCTGTTTTCTTAAAAAAGAGAGAGAATGACAGAGCGTGAGAGCTTTCTTCGTTAGATTCAATACCATGATATTGTCAATGGAGTAAGTATCCTCTGCTTTCATTTTACACTGATTTGTACAGAGAGGCATTGACCTTTGAACTGGATGATTATCATCAAAGTTTCAGATATTGTTTTTCTTTGCCAGGTGCTCTATTAATTTTATGATGGTAGCATAATGTTTTCTTGTCTTCGTAAATTAAAGATCAGAATTATAATGACATGGTTTCGAACAGGAAAAGCATGAGATCAGGAAGTTAATAAATCATCTGGACAGAATATTTCTAAGTGTTTTTAAATCTGGCATGACAGATTACCCATCACTTTGTTTGGATGTGCATGTATCCAATTGAATCCAAACGAATAGTCCCTGTACTACTTGTTGTTTTGGCCATGTTCTTTGTTGTATCTATTCCTTAGTATTTTTAGAAATGTTCTTTTTCTTCCTCACCTCTTCCCACAGTAATATTAGGACAGCTTTCCCCCTCCACACCAAAAAATATTTTGGCTGTTGTTCTTTGTTGCTGGCAGAAATAATATAAATGTTATGATCATGGGCAAGTAATCTTGTGAAAAGCATTTATCTAGACAATACTCAATTTGTAAATGAATGAAAGAGGCATTGTTGAATATAACCTCCCATTGTACTGCAAGGTACTAAAGCGTTTCTGCACAATATACAATATGAATGATAACAAACAGTGCAGCTGTAGCAAAAATTAATCATGACCATCTTATGATGAATACTGTGACATTTGTCTCTGGGAAGAAAAACAAGTGGGCTTTCATTAACCTCCTCAAATAAACAACCATATATGCCAGCCAGCAAATCATCACTCCCGGGGAGATATTGATGGTGAGATGAGGCTCTGGATCCCGCTCAGTGTTCCACCATGTGTGTGTTCTGACACCCAATTCTAAAACAGTAGCTCAAACCTGGGGAGAGAATTTGTTTACAATTCCTGTTGTTTTTATTAAGAACAAAATTAAATATTTTATCTTTATACAGATCCTTTCATGCTAATTTACTTCACAGCGCATATGTGCCTTTGCTCCAAGAATGACATGGCATTTCATTGTCCACTCTTGGAAATTAATGGACCTAGTAGGTTTTAAGAGCTCTTTGAGGGAGAACACTATCTGACAGATGGAACAGGCTGTTAACAGTCAGCTGGGACATTGATTTGCTGTCTTCTCATCCATTAGCTCCAAAATCCCCCCTCCATGTGTGGCACATACTTAAAGGCTCCTTAATAGTCAGGAGAAAAATAAAGGAGGGAGGTTAGAGTGTGGAAATAATGCTCTGAATTTGATCAAGTGACATAAGTAATTGCTTAAATCTGAGGCAATGAATGTTTTTGTCGTTTTTCCCCATATAGCAGAGTATTGCTGAAGGTTCAATCAGTAGATGGTTCAACCACTTGGTGAATCATTGTTGCTTTGTACTCAGATGCATACTCTGTCTATTCTGAAGATAAAATTATTTGAGATTTAGAGCAGATTGGCTGCTTTACTGGTGGCAGCTCTGTTATGGGGGGTGAGAATAAATGTAACATCTTCCCTCACTGATCTTTGACAGATTTTGCTTTGTGGATGAGCTTTCTGGAAAAACTCAAGTAATTTGTGTCTATCTATTGTTGCTTAAACAGCTGTCACATAATGGAAATAATTTTACCATTACACCCGCCCTCCCCGACCTCTAACTTCCTCTTTTTAGAGGGAGGGTTATTGTGAAATTTGTGACAGAAGACCTCACATTATCTAGAGTCCTTATGTTTCCTGGCCCCTTCCAGCTATGGTACAAACTACATATACCCATCCTTCTGCTTTAAGATCTATGTGCTACTTTAGATGAAGTTGACCACGAAATATTGGTAACAGAGCTGCAGACCCAGGATGATGATTGAGTGGTTCTGAATCCAGCATTAATGTTGGGTGATGGCCCTCATACTCCAGAGTTTCTCTCATTAGAGTTCTGAAAGATTCTGTTGTCATGTCTCCTCTTCAATGTTTATATGAGGTCACTGGGATGGTATTAAAGGGTTTTGGCTTGTTGTCATCAATATGTGGATGATTCTGTTTTACATTTTTTTATCATCATCTAGAAGGTGCTTTCTCCATTTTTTTTGTCTTGTTTATTTTTACTATATTTTTGATCCAGTTCCCATCACAGACAAAATATGGGTTTTCTGGGGTTAAAAGTGTTTTTTTTATTCTCTCTACTTATTAATTCAGTGATGGGGTAGGTTAATAAACCAGGCAGAATTTTTTTTGTTTAAAACATGTTTTTAAAAAACTCTTTTCTTTTTCACTATTTATGGTATCTTTTTGTTGTTTTGCATTTCATTCAGCCTTGGAAAATGAAAATAGAATTTCACTTTTCTTTCAAGTTGTTTTCACCTTCCATTTATTCTATACTAGAACAATGGCACAATGTTTGAGTTGGAAATGTTGCAGGATATATTTGTCATTTTAAGTTGGGTCTAATTTGTATTTATTTATTTTCAATTTCATAAATATATTTTTATATTAATGTACCGTAAGACTTTTAGGTTTTATAGAACTTTAAAAAAAAAATTCCCAATTTCTTAAACTTCTCCGGGAATGTCCCTTTAGAAGCCATTGAGATCTGTCACAGGAATCAAGGGTAAGAGATAAAGTATTGTCGGCTGATCAAGGGACAGGAAACAAAGAGTAAGAATATAAAGGGCCAGTTTTCATCATGGGCAAGGTTAACAGCAGGTTGCCGCAAGGTTCCATACCTGGTTCTGGGTTGTTTAATGTATTTGTTAATTATTTGTAAAGGGAGAGGGGTGAGCAGGAAGGTACCAACATTTGTAGATGACACATTTATGTAGTCCAGAGAAGATACATGTAAAATAGTGCACACTGGAATGAAAAAAACTGAACTACTCCTACCCCTCAGAGAGTTCTACATTAATTGCATCAACTCAGAAGAGAGACCTGGCTGTAATCATGGACAGCTCAATGGAGACCTCTGCTCACCAGGGCCACCCAGAGGATTCAGGGGGCCTGGGGCAAAGCAGTTTCGGGGGCCCCTTCCATAAAAAAAGTTGCAATACTATAGGAGGCCCCNCTACCTGCGTCTGACGAAGTGGGTATTCACCCACGAAAGCTCACGCTCCAAAACCTCTGTTAGTCTATAAGGTGCCACAGGATTCTCTGCTGCTTTCACAGATCAGACTAACACGGCTACCCCTCTGATACTTGATACCTGCTTACTGTATTTTCCAGTCCATGCATCTGATGAAGTGGGTAATAGCCCACAAAAGCTATGTTATGCCCAAATAAATGTGTTAGTTTAAAGGTACCACAAGGACTCCTTGTTGTTTTTACTAATATCTTCAGGTCTCACAACCTTCTGACTTTCTAGCCTTCTTGTAGGTGACAGTAATTGTGTTTCCTGTGGAAATGCTTTTTCTTTACTCCTACACGATGGATTTCTTAGGAAAAAGGGATATATCAAACAGGATAGGAAGTGGTGAATTGGGGCTGCAAACTCAAGTTCTCACCTGAAGACTCAGATGCACGTCGTGTTCACTGCAGCAGATGTACGGCCATGGATGTGTCACCGGTTCTCTGCAGACTCTAATGGAGACTTTATTTTTCTGTTGCAGCTGCTGGTTCACCTGTGCTTCTTCACAAAGAAAGTGAGGTATATTTGTTTGCTGCTGGAGTAGCTGGCACATATTCCTCCCAGTCTGAATTAGAGGTTGCAATATGCCTCTTTTTTATATCACTGAAAAGCAGGTCTTTGTAAGGATTATGTGCTTTAAGAAGTTAGAGCTCTTTTAACAAAGCTTCTTTTGAATTATGAGTAGTCCAAAAATTACAGTTCAGAAAATTAGAAATATGGCAAATATTTGCTCCCAGAAATTAAAAGTCAGCCTGGGTGATTGTATATAATATCTACCTTGAGAGACAGCAGGAGAATTTTTAGGAAAAAAGATTTTTGGTATCTGCTTTTGTGTGAAAAAAAATGGAAGGGGCTTAAGAATAGGTGTTGTGACTTTAACCAAGAAATTGGGCATTTATATGGATATCAAGAATACCAAAAGTCATCATAATTAATTATACAAATTTTGGAAGGGATATTAAACCTCATGCTTTAGGGTTTAAGCCAATCTCTTACTATCAGACACCAGAATGAGACCCAATGTGGGATGGGGCAGAGTATCACATCTGCCTACTACTATGGAAGTATCTGGTTCTAGCCACTGTCTAAGACAGGACACTGGACTAGATGAATTTTGGGTCTGATCCAGTATGACAGTTCCTATGCATGGATCCATAATCATGGTCCCTCCATCACGCTTGTACGTTGCAATTAGATGGAGTAAAATACTATTAAACTAATAATTTATGCATTATGCCATTATTTGTTGAATATATTATTTAAAATGTTGCATTATTCAAGCCACTGTATGCTGACTGAGTAACATCAGTCAAGTAATATAGTCAGCAAGTGATGCATTATTCATCAAATGTTATTTGACAAACAATGTTATCTGATATTCATGGAACTGCAATATACTTTGGATCACACTGCAAAAATAGTGAAACTAAATATACTTTCTTTTGAGAATCAAGGACATGCAAAATTATTCTGCTTCATTTAGCTATACCTGCTTATCACCTCCAACACACTTTAATGTGTTTAAGTGACCATATCAAATTCACTTACTGTTGTTCCAGTCCCCAGATTATTATTGGGGGACAAAAATTAAATTTGAATTACTTCCTGCTCTGGGACGTGTGTGTCATAGTTAGTACTTTGGGAACGTTATTTAACCATGCACAGCAGCTCCTCAACTGCCAAGAACTCATGGTGCAACTGCCATCTTTCTAGTCCAAGATGACTTGACAAGTCTGAAACAAGTGCTTTGCTGATAGGGATTTATTCATATGTTTAAGTGTTTTGCTGAATCAGGCGCTATGGCTGCAACCAGCATCCTATTATGACTTTGATCCCATTTATAACTCAAAAACAAAACAAAAAAAAATCCATTTTCATGTTCTGAAGATTGAGTAAACTTTGAGATCAAGAATCTAAAATGGCTCCTTCTGAGATTTTTGCACATTTTCATTTCTTTGTGTCCCTCTATTTATCCAATGAAATCACATTATAGCACAAAATCTGAAACATGGACAAGATGTTGACATTGAAAGAGGCAGTTTTCAAGGTCAGGAATAATAGAATGTTTAAGAAATTGCCTTTACATGAAAACTAGACACCATATTCCATTGGTGAAGTTGATTGAGAAAGTGACGTGGCAACAGAGAAGCCTCTTGTCATTGATCTCCAAAACATCTGGGGAATTTTCCAAATGTGAACGGAAACTCGAGTCCTGCAAAATGACCACTTCCACCTGCAGTCCCTGCAAAAGGTCTCTTTGATTAGGGGAACAGGTACTAGTTCTGAGTTTTAGGCCCAAGTTTTCCACTGAAGAGCCTTAGAAAATGTCTGAATGTGATAATCCTTGTTTAGTGAGACCTCACACCACACCGGGTTGGGGGTAAAGAGGGGCAGTCTTATTACCTCCATTTTCCAGATGACAGGCACCAGGAAGTTTGTGTCAAAGCTGGGAGTAGTCCTCTGATCACTGAAGCACTAGACTGATGTCTCATAACAGTGCTTCAATACTTCATACTTAGGCTAACTGGCCTAAGAATGCTTACTCACCTTTCTAAAGCACTTTGATATCTACAAATGAAAAATGTGAA
>NC_133770.1:55809200-55935423 GCF_003597395.2 Chelonoidis abingdonii | reverse complement strand
AGTCGCGGCCGGGGGCCCCTGTGGGGCCCGGGGCCCAGGGCAAATTGCCCCACTTGCCCCCCACTCTGGGCGGCCCTGCTGCTCACTGTGCAGCTCTGGTTCAAAAAAGCTGTCGAGGTTCAGATGTATAAGGAACAATAGGGAGAAAAATACAGAAAATGTGAAAGCCTGCATGTAATTCAATAGTGCAGTCTCATCTAGTATAAACTGTATTCAGTATTAGTCATCCATTTTAAAAATGGTTACCGCAGAGAGGAGGTTCAGAGAAGAGCAATGAGAATTATGAGGAGCAGAGGAAAATTCTTACATAAAAAGAGATTGAAAGACTGGGATTACTTTAGAAAGGAGAATTATAAGGGGGGGTCAAGATAAAATAGATCAAAACAACAAAGGATTTGAGAAGGCGAATAAATAGAGAAGGTAGATTGGTACCTTCTGTTTTCTCCATCTCTCAACATAAGAACAATGGGTTATTCAATAAAAGAGAGAGGTGGCAGATTCAAAATTGATAAAAGGAAAAAAAATTCACTCAGTACATAATTAGATCATGAAAGTTATTGCACAGGATTTGTTGAGGCTAAGAATTGCAAATATATATGGACAACATGACTAACCAGAGCTGTACTAGTTAACGGGGGGAGAAAAAGTGTTGGAAGGGATAAAAAACTTATGTTTCAGCCTTAAACCAATGTCTAACTATTAGAGATGAGGATAACACCTTCCTAATGGAGGTAAGTTATCCCACATCTGCCTACTGTATGGTTCTTGCATCTTCCACTGAAGTACCTGGGGTCTGATCCAGTATGAAAGTTCATCTGTATCAATATCTCTTTGGTTTCTGAGGTAAAATAAGGCAACATATTCATATAGATAACCCTAATATGCCAACTTCAAGAAATGGTAAAGGACTAAAAGTTGGTAGATCAGCCCCTCTTTGATTATCATCCTTAATGTAATGTAGAATTTCAGGGCTGGTCTGCACTGGGAACTTGCATTGGGATAGCTACATCTCTCAGTTGTGTGAAAAATCTACACCTCTGAGATACAGAACTATGCCAGCCGAGCCCCTGGTGTTTAGATAGTATTAGGTTGATGGAAGAATTCTTCTGTTGACCTACCTGTCACCTCTTAGGGAGATGGATTTTGTATGCTGAAGGGAGAACCCCTCGTGTCAGCATAGGTAGTGTCTACACTGAAGTGATATACAGCAGCACAGCTGCCATGTTGCAGACATATCCATAGAGATGCAGCACAAAGTAGCTAGTGTGAGGGTATGTCTGCACTAGAGATGTAACTTCCAACACAGGTAGACACGCCTACTGTAACCCTGAGCTAGCACACTAACAATGGAAGTGTAGCTGCAGAGGTACAAGCAGTGAGATGGACTAGCCACAAGAGAATGCACCTAGGGTTTCAGATGGCAACCCCTCCTTATGCCTACGCTGCTATTTTTAGCATGCTTGCTTGATAAGAGCTACTGCAGGTATATCTACCCAAATTGGAAATTACACTTCAAGCTCTAACGTAGGTATACCCTAAGAGGCACAGAGCAGAATTTGCAGGGGAGCAGGGCTATTCTCCCAACACTAGGCTGTTATGGAGGCTAGAGGGGCCTCCAGCATAACATAGCTAGCTCTGGGCCTACACCTATGCTTGTGAGGTGCTCTTCCACAGTTCTTGATTGGAGGAATCCTCTACCAGCTGTGCAGGAACTTTTCTGCTGCTCCAGTTCTTTCATGCTGTATAAAGGGGCTGGAGCAGGAGTTAGGATCTTGCCCCAGAAGTCAATCAAAAAATAAAACCAACAAATCTTAGGTGAAAGAGAAACCAATGAGGAAAAACTAACACCAATAAAAGTTTAAAATGCATCACATTATTTGCCGGTATGCTGCAAAATATAAAGAACTTTAGTCTCTTTGTGTCTACATGCTGCAAAAAGAGAAGAAAAAAAAAGCCCTCACAACAGCAAATCTCAGAGCCCAGGTCTACAGACTTGGGTTAGAGTTAAAGTAATAAAACTAACTGCATAGATATAACAGCTCTGGCTCTGAAGCCCAGGGAGTGGATTGGGCTTCAGAGCGCAAGCTCTAGCTGGAGCTGGAACATCTACACAGCTGTTTTTAGTGCCATAGTACAAAGCCCCACAAGCCTGAGTCTGTAGACCCAGGCTCTGAGACTTATTGCCTCCGGGACTTTTCTTTGCCATGGTAGACATTCCCTGTGTCTGTTCTTCCTCCAAGTGATCACTGTTTCATACACAGTTAAATCTGTATATCTCAATAGCTTATTTACTACTGTTGTATTTCTTAGCGATTTAATCCTGAATTAATGTCCTTTTTAATACATAGGAGGCTTTATTGAATTAGGAGCTGGAAATAACAACTCAGTTTTCCACTATTTTTGTTTTTCCTAAGTACCCAGAGTTTTTGGCAGCAGTCTCCCTGCTGAATTGTAGCCATGCTATTCATTTCAGAACAATGGAAAACTTTGAATGTAATCAAAAGGGAAATCACCTAGAGGGAAAATAAACATAACAGACCTCTAGTATGTTGGGAATTAAAGTAGGAAATAATAGGTGAGAAAGTACCATAAAAGGGAAAAAATGACAAGAAGTCAAAGCTGATAAGAGGCAATAGGGAAGGAATAGAAAGGACAGGGGAGGGAGGGAGAAAAACACTAACCAAAGAGATGGCTTGACTTGAATTTACTTTATTTATTAGTCATCTTGCTATTCTGTGTGTGTAGAAGGTTCAAATATTAGTTCTTGTTAAATCTGAGCTCTGATGAATATATTGAGTTTATTGTGAATGACATGTACTTCGCTGTGAAATCTCATATTAGACTTGTAAACCCCATGTCACTGCCTTCCTGTATTTGAACATAAAAGGCAGTTGGTGTGATGGGAAATAGTCCAGGATTAAATGTTTCTTTTGTGGAATGATGTCTCAGAATATGCTAAAAGATGTCCTGGTGTGAAGCTCACATTTCTCTTAGTTTTGCTTTCTAGATTGACCAGATGTCCTAATTGTGCAGGAACTGTCCGAGGTTTATTATTATTTATTAATTTTATTTATCTGTATTATTGTTGTGCCTAGGACCTCCAAGCATGGGCCAGGACCCCAGTGTGCTAGGTACAGAACAAAAATACAGTTTTGAAAGGCAGCCCCAATATCCTGGCCAGTTTTAATGTTCTAGTTCCGGTTTCAGTAGAACTGGCTAGGCAGCCTGCAAAGCCATTTCATTACTCATCCTTCCTATTCCCACTCGTTATTGGCGTTGGGTTCAGTACAGTGTGAAGAAAACCCCAGGAAAACATGTAAAATCCTGTAATTGTACAACTAACCTTTTTCTGCTGTACTTCAAATAGTTCAGTAAGTAACATGAGAGCCCCATCAAGCTATTCATTTATGTAAGCATACAGCATGCTTTATATCTGTGTTTTAGCTTAATTCCCCCTTCCTCCCTGTCCCTGCAATACCTTTAATTCAGGGTAAGCAATCCAGGGTAAGAATCAGGAAACATTATGCATCAAAGACACTTGCTGAGTGGAGACAGAAACTAAATTACTACATCCCTTAAAAGAGTGCATTATACTGTCCCCATGCCCCTTAAGTGTCCAGCCAGCTCTTTTGCTCATTGTGTGCATCTACAATACAATCCATGTTCTCCCCATAGCTCCTAGCACCGTGGTCTGGGCAGCGCTAGCAAGGCTGAGCAGGAGTGGGGCTTGCAGGAGGAAGGTTTTTTCCTCCTCTCTGGCCCTTAGGTACAATTCTAGGCCTTAATGCTAATTTATTTCTGAGGCTGATGAGTATGTGATTGAATCAGAGTTTCCAGTGATTCAGGTGGGGTCAAACAGGCAGAGTTAAGGTTGTTTTGTGATTTTAAAGGTATCTTTGCAGGCTTTTGAATTTTTAATGGAAATTTAACTCAGAACTTTCTAGCATTTGTGTCTGTTGAGAAAACAAATGTCTCTAAAGTGCTTTTAGCCTGAAATAAGGGATGGATTATTTTAATCTTGATTCCAGGTTTTTTACCTGTGAATTTCTTGTTCAATCCCTCACAAACAGGAGTCCCTGCTGAGCCTAAAACCACATAGGGACTACACTGATTTTTTTCCCCCTCAGAAGGCTATTTGCCTGCATATGCAACCTACGTCTTCACATTTCTTCAAACCAAATCCCTTTCTTCCCACGTGGATTTTTTTCTTCTACTCCTTCACTACTGAGTCTATCTGCACCCTTTGTTATTTCCTATCAAGCAGTAATCCAATCCTGACTAACCAAATTTGGGCTATGAGCATTTGGCAAAGTGTAAACACACTCATGTATGTGTTACATAAGCTTAAATGCAGCCTCATTATAAGTCATCAGTGGAGACCAAATCTGGCATTTCCAGCACCAATGACACAAGCCTGTACATGTTGAGATAAAAGTAACTCCTTTGAGATCTCTCTGTAGCAGGCTGTGTGGTTTCTCAGACCAGATACTAGAAGGTGACATAATCACATATAGCAGGCCTGCGTATTGCATATTCAGCACTCTTAAAAAAGATACACAGTCCTATAGAAGTGTGTATATATGTCTATGTATATGTTCAATACATGCTATTTTTAAGTGTCTCTGTGTGTATATATTTATAAGTCCCTCAAAACCTTATGAAAGGCACATCTACTCAATCAAGTCTCTCGGAGGAGAAAAGTTTGAAGTTCCTTTGCCAATCTGTGTTAGAGCTATGAAAGGACCAAAAAAAAAAAATACTAGAAAAATCTTTGAAAAACGAATGACAGAGAAATTCTGACTCTTCAGCTGTGGTAGCTCATTCTCCAGAAAAATGGAGATTGAGAGAGATGTAACATATGACATTTAAGGTACAATAACTCCTCACTTAACATCCTCCTGGTTAATGTTGTTTCGTTGTTATGTTGCTGATCAGTTAAAGAACATGCTCGTTTAAAGTTGCGCAATGCTCCCTTTATAACGTTGTTTGGCTGTCACCTGCTTTGTCCACTGCTTGCAGAAAGAGCAGCCCATTGGAGCTAGCTGGTGGGGGCTCGTAACCAGAGTGGACCGGCAACCCCTCTATCAGCTCCCCTAAGTTCCCTGTGCAGCAGCCTCCCAGTAGCTATCAATTGCCCATCAGTTTAGCTGTCCCTCTCCCCACCCCCACTACGATGTGTTGCTTCTGCCCTCTGCCTTGGAGCTGCTTCCAGGAGCCACCTCCTTGCTGTGTAGATAGGGGGTGGAGGAAGAAGGGTGCTAATGTTAGGGTGTCCTGCTCCCCCCACTCCTGTACCCAATCTCCACAGCAGAGGGGGACATGACAGGGCTCAGGACAGGACGGAGGGAGCTTGCTGGCAGCAGCTGCTGTATCAACTTGCTAATCTACTGAAAAAGGCAATGTACCTAGAGTGGGGTCAGCGTACTTAAAGGGGCAATGCAGTCTCTCTCTCAAACACACGGTGTGTGTGTGTATGTGTCTCTCTGTCTCTGCCATGCTGTGTCTCCTCCCTCCATTCTTGCTGCCCTGTAGAGTGTTAGGCTACATTAACAACAATGTGTTAACCCTTGAGGGCTCAGACGAATACTAATTAATCATTTAGCAGAAAGGCATTGCCTGGGAAATATCCCAACCTCTGACACCGCCACCTCAACCAAGCTTCAAATCATCATTTTTGTGTACAGTATTAAATTGTTTAAAACTTATACCGTGTGTGTGTATATGTATGTATATATGTGTGCGTGTGTATATATATAAAAAAAATTACATGAAGACATGTCTGACAAAAAAAAATTTCCTGGAACCTATCCCCCTCTACTCCCCTATTTACATTAATTCTTGGGGAAATTGGATTTTCTTAACATCGTTTTGCTTAAAGTGGCATTTTTCAGGAATATAACTACAAGGTTAAGCAAGAAGTTACTGTAATCTGTTTTCAGTTAATTTGGGATGTTTGTGTATGGAAGGTGGAAGGCTGAAAAACAGGCTTACAATCTGGTTTCAACTCTTAACTCCAGAGGGACTAGAGCTCCTTCACAATCACATGTGTTTTGGACTCAGTCTTATTTAAAAAAATCCATGACCTTGGAAGTTTAAATATATTGCTCCATTAGTCCCACCTTCAGTCAGAATCCAGTACAGAGACCTATAGTTCTTGAAATCCAATATGTCTTTTCCTGCTGCTTGCAGAATGAAAGAAAACTCTTGATAATGGCAATTTGTAATTAGCTCTAATAGTCTTATCTAATTTTGCTCAAAGAAAAGCAAAATGTTGAAACAAGATACTCCAGTTAATTTGCTTTTATCCTACTTCTTTTACTAATTCTTACAGGCTCCAGCGCCTTGCAAAAGGTAATGACTTATTTGACAATAAAAAGATTTCCTGTCTATGATTTATGATGCTAGCAGTTATTTGTCAATAGTTAGCATTGTAAATAGAGAAGGGTGTTAGTATGTAAATAAATAATAGAATGGGTTAGTAAATCAGCTTGCTTTTAGTTCTTAAATCTAGCTAAATAATATTAGCAGCCTGTACAAAGCTCTCAGTTTTGTCTGTTGGCTTACAGTATTATTTTGACGATGCTTGTATTGTGGCCAATAAAAATGGAGGACTAATCTGTCTTACAATTATTATAAAAAATAGATTCCTTTTATATTCTTCTTAACCCCTTGCTTGTCATTTAGCCCTCTTATTCATGCACTTACTTTTGTCTATTCAAAAAAGAATCACAATTACAGTTGAGCCATCTTCAACTGTATTTTCATCTGCATCAGTCAGGGTCATGTTCTGGATATGGAAATGAGGATATTTGTGTCAATAGTGTTTGATCTTCTCCTGGAAGTGAACAAGGGTACAATGTTCACTCTCTTAGATCTGTCAACAGCGTTTAATGTAATGGATCTCAATGAAATCTTGTGGGAATGGATTCTTCGTTGGATTCAGTTCTTCGTCCTAAACAAGTGCTTAATTTTAAATTGAGCTGGTTGGGAATTTCCTGTCTGAAACATTTTCCAGGATAAAATCCAGTTTCTGCTCACTTTTTTTCTGATGGAAAATCTTAAAAAAAAAAAAAAAAAAAATTTCCATTGGTTAAATATATATGAAATATTTGATTTCACATCAGTTCAACCCAGATTAGAATATTTTGTTTTGTTGAACTGATCAAAACATTTTGTTTTAAATCAGGTCAGTAAAACATTAAATTGCATTTCCCTATCAGTGCATTGCTTTATAGGAGTTGAGGTTCAGGTCCCCATGTGGAGTCCGTTCTGCTGAGTTTCCTTGGGGGCTACATTTCCCAAAATGCAATATGTTATGTGGTGAGTAGTTGTCTGGTCCATGGTGCCTGGCTTATTGGGAAGAATTGAGGCATCAGTCTATTGATCTACAACTCCCATAAGGCAATGTGTTGAAGTAAAAAACATGGCTTGATGTTGAAATAACTTGAAACTGTGCGTATTGGGTCATTTCAACAAAATAAAACGAAACATTTTGATTTGGGGAATATCAAAAAGTTTTGTTTCAATTGAAAATGTTGAAATAAAATGTTTGACATTTCCAATGTGAAATTTTTCAGAATTTCCATTTCATAACATAAATCAAAAATGCAACTTTTTATCCTGGTTTGAGACAAAAACATGTTGAAATATCAGAAGTTTTCTCAGCTCTAATTTTAAACGTGTTTAATATAACAATAGTCGCATATTGGGTTAGTGCACAATATTCTTCCCTCCCATTTTAAAGTATATAGAATTTGACAGCTAACATTTTGAGTAGTTTAACAAAGTCAGTTATATGGATTACAAGTTAACACACTAAAGCAAATGTTGTATGCAGTGTTGTTGTAGCCATTTTGGTACTGGGATATTAGAGAGAGAAGGTGGTGAGATAATATCTTTTTATTGGACCTGCTTTATTTGTAAGCTTTAAAGTGTTAAAGCTTTATCTGTAAGCTTTAACACTTACAAAGCTCTTTTCAGGTGACCTGAAGAAGGGGGACCTGAAGAACAGCTCTGTGTAAGTTCGAAAACTGTCTGTCTCACCAACAAAAATATGTCAAATAAAAGATATTACCTTACCCATATTTTTTCTCTAAAGCAAATGTTCACATTTTGGAAGGGTTAGTGCTCATCTGCAAAGCTGATTGAAAGACCCGTAAGAGGCTCAGGCTACTTATTCTGCCAGTGCATTGTGGGTACATTTAGGCTTCCTCCACTAATCAGTTCAGATACTGATGTTGGCATCACCATAAGAGGAAACATTTCACACAACATGACAGCTGGAGCCAAGCTATAACAAATGTAGTGAAACAATAGAGAAGACAAATCTAAGGATTGTAATATTCAGTTGTTTTAGAAAGGGACAGTCACTTCTCCAGAGAGGAAAATTATTGTAAACATTCAACTTCACATGTATGAAACTTGCTGTTCATTCACCTTGTTGTCAGAGGGGAAGTTAGTTAAGGGCCCTCTGCTGTCACACTGTCATGTGAAGAATTTCCAACTTTATGGAAGTTTTGGATGAAGGTCAGTGTTGGGAACTGGCTTATTAATATGGAAGAACAAAAGATGAACCAAGCTACTTGATTTTAGTAGGACACTTGGTGCATTTACAAGCACCTGTTTTCAGGGATGTCCTGGAACAATGCATTCTATGGAGGTCTTTGGTGAACTAAAAAATACTGGATGATTTTACAAAGTAGAAAAATACTTTCTGAAAAATGCTTCTTTGCTGATGCTGATTTCTCCCAGCTACCTGCTTAGTATAGGCATTCAGGATATATGTCTGGGCTCAGCTCAGTTTTCACTTTAGCCTTATAGTTCACCCTCAATATATTTATACTTTTCTCACATTTTTTTCCTCTCTCTCTCATTTGTAACTCTGTCCAGTGTCCTACCTGAAATGATACATTCATATGGTAGGATTTTGGACCCTGCTACAGCCCCTGTATGGCTCCTGTAGAAGTATACAGGTGCTGTGAAAGCCCCAAAGCCTGGTGGAATAGAACTGCCCTCCTCAGGTACTTGCATAGGGCACTGAAACTAGAACTACGTAGACCTCTTTCCCCTCTCCCCTTGCCCCCGCAAGCCTGGTTTAGAGGGTGTGCCATGGACGGAAAGGGGATAGAAGAGGAGTACTCATAGCATATACTACTCTGGGGATTCTTGGGTGTCCTGGGCTGTAGATCAGCCCATAGGCAGCTTGAGTAGTGGAATGAAGAGAGGATTCATGAAGTAGAACAATTTCTGGCTGCTCTACCCAACTCTAGGAGCTACACCTGATTATTATAGGTTACACTAGCTCCTGGAGAAGCCCATAATAATCAGGTAAAAATATGACTTAAATCTACCTTTATCCTGCTTGCCCCTGTAGAGATGCAACACTGAATCCTAGCCATATGATTTAGGTCTATCTTTTGTTCTCCCATATTATTAGGTCATATCCTGCTACTGACCAACACCAAAGCTGCTGTGTAGTTAAACAGCAATTCTGTGCAGGAAACCATGACAACCTAGACCCCTAATTAAATTCTCCTATGATCAAACATGACTGAAGCGTGTCTTTGTTTGTCTTCTCTTTTATGCATACTTTCCACTCTAATATTATTTGCTAGAAAAGTCCCATAAATATCTGTAGGGAACTCAGGAGGGGAATGGTAGTCTAGCACCTTTCATCCAGAAGGATCCACAAACACTACACATATAAGAATCCACATGGAATATGGCTCTTGTTCACAGTCATTAAAAAGTGTTTCCATGCAGAATCAATATATATGTACCTGCTGTTAGGAACATAGAAATTGTCATATCCGATCTGACCAGTGATCCATATAGTCCAGTGCCTGATACTTCAAAGGAATGTGCAAGAAATCTCATAATGGTCCATTATAGAATAATCTTTCCCCAAGGGAAGTTTTTCATATTCCCCCATCAGTTAGTAGTTGTCTTCGCTGAAGCAGAAGCGCATTCATATAAAATGTGTTCATTCCTAATGTAGCCGTCATAAATGTCCTATCTTTTTTAAAATCATGCTAAGATCATGGCCTCAGTTGAGACCCCTCCCTTCTTTTTCTGCTATATCCTTTGTTAAATAAAATAACCAGCAATGAATACACTATGCCTAGGAAGGATATGCCTTTGGTTTGTGTAATGACATCATAATATTTTCAGTATTATTTTCTATACCATTCTAAATACATCAAAACATTTGTTTGCTTTTTTGACTGCTGCTATACACTGAGCAGAGTGTTACACTGAATGATCTACAATCACGTGCAGATCTTTTTCCTGACTGGTTACGGTAGCCTATATTAGAACAAGTATGACGAATATGAATTATTGTAACGATGATTAAAGAGTTGGTATTATGACAAGTCCAGTCAAGATGCTGTTTTACTTGAGTTTTGCTGTAGATTTTTTTTCTTTTTGTGAATAAAACTATAAAGCAAATGGGTTAACTTTTCTTTTGGTAGAATAAATGTTTTCAAAAGTGCGGAAGTCCCCTTTTCAAAAGTTATGTAGGCACTTAAGAACATAAGTCTCCCTGAGAGCCTACGTAACATTGTGAGTGAAGCCAAGCTCATATAGAGTTGAAGCAGATAGATTGCCTTAGGAAAAGGGACTTAAAGACCACATTTATGCTCCATTTCATAGTGTGGGTTATATCTTGATACAGCCACCACAACTCCCTTCAGACTCCTACAGGTTATGTTACATCTCTGTGGCAACTATATCAGTTGCTTACATGGAAAAGTATTTAATATATTTGTAGCTGTGTTTTAAAGTAATTGATCAGCTGCCACTGAGGAGGAGCCAGCACTGTCTGACCAGTCGTTTTCACACTGTGAACATCTCTGATGCTGATAATTCCTTTTTTTCAAACAATGCCAAACAAACCAAGATGGAATTAAAAACAAAAAAAGTGATGCGAACTGTGATTCATTTTCATTTATTGTATTATCATACAGGGAAGACAGGTAGGTAAAAATTTATATTTAACATTCGACCCCAGTATTTCTTTAAAACATTATTGCTTTTTCCCCTCACTAAAAAGCAGTGTGCTATACTATATTTGACTGGCCATATCCAGAAGTTCTTACTCACCCAACTCTTATGTAGACAATTAAAGTCAGAGGAAGCTTTGTGTGAGTGAGGACTTGCAAGATGTGGCCTAACACATCCTCAAAATAATCCGCAGTTCTCAGCAGAAATAAATGCTTCCTAAGTGTGTTCATTGTTCAGTTCAGGGAATAGCATATTCATATAGGGATTCATAACTGCTTGTGAACACAGGTAGTTAAAATCTTATTACTCTTTTTACAGCTTTTGCCAGCAAGACAAGTTGCCAATTACCTTCCAGTCCTGTGTGATCACTAAGGAGTGCCAGGTGTCGGAGTGGTCTGAGTGGAGCCCCTGTTCCAAAACATGTTTTGATATGACATCCCCTAAAGGAAATCGTACAAGAACACGGACCATTAAGCAGTTTCCTGTTGGCAGTGAAAGTGAATGCCCAGAGCTAGAAGAAATAGAGCAATGTAGCTCTCAAGGAGATGGTGTGGCACCATGTGTTATGTAAGTGTTAATGTGTAACCCACCCCATGAAAATGAATACTGTACTTCCTGTGGGAGAGTGCAGCATGTTGATAATGATTTGTCTGACAATACAAGTACATTTAAAAGAAAATACTAGGATTTAGTTTGTGTGTGTGCATATTCAGCGATCCCACTAAAACCTAACATTTGCATGTAGTTACAGTTGTACTGAAGTTACTTCCGACTCTAAATATAGAGAAATAACTTATGTGACCTTGTAAATGCTGACTTCTAAAATGTGAACATGTGTGTACACACTGAAACACTTATGTGCACTACTTTAAATCAGCTTTAAAGTCATAGTAAAAAAAATTTAATGATTCAGTGGTGATTTTTCCCACAGACCCTTTGTTCTAGAATCCATCATTGTTTGTTTGAAGTACAGGGCACACAATCATATACCAAGTGTCTTACACAGTAAGAAGCTGGTATGCATTCATAGATTCATAGGGTTGGGAAGGACTTCAAGAGGTCATCTAGTTCAACCCCCTGCTCAAAGCAGGACCAATCCCCAAATGTTGAGCAGCCAAACTCCTATCTGACTTCATTGGGAGTTTAGGCTGATTAAAGAAAGCAAGACTGAGCCCTAATCAGCGGGGAAGAGGCTAAAAGTGGTAGTAAATAAATTAGTCCTGTTTAGAGTGTAGGAAGTTTGACTGCAAGCAAGCACTTTAGATTCAGGAGATTGCTTTCATCATTAGCATCTAATTGAGATGAATATTAACAGTCCAACTGTGCTTTTTCTTGATCTACCTGGAAAGAACTGTTGGGGAAATAGCATGTGATATTATGCCATTTTGCATCTGTGCGTTTTGACTATGGAACATCATTTTCCTTGAAGAGGAGAAATATAATCATTCTCCATCTTCAGCAGCATCGGGAAATGATTCCTTTGATATTGCCTTAAAGTACTTGTTGGGCAGAGAAGCCCTGTGACATGTCTTTCAATTCATAAGTCTGACTGGGGTTTTAAGTTGGAGTCATAGACCTTCTTTCTTATGCACTCTCTGATGAGAAAGCTCACAGCTTCTCTTCATTCGTCAGTACTCAGCAGGGGGGCTTGAGCACTGCAGAGAAGCCATCTTACTCTTGACGGTGAAAAAAGAACTCACTGAAATAATTTTTTGAAAAAAGAAGTACAATTGTAGTTTTGCCTTGATATGCAGGAGGAGCATTCATGCTTCTTATCAAAGGTAAATTGGAGGCTTTTCCTTTTTTTTTTTCTGGGTCTTATGTTTCTCAGTGTGAACATTTCTTTGATTTTTGTTGTGTGTTGCTTTATTCTAGCTGTCTAGTTCTAAACAAGTGGTAAGAGTCACAAACCTGGGGATTGGCAGTTTTGAGCATACAACTCAATTTCTTTCCATGCAACATTATTGTTCTTCTTTTCAGTAAAATAATAAATTCCACTGATTAAACTTAAATAAAGATCTTACTAAATGTAACCTTTTCAAAAACGAAATAACAAGGAAAATAGTTTAATCAGTGTAGAATACTAAACCTCATGCATATCTGTAAAATAAAGATTTTTAGGGAGCCAATCCTTCTAGATAATGAGTCGGCAATATTAGGGCACTTTGTCTTGTATAATCAAATATTACCTTGTGTGGCTTTACATGTTTTAAAGAACTAATTGACTCAATTTGCAATTACTTTGATTTAGGTATGGCTGGAGAACCACAGAGTGGACAGAATGTCGTGTTGACCCTTTACTTAGCCAACAGGACAAAAGACGAGGGAATCAGACAGCTCTGTGTGGGGGTGGAATTCAAACCCGTGAGGTGTACTGTGTGCAAGCTAATGAAAATCTCCTCTCCTATTTAAATACCCTCAAGGAAAAAGAAGGTAAATTTCATTTACTTGCAATTGAATTTGTGTGAAAACTGAACACTTCAGCATGCCGGAGCTTTTTGACCTCCATTGTCTTTTGTCACAAGATCTATTTTTTAAAATCTAATTTAAATGGAAATATTTAATTCCAGGAGGGATGAGTTTGTTCTTTATTCTGCAAATGTCCGTATCTTACTCTGAACTGGTTTTTCATAAGACTTCCTGAAGGCTTCCTTAACTGTAGGGTGGTCTTGTGGTAAGAAAGATACAAGACTGGGAATCATGAACTCTGGGTTCTAGTCCCAGTTCTGCCAGAGATTTTCTGTGTGACCTTGTGCAAGTCATTTTAACTTCTCTGTGCTTCTATAGGTTGCACCTAGAAAAAGAAAAAAGTAAATGCACCGTGGAAATATATATGTGAAATGACTTTACAGGTTCAAAAAGAGCACTAAACTTGGCTTTTCCTTGAAACCAGGCAAAAGGTGATGATTTTGGCTGACTTTCATGTAGAGTTCTTGTTTTTTGTGTAAAACTGTAACTCAGCTTGATACTTGTGTGGATTTGTATTTTCAAAATTGAAACAGGAAAAAATGGTTTATATGAAGAGAATCTCTGCAAACTAAAAACATCAAGTTTCTCATAATTGTAACCTCTAAAGTTCCTTAAGAAAAGAGAGAGGAAAGCTTACCCTCTGGTCTCCTTTCACTTACATATGTGTAAGTGAACTGCATTAACGCCATTGAAGTGACTCCCGATTTACACCAGTGTAAGTGAGTGAAGAATCAGGCCCCTAACCTTTTCCAAAGAAAGAAGTTATTTTCCTAGTATCAGAGGGGTAGCTGTGATAGTCTGGATCTGTAAAAGCAGCAAAGAATCCTGTGGCACCTTATAGACTAACAAACATTTTGGAGCATGAGCTTTTGTGGGTGAATACCCACTTTGTCAGATGCATGTAACGAAGTGGGTATTCACCCACGAAAGCTCATGGTCCAAAACGTCTGTTAGTCTATAAAGTGCCACAGGATTCTTTGCTGTTGTTTTCCTAGTGTCATGGGAATACTTATCTTGACAAAGGTGTCCTGGATACAAAAATATTCTGGAGATGAAAGCGGGAGGATGATCTTGTGGTTAAGGCATTTGGAATGGAATTTGGGTTCAATTCCTGGTTTTGCCACAAACTTCATATGTGACCTTGGAAAAAGTTTCCATCTGCAGAATGTGTATAATAGAAATTCCATGCTTAACAGATATAGTGTTAATGAGTTGGATAGTTGATGTGGCGATTGGGGTCTTATAAGCACCTTGCTCTATATAGTTAACATAAAATACTTTTCTGGTGAGTTCAACTATATTATTATATGCATTTTTGAAGAACAAAACCTCAGTGAGTAATTTACATTAACATACATTATTCCCCAGCAGCAAAAAGTAACTTGAAAGGAACAGTTTATCCATTGGTAATTTAGAATTCCTTCAAAACAGTAAATTATACTAAGTGCATTTAGCCCAAAATTCTGATGACATTTATTTTTATGCATTGTGCAGCTGTATGGTACAAATTTACATTGCCACAAAAAAATACAACCACGCTCTCCAGGAGAAAGGATATCCTTGACTTGGGCATGCATAGCTAAACATTTAGGACAGACGTGGCCACATTTTAGCCTACAGAGTTCTCTAGCGTGGGGCAACTTTAATCTGGGTGCTGCAGTTTGTGGAGACTACCAGTCTCAGCATCCATTTTAATACATCATCTTAGATTAAGATGGAGCATTGTTTGCTGAGACTTGTATGCGCCATCGGTTGCACCTGTGTGTTTATGAGGGAGGGAGTCTTCAGTCTGCTTCATTTAATACAAATTAGTTGCAGCTCCAGGGCACCTGGCAAATTTCCTCTAGGATCAAGTTTAGATGCCCCTATCTTAGAAGTAAAGGGTGACAAACTCTCAGCTAAAGAGAGGCAACAATAAAATCAGCAGCAGCTTACTGTTCAGAATGATGATCAGGATTTGGGTAGACTGTGAAGTCTTGCTGGCTTAGCCTGGTATGAAATCTGTCCTTATCGTAATGTGACAGGAATATGCAGAGCCCATCAGGAGGTAATCTCTGTAGGCCCCATACGGCTGTTTAAAATGTAACTAGTCTTTGGATGCATAAACATGAGAACACTTTTTTCAAGAGCTCAAACTAGGGGTGAAGTGAGTTTTAGTTTAAAAAGCTCTTGGGTTGTTTCCATTTTTGGAGACAGATTAAAAAAAGTGTTGTGGGTTTTTTTTAAAGCAGCTTCTGGGCACCCCTAGAAACAGCAATTTGGCGTGATTAAATGGTGTGATTAAAAGCAGGCAATGATTCAAGAAATGGGGGGAAAAATCCCACCAACCTTAGCAGTGGGAAACCCCTTCTTATAATGTAGCTCTGTGTTCATAAACAGTTCAGTAAGGCTGTTTTGGAAACTTCCATTCTCACATATTCATAGTGGTGTTTCCCTATTATTTCAGAAAGTCAGTCACAGAGCACGTCGAAGTCTAGTGCTGCACCACTTCTATCAATCACTTTTGAAATAACAGGTAGGTAATTAAGGCCTTCTACCTGACATTTCAATCAAAAGTGTGCCAGGAGGTGCTGTCCCCTTTGGGAGAACTATGTTGTCTATATATATAAAAGTATATTTCTCTCTAAAATAGTTTCTGTTACTGTACCTGTGATCTCTCACTCATAAGTTTCAAGATAATAAAAGAAATGAGGACAAAATACTTACACATCAAGTATCAGACTTGAAATACAAACTAGTAGCACAGATTCAAACCAAACCTTTACCCATTTTTTGAAATATTCTGATAAATATCTTTCACTTCTATTTCCCATCCTGACCTAAAGTGCTGGGAATTTCTTTGGTCTTCCAAAATTTCCACTTTCCTTTGCTATTTCCAGCTAGGGTTGTCAATTTTGGTTGGACTTATTCCTGGAGCTTTCATCACATGACATAACCTTTTATTAAAGATTCATCTTTAATTCCTTGAGAGTCTAGAACAATCTTGGAGGGCCGGCACCCTATTTCCAGATCTGTTTTGCTGATTCAGGATATTTGTATAATTAAGATAAGAATTTGAACTTTGGATGTTTATCTAAACTGAAACTTCTAGCCTTTTGGGGTTGGTACATCCCTATAAGCCAAGTTCAGAAATTTACTATCTTCATTTCAGAAATTACAAGTTTACATTTGAGCAGCAATATTGTGTGTAGCAGTTAGGACAGGGAACGAAAATTAAGGATTACTAGGTTCTGTTGTTCTGTCACTCACTTGCTCTGTACTTTAGGCAAATCACTTAACTTCTCCTTGCCTCTCTTTACCCATCTACAAAATGGATATAACTGTGTATCTAACCATAGAACTGAAAGACACTACTTACATGCATAGACATACATAGGTGTGTAAGGCCTTGTCTTCACTACCAGGGTAAGTCGACCTAAGTTAAGCTACTCCAGCTATGTAGCTTCGGTTGACTTACCCCTGTGTCTTCACTGCACTGCATTGATGGTAGATGCTCTCCAGCCGACTTACCTTAGTCCTCTTGGGGAGCTGGAGTACTGGAGTCAACCGAGAGAGCTCTGCCATCAATTTAGTGGATCTTCACTAAACCCACTAAATCGACACCTGCTGCATTGATTGCAGCAGTGTCGATCTCCCTGGCAGTGAGGACAAGCCCTAAGTTTTTGCAGGATCAGTGTGTAAAGTAATAACTTTACAGTTTGGCGATAAACTTTAGCACATACATTACAGAAAACTGGGAAGGAAACTCGTGATGTTCTCTTTCATCCATTTTGTTAGTGTGGCTTTTTAAAAATGCTCATTTGTTCTGCTTTTGTGAAAGTAGAGCAACTAGTGTCCTGAAAAAAATGGTGAGCTCTTGCTGGGGCATGGATGTACAGATGCTCTTTCTGTGACACTGTGGCCCTGTTGGCAGAAGCAGTCCAGAGAATGCAATGAATTACCTCATCCCCCGCATCACTCTGGCTGTGACCACATGATGGCCACTTTGAGGCCACACTGGTCAGCTGGGATTCTCTGCCAGAGGAGGAGCTGGTGCACATCCTTGGTGAATTTAGCCCACTGTTTACCAAGAGAGGTGAGTCTGTGCTTTTGTGGTGATAATTTTTAAAATGTAGCTACTCTACAGTCCTCATGCTGATAGGCGTCCACCTTACTGTATGAAATTTTCCAGTGACTTGTCTAGACAGTATAGAGCTCAGGAGAGGGTTCCTTGGGTTATAGCTAATTATTTTCCAGGCACTTGCTAGTAGGTAGTATTCTTTGGGACTAGATACACTGAGTTAGCAGCCCATAAGTGGCACAGAAAAGCACTTTGAGTTTGTTTGTTTGATTTTTATCCCACTTCAGGAGGAAAGGGAAGTTCTAGATTTTTAGAACACAGTAAGAGAGAGGTTCCCAGTTCAGCAGAGAATGATGGTGTTTTTGTATGGGAGTGTTTTTTGTTTGGGGTTTTTGTTTAATCTCCCAGCCTTAACTTGAAAGCCATTCCAAACCTGAACCTTATTTTCTGGTTTGGCAGGGGGAAAGTAAGAGCTTGTTAGCAAAACACATTCTGTTTTGTTCTCATTTGTGTCCAGAATTTGAGCAAAATACCTGAAAACCACACAGAGCTTGTATTATTAAGGATTATTGACTCAATGTTCAGCACCACTGACAGGGAATGAAATAACTAAGCATCCTCATTCGCAACCTCTACCACAAATGCACGAAAAGAAAATATGAAAGGGGCAGCAATGAGAGGGGAAACATCATTTGACTGTAAACTTCTGTATCCAGTAGCTTCTTCTTTCAAATCATCTCAAGTCAAACAATAAGGGGTCAGATGCTGAGCTCATTTACACTGGTGTAAATCTGGAGGAAAACCACTGAAGTTAAAGGGATTGAGATGTTAATAGGAGGTCTAGGCTTGCCACAACGCAGCAATTTACTGTAAAGAAAATAAATATTCTTTATCATACTCTAGCACCTCTGGTTGAAATGAATCCTAGATATGTAGCTACCAAAGTGGTTTGGGAGCTCTCTGGATGAAAAGTGATATATATAACAGAGATAACGTCATGCATGAGAAGGTAATAGTAACAAAAAAATCCTTTCCTGTTTGTTTCATTTATTTTTTTTTTGCTTTTTGAGACTTGCTACTATCAGATGGTTTTTCAACACACACTCTCTGCTGAGACTTTGGCAGCACTGAAATAGGCTTTAGATAGGCACAGGGACTTGGTAGAATTACTGGGGATATGATGACTGAAGAGAAATGCCCCTTTGTCATGCCCCATTTGCTGTGTACTCTCCTCACAACATTTATTTGAGATGTATCAGAGAAGCTGATCAAGCCCAGACAAGTTTCTTGCAGTCAGTAACTATTACTGTCGATGAGTTTTTAGCTAAAACAGTGTTTTAGGGATGGACACTGGGAGTCAGAGCTATGCAAAGAACTGCTTTTTTCAATTTGCTGACAGTTTTGAATAATAAATAGATTCAGGTTTAACCAAAATCCAAATGTTTTGGAATTTTTGGTGAACCAAAACGGGGGAGGGGGGGTTAATTTAATGTAAAAAACAATTGACCAAAATGTTTTGGTCGACCCAAATTTGCATTTTGAGCAGAAAAGAAAAAAAGTTTTTACCTGGAATTTTTTCGTACTTCCACGTGAGGAGCAATTGGACTAAGTTAAATTGGAGTGACTGAATAAGCAGTATATTTGTACTGTGCATCATTGTAATGTGCTTTGTGCCACAGTATCGCTACAAAGGAAATAAGACCAAAATTCAGTGGGGATAAATTTGCTTAATTTAATGTCATCTGAAAAAGAAATTCTGAATAATGCAGTGCAATGCACACTCTGAATCTTAAAATATAGGAAACATTTCCAAATAATTATTCATTCCCACCATTGCAAAAAAAAATTTTTTTTTTCTCTCTCAGGCGAACTTCAATAAAACTGAATGAGTAGCAGACACGGTCATTCATAACAAGTTTATACTTAACGTTACACTGAAGGATAGTAAACAAGATAGCATAAAATTGTGTTGTATTGAGAGAGAGTTATTTGTACTATTTACATACCCCTGAAGCATTTCTTGCTTAAGGTACCTTATGGATGAATGTCTGAAGTGGCTGATATTTTCAACAGATTTTATATGAATAGTATACTTGATATTCTTCATGGAAGAGAAGCTGAAGTCTTTACTCAGGGCCATACCATGTCTGGTCTTTGTATAGGTGTCCAGTGGGAGAGCGTTCAAAGAGCCATCTGGTCAGACACAGTTGCGGTCTTTGGTGTTATGGAAGTCCAGGAATAGTTTCCTCTTTATTCCTAAAGAGGAAGAAGTAGTTTATATTTCGAAGTACCAGTGAGGAGGAGACTGGTGCACTGGAGGGTGTACGTTGCACCTTATGAAGGAACACAGCATGGGTACCCTGCCTTTGTGCCTCAAAAGGCTCTGAGAGGCATTCTTCAGAATGCTTCCCTGTGCTCCTATTGGGGCTCCACAAGGCCCCCATAGTGTGGCTGCGCCTTAAAGTTACAAATGTCTCTTTCTTTTTACTCCGCCTTTACTTATGCAAGCTTCCAATGAATTCAAGGGCAGTCTGAGTAAGAGCTATGTAAGGACCTCAAGATTCAAGATAAAGGCTACAAAGAAGTGATGACGACTTGCTAACTCCTGCTTTTATTAAATGCTATCCAGTAAAGATACAATTACATGCAAATTATGTGTTTGTTTACATTTATTTTTGCTACAAGTTATGCACTTTATGCAGATGATCATGCACATTAGGAACAGACTTCAGGCTTCTGGAAAATTGCCAATGCAGCCTTCAGTGTCATAAGGTTTAGGCCCCACCATAGCATTGTGCATATGTTAGAATACTTCTGTGGTAAACGTCTGTCTCAAATCTGGACTTAGAGTTCAACATCTGAGTGTTTACCTGAACCTCCCCCAAGCTTATACCCAGCTTGGATTTTACTTCGCTGCCACCAGATAAGATTTAGGCTCTTATCAGCCTGGGTTCCCCAAATTCCTTGGGGGGACCCCCCTCTCTGGCCTCCCCATTTCACTGGGAGGACCCAAGACCCGACCCTGGGTCTCCCTATCTCAAAGGGAAAACAAGTTCCTCCCCCTTGTCTCTCGTTATCTGCTCCCCCCGCTTCCCTCCCTGGGTGAGCCTGGGCGATGCAGTACTTAACTCCTTGAAGGCAAAACAAAGAGGGAATCACCCTCCCCTGAGGCGATGCCTTCAAATCTAGTAAAGCTAATATAAAGAGATTTTCTACTCCCCTTTCCTGTAGCTCACCAGAGAAAAACAAAAACCTCAACCAGGTTTTAAAAAGAAACTTTATATAAAAAGAAAGAAATATCAGAACAATAATACTGCATTAAGAAACTCAATACAGGCTCTTGCTTATAAGAAAATATGAATAAACAGTCTGATTTAAAAGATAGCCAATTAAACCAGTCCAGCACAGTACAACACACATGTAAATACAACACAGCATATTACAGCCTATTTGCCTTGTTGCCTTTGTACTCACACTTTGTAGGAGAATATTAGAAAGAAAGAGGAGTTAGCAGGAAAGCTGTTCCTCCATAGCCGGGAGAAACAAAAGACAGAGAGCAAAACCAAAAACCTCCAGAGGTTCCCACCCTTACTTTTGAAAATCCTGTTTCCTGATTGGTCCTCTGGTCAGGTGTTTGGTTCCCTTTGTAAACCCTTTACAGTAAAAGAAAATTAACCCTTACCTTACCTATCTACTTATGACAACTTCTTTCCAGCGTTGTTGTCTTTTGTTAGAAAATGGGAGTTCTGGAGTATGTTTAACAGGTATTTGCCCTCTCCGCACTGAAGCTTTGCTTCATGGAACAAAGCAATACAAAGCCATGCACAAAGTATCAGGATGGGAAGGACAGTTCCACGGGATGCTGCCTTCTCATTCCCTCCCTCTCAAAATGTAGCTTCCAGTCGCCCGCTAGTGGGCCTCTGGCGAAAAGGGGTGTGCATTACCTGAAGTGTCAGGTGCATGCAACATACGTACATGTGAATAAGAGACTCCGCTACCTTAACAATAGCATGCAGCTCATTCATCAAACCTCTCTTGTTGTTGCTGTGTTACTGTGATCCTCAAGAGCCTGATTCTGTCACTCCTACTCCCTCTGGGTAGTATCTTGCTGTAAAGATAGTTGTAATCAATGGGACTATATGCAGCATAAAGTATTACCTATGTTGAATAACGGTAGCAGAACAGAGTTCTAATTAATTAAACTCTTGTTTTGAAAGCACAGTTCTGAAGGAGCAGTCATGATGTTTAACTTTAGGGAATCACATCTTTTTGTTCAATTGGACAGAGGTAATTTGAATGGCTGATCTATATTCTGTGCTTAGTTTTAAGAATTTTGTGAGGAGCTGAATTTTGAAAGGTCTTCTCTTGAGAAAAGCAACAAAGAGTCCTGTAGCACCTTAAAGACTAGCAGATGTATTGGAGCATCTGTTAGTCTTTGAGGTGCCACAGATCCAGACTAACACGGCTACCCCTCTGATACTTCTCTGGAGAGTTATTGGTAAAAGTGGATTGCAATAAAGTAATGCATTTGTTGGTTGGAGACAGATGCATACACATATCCAACATGCTAGGAAAGGTATCCCATTGCACCTAGATGCCCGGAGGATAATAAAGCTTGAGCTGTAGTGTACTGAAGGCTGTATCCTGGCTCTCAGTGTAGGAGAACAGGGTGGTTCTGCTCTCTTATGGACCTTCCCTGATCCATAAGAAACAGGATTTCTACCTGCTCAGATACCTTCCATGTCAACTGATTACACACTGCTGTAAGTAATATAGTAAAACAATTATACCTATGTACTAGATTAAAAAACTGTGCATAGAATACATGTTAAATACAGTTTTCCTTGAACCAACTAAAGCTACCACTGCACAGTTTTTGTAGGTGGGTGCTTTTCTGTGTGTTTGGAAGGGCTTTAGAGTTAAAGGAAAGCAAATAGACTCTGTCATCCTTATTTCAGTGATTTAAATGCAGTATCTCTAATTTTGTGTGCAGTTGAAGTGTTAGCATTTATGAGATTATAACTAGGCTTTGAAGTTACAATACCCTGTTAAGGTGAATGAAAATTTACACTTCTGTTGGTTCAATTGTTCCTGTCAAGATGCACTGAATAAGAGAGGAGAACATTGATTTGCATGGAGGCCAATGTGAAGAACTACTGTAATAATATTCTCCGTTCATTAACTCCAACAGCAAGGTCCTAGAGAATACTGCAATATTTGTGGAATCTTCCTGATTCCACATAATCTGGTTTGACTCAGTCCATGCAGTGAGTTCATTAGATTTATTTTTAAAGAGAACAGTTTTACACTTACTTCATCAGATTAAAATGATGAGACAGAAGGTTTTCTGGCTGAAGTGTAGTGGTGTCAACTTGCAGCAAAACATTATGCAAGTATTAAAAATATGTTATCTTTATTGTATACAGCCTCCAAGCCTGTGGATCGGAAACTGTGCACAGGACCTGTACCTAGCACCACCCAATTGTGCCATATTCCTTGTCCAATAGAATGTGAAGTGTCAGCTTGGTCAGCTTGGGGACCATGCACCTATGAAAGCTGTGAAGACCAGCAAGCCAAAAAGGGTATGGATGTACACATTTTAAATTCCTCTTTTTTCAAAAAACATTTTTATTTTACTTAGTTTTTACACAATACTTGAAAAAAATATTTGCAAGACTCTAGGGATCTTTGAGAATACTGACATATTCATACTTATATCAGCAAAAGAGCATGCAGCAGCCTCCAAAAATCAGAAAATAGCCAGCCAAAAAAACCCACTCAGAAGTACCATCTCTCAATATTCTCCTTCCTCCTCAGAAGCCTTGGGAAAGAGATGGACTTTCCAGTGAGTTCTGTAGGTTGACAGATCTGGGTTAATTTAGGACAATTACAAAGCTGAGTGCCTCCTTTTAAATTGAGGGGGATCCAGCATGAATCTCTCTCCAGATCACAGCTGTGGCTGTGTCACAGAAAGAGAGAACAGCATTCTCTGAAGTAGGAACTTCTCAAGCCATTCAGGGATTTACAAGTCAAGATCATCTTGAAAATTGATCAGTAGGCCATTAGGCAACCACTGCAAATCTTAGAGCAGGAGCTTCATTTGCAGAGTACCCTTCAGACCTTGCTTAACTGGCAGACTGATGCATTCTGTGCCAGTTTCAGTTTCCCAGGGTATTTAAAGTGTAGCCCCATGCAGTGCATACTGGAGTAGTCAGATCTCCAGGTGTCAAAGGCATGAATCACAACAGCAAAGTCCACATCCAAACAAGAGACTGCCACCTCGCATCCAGAGATGAGAAAAGAAATCCGAGTCACTGTTGCTGTGTGATCAGCTAACACCAGAGAGGATCCAGTTGTACCCTCTTGATTGCAAACTCTCATAACAAATGCCAGGCACACATAGTCACTTAAAGGGACAGCCATAATTCTCACCATATTTTAGGGCTATTTTGTCTCTCCAACCAGCATCACTTCAGTCTGTGCACAGATAGTGGTAGTACTTCTTTGTATTACTGTAGCACGCAGGAGCCCCATTCACAGACCAACACTCAGTTGTGCTAGGCACTGTATAAACACAGCACAAAAAGGCGGGTAGTACAAGCTAAACAATGCTGCCTCCTGTTTATGTGACTCAGCCTTGATCATTTCTAAGGGTGATAGAACAATTCAGTTTCCATGTCCATTCACTCCTGGACCTCTCTTTTGAAGCTAACAGTCAGGTTGCCTATTATTCTTAGTGCTGCTATTTTTGTTATTTATGTATTTTTTGCCATCCAAATGTTTGCTAGGTGTTTGTGGATATGTCTGTGTTCCAGATTGATTTGGACACTTGCCTGCTAAAAATACATTGAGGCCACCAGCTCACTTCATGCCATTTTTTAACCTGAAGACATGGATATCAGGAAACTTACACTTTAATTTCCATGTATTTTAATGTATGTTGTCAAAGTTTCAACACAGAAAAGCTCTAAGGGGTGGTAAGATTGGCAGATGAAGACCAGGCTCTTAGCTCCATGGAAGTGGAAGTGTTTTAATACTTCTGGAGAATGTGCAAACCTTTCTAGGGAACAGCTCCATCCCTTCCTCCCTCATAGGTACATAGGTGTTATTCAGCAGATAAATGACATCTATAACAGTGCTTCTCAAAATGGTGGTCCATGGACCAGTGCCGGTCCATGAGCCATCAGCTGCTGGTCCGTGGCAAGTTTCCTCATAAGAGCGTCGAATAGGATAATAATATTGCACCGGCCCCTGGCACATTGGAAAAAAAAATTGCTGGTCCCCCACATCAGATAGCTTGAGAAGCACTGATCTATGGAGTCCAATAGTTTTAGCATGAAATTGTTACAAATAGCTGATTGTATGAACTGAGCTGCAGTCTGTTCCATAACTCTTACTTATTGTTTTTGTATAGCTACATTGTAATTATAGGGTTACTCTTGGGACTGATTGTTAGGATCCTACCAATTTCACAGCCATGGAAAATGTGTCATGGACCATGAAATAAGCCCTTCCCCATGAAATCTGATCTCCCAGTGCTGCTGGGAGCCAGGGGCTCCTAGCTGCTAGTCTAACCAGACTGGGGAGGGACAGGAGTTGGCCTTCCCTTGCACAGATGCTCTTGGTGGGAAGATCAGACCATATGGTGGTCTGATTTCCCACAGCTTCTCCACTGGAGATTGGAGTTGGTTGAGTTTATTGGTAGTGATTACTGTTGTGTAGAAAAAACCTGAAATGACTTTGTCTCTGTTGTAGTGAAGGGATGGCAGTTTGTGCTCTTTGGAAAATATCCGCCCCAAATCAGCTTCTCTGAAATTCTGCTTCCTGTTTTTGTTTTATGTGATGTGATTTAACTTTTCTGCTGCAATTTAGTGATGGATTGTAATAAACGTCTGTCTCAAATCTGGACTTAGAGTTCAACATCTGAGTGTTTACTGTGAATCTCCCCCAAGCTTATACCCAGCTTGGATTTTATCTCGCTGCCACCAACTAGGACTATTTAGGGTTCCTAGTTACCCCGAGTCACCCCAACCTTTCCCTGGGGGACCCCCAAGACCCAGAACCCCTGGGTCTCCCTATCAACGGGAAAACAAGCTCTCCCCCTTGTCTCTCGTTATCTGCTCCCCAGCTTCCCCTCCTTTTCCCTGGGTGATACAGTACTATTAACTCCTTGAAGGCAAACAAAGAGGGAAATCACCCTCCCCTGAGGCGATGCATTCAAATCTAGTAAAGCTAATATAAAGAGATTTTCCATCCCCCTTCCTGTAGCCTCACCGGAGAAATCCCAAAACCTCAGCCAGGTTTTAAAAAAGAACTTTATATAAAAAAGAGAAAATACAAAACAATATACTGCATAAGAGATCAATACAGGCTCTTTGCTTATAGAAAATATAAAAACAGTCTGATTTAAAAGATGCCAAATAACCAGTCCAGCACATCAACACACATGAAATACAAACAAAGCCTATAACAGCCTCATTTGCGCCCTCTCAACGGGAAACAAGCTCTCCCCTTGTCTCCTCGTATCTGCTCCCCAGCTTCCCCTCCTTTTCCCTGGGTGATACAGTACTTTAACTCCTTGAAGGCAAAACAAAGAGGAAATCACCCTCCCCTGAGGCGATGCATTCAAATCTAGTAAAGCTAATATAAAAGATTTTCCATCCCCCTTCCTGTGCCTCACCGGAGAAATCCCAAAAACCTCGCCAGGTTTTAAAAAAGAACTTTATATAAAAAGAAAGAAAATACAAAACAATATTACTGCATTAAGAGATCAATACAGCTCTTGCTTATAAGAAATATGAATAAACAGTCTGATTTAAAAGATAGCCAAATAACCAGTCCAGCACATCAACACACTGTAAATACAACACAAAGCATAACAGCCTATTGCCTTGTTGCCTTGACTTTACACTTTGTAGGAGAATTAGAAGAATAGGAGTTAGCAGGAAGTTGTTTCCTCATAGCTGGGAGAAACAAAAGACCTAGAGTACACAATTCCCGCCCCTGACTTTTAAAAGTCCAGTTCTCTGATTGGTCTCTGTGCAGGTGTTTGGTTCCCTTGTTCACCCTTACAGGCAAGAAAATAACCCTTACCTATCTACTTATGACACGCCCCCAATCATAGACAGTGTAAATTCACTGGAGGTGATTTCTACCTAGAACTTAAACTAAACAGAGTAATACAACACATGCACCTTTACGTTTACTAGTAGCATGTAAACTACAAGACTTCTACATCTAAGGAAAAGTTTTAACCAGTGTATTCCGGAAACTCTCGCGGGAGAGTGCATCAGCTACTTTGTTAGAAGCTCCTGCAATGTTGTTGAATTTGAAAATCAAAATCTTGGAGACTAGACTCCAACGAAGAAGTTTCTTGTTGTTCCCTTTGGCTGTATGAAGCCACTTTAGCGCAGCATGGTCAGTTTGTAGCTGGAACCGCGCGTCCCCAAAGTATGGGCGTAGCTTTTCCAGGGCGTACACAATGGCATAGCATTCCTTTTCACTGACTGACCAGTGGTTTCCCTCTCAGATAGTTTCTTGCTGAGAAACACGACAGGATGGAAGTTCTGATCCGGTCCTTCCTGCATAAGAACTGCTCCTATACCACGCTCAGATCCATCGGTGGTTACTAGGAATGGTTTGTCAAAGTCTGGGCCCTTAGCACAGGGTCAGACGTGAGCGTCGCCTTAATTGGGTAAAGGCCTCCTGACACTCCTCAGTCCATTTAACTGTAGTTGGCTGGGCTTCTTGGTCAGTCGGTCAGGGGGTGCAAGCGAGGAGAAACAAAAGACCTAGAGTACACAATTCCCGCCCCTGACTTTTAAAAAGTCCAGTTCTCTGATTGGTCCTCTGGTCAGGTGTTTGGTTCCCTTTGTTCACCCTTTACAGGCAAAGAAAATTAACCCTTACCTATCTACTTATGACATGGATAGAGGCAATTTGTCCTTTTAGTCTGTTTGTTTTATTTTCAAAATCTTTGCCATACATTTTCAAATGTGGATGTGGATTGCAGTATTTCTACCCAGTTTGTCCTGGTGTGGATAATGCTGAAGTGGGAAAATCTGATAAAAAACTGATCTTTGATGATTCTATGGTAGGGTGAGGTATTAAGTCAAATCTGAAAAAAAAGAAAAAAAAAGTTCTACATAAGTCATTTTATGCTTCTCCCATATAACTATGGTCTCATGAGATAAACTGCCCATTTCTAGACCTGTAATTTGCTACCCCATGCGATTTGTTTTAGTGTCTTGAATTGATCTGTAATAACTGAATAGGTCAGCCATAGACTTGGAGAAGTGTTACACTTCCTTCTATAGTAAACAGCTATATACATGGAGGTATCTCTCATTTGTTCATATTTGCCCATCTTGTTTTCCTATATGATCGTTTATTTTGTACATTAGTTCAAGCATAAGCAGCAATGTGCTGTTTAGTGTTTTAATTTCCCATATTAATATTTATAATCTACTTTTGTCTTACTCTTTTTTTCTCTAGTTAACCCCTATGTGACTCCAACTTTCCTTCTGTTAGTGTCAGAAGCAGAGCTGCACTTAAGGGAACTCAAGCATTGCAAATTTAAAATAACGTGGATCTTCCACTTAATCACACCCATTTCTAGTACTATTCAGTGGTCAAATGCAGGACTGTATGCAAATTCACCCATGAATGTGACAGGGATTTCTTCTTTCCTTCTCTCTGACATACATTCACTGGATAGCAGGAATGGATATCTCATTGGAATAAGCAAAGGCACCTTGACAGTGAAATGAGAGGAATCCAGGCATTACACTGTGAACTAGGTTCCCCTTCACCAGTTCTCTTGTACTTATTGCTTTCCATATGTGCTTCTTTAGGAAACACTTAGATGCATAGTATCGGGGGTAGTCATGTTAGTCTGTATCCACAACAACAACGAGGAGTCCGGGGACACCTTAAAGACTAACAGATTTATTTGGGCATAAGCTTTCGTGGGTAAAAAACCTCACTTGCATCTGAAGAAGAAGTGAGGTTTTTTCACCCATGGAAGCTTATGCCCAAATAAATCTGTTAATCTTTAAGGTGCCACCGGACTCCTTGTTGTTTTTACTTAGATGCATATGCTGCTTGGATTGAAATATTTGTGCATTATAGTGTTATGAATTCATGAGTGGAAAGCAAACAATGCTTTTTTTCTCACCCTTTTGTCACTGTGTCACTCCTATTCCCATATTTCCCCTTCTTTTTTCCTCTTCACCCCTCATTTCCTCTCTTATCTATTCATATCTCCCCTGCTTTCTGTTTTACAGTTTGCATACCCTTTTTTCTTCTCCTGTGTTTAATCGTATATGTGCCTTTGCCAGCCTTTTCCTTTCCCCTTCTCCTCCTATCTCTGCTTCTTGCTTTTCCCTCCCATATTGTCTCATCTTCCCTTCCTGTTTCATCTCTAACCTTCCCTCGTGCTGCTTCATTTTCTTCATACCCCACTGTTCCTCCTTTGCTTTTTCCTCCTCTCAGCTCTCTGTCAGAGATTCTTCCTCCTCAGGCATCTCTCGCTATTTTTACTGGACATCCTGCTAACTCCTTATCCGCGTGGTGCACTGTCAGAAGTGGGAACAGGCTCCTCAATACATATTTCAGTCATGGACTTTTAGTAGTTAGAGAATCACTGGTTGTATTGCAGTTGCCTCCAGTAGCTACACGTGTAGAAAACTCCTCTGAATATTTTTGTCAAACCAGAGGACCTCTGTTGCAGAATCTCTATGCCTCTTTAGGACACAGATCATGCACAACTCCAGAAGCAATCTTAGAAAATATAAAGATGAACTGAAATACATTGTTTTTAAATTAATTAATAATCATGATAAATTTAAAAAAACTCTTTGTTGAACCCAAATTATCTGTGTGGAATTAACATTTACAAATAAACATATTTGAAAACAGTCTCCTTCTTGATTTACATGTTGTGGAGAGTGAGGGAGTTATACGTAGTATTTTTTTTATAAAGATCATATGCCCTGTGTGCTATTATCCTGCCTGAAGGCAGACACTTAAATCAAAGTAAGCTGTAATTGAGAAACCAACAAGAAAAGAAACAAGAAAGTTGAGGTGCTATGATATAGTATACTAAGAATCCTTAAGAAATTAATGGGAAAACCATTAATTGGGAGAATGGCTGGATGCAGCCAGTCTGGGAGTGGGTCTGAGGGGACAAAAACCCAGGATAACAGGGAATAGTAGAAGCTTAATGAAGTTGACCTAAAGAACTGGAGCAGCGGGTTGTCAGCAGACTGAGACTCACATCCAGACTGACTGAGACACATGGAGACAGAGAGACCATGCTATGAGGAGTGCACTCTTGCTCCCACCTGGAGATGGGGGTTAGTTGAGCTGAGGGGAACTTACAAATACTTGCCAGGAAAGATGTAAGGTGTAGGTAAAGGGAAATGTGCATATAGGACTATTGGTTGTTGTAACCTTTTGTTATGCATGATTGGTACCTTTGTGTGATACAATAAATGCTTTGCTTTGAAGAAGCTGTTTTGAGTCACTAATCAACCACTCAAGTATCAGGGGGTAGCCGTGTTAGTCTGTATCCATAAAAACAACAAGGAGTCCCGTGGCACCTTTAAAGACTAAAAGATTTATTTGAGCATAAGCTTTCATGGGTAAAAAACTACTACTTCCGTTTTTTTTACCCACAAAAGCTTATGCCCAAGTAAATCTGTTAGTCTCTAAGGTGCCACCGGACTCCTTGTTGTTTTTGTAATCAACCACTGTTGTGGGCTTCTGGAGGCTTGCAGGTGCCAAACTCATTTGAGCCTGCGAAATTAATACAGGCTGGGAAAAAAGTGTGTGTTTGAGGGGTGGGGGTGGGGTTAGCCAAGAGACCCAACCTGAGAAAGCGTGATTGGACCACATGGTCCAGTCAGAGTGAGGTGCCGGAAGCCAGTCCTGATACCTAAGGGATGCACTTCAAAGGGACAAAAAAGGGTCAAAAGCACAGCTAGTCTTGTAACCATGACATATTCCAAGCCCTCGTTTCAGTGAACTGTTTCCTACAGTTGGTGACATCTACTATCTCTGCAATGTAAAGAACGCAGCTGCCTTTATTGCTTTAAATATGTTGTTGATTGTTACAGAAGAAACATAGAACCCTTCACTCAGCTTTTGGCAGATACAAATGCTTTCATTTTACCTTTTATATTTAATTACTATATTTTTTATCTTTTTGGTTTTACTCTTGCTTTAGGTTTTAAATTAAGGAAGCGGTCCATCACAAATGAACCTACAGGAGGCACTGGAGGGACAGGAAATTGCCCTCATTTGCTTGAAGCAATTCCGTGTGAGGAGCCCTCTTGCTACGAATGGCGAGTAGTGAGACTAGAAGAGTGCATACCAGACAATGAGAAACATTGTGGACCTGGCACTCAAGTTCCAGAGGTGGTCTGCATCAACAGTGATGGTAAGATGTTTGCTCAACAAATGTATGATTTAAGTCACTCACTTGTTCTGAGGGGAGAGATTCAGAGTGAAAATGTAACATTGCTTATTTCTCTTAGGTTAGTCAATCTTTGAGACGAAGCCTTTTGATTAGAATTAATTGCTCTTTACACAGGCCACATACATTGTGGCTACCAACTGATGTAGCACTGGGCTCTTCTTTCCATAGATTTTTTTCAGATGAAGCTTCTTGAGTGGCCTCCTGAGAAAGGGAAGCTGAAAATAAACAGTAAACGAAAAATGAACAGGAAGACAGGGAGTTATTGCCTGGTTGGTCAAATTCTTCCCATCGTAACTTCATTGAATTCCCTTATGTAGTTTCACTGATAAATTTGTCCCACTGAGTCCAAATGCAAATAAATATTAAGGGTGAGCAAAGTAAAGTGCATTGCCACTGGAAATATCTAGGAGCTAGATAACCTCTTTATATTAAAAAACAAAGTATGATGTGTGCTATGAAGTTGGTTTGACAGCCTGTGACATGCGTCAGCCTGTCTCACTTCGCTTGCCCTTCTAGCTATAATAAATTACAGCAGGCAAGAAGAATACCACTATTATTCAATTATCTTTTATGAAAGAAAGAAAAAAAATTACTTTGCATAGCATTAAGTCTTAACAACTCACTTTGAAAGCTATGCACTTAAAAAAAAATATTTTAATCTAGAAAAGGCTCTCATATGAATGTTGGGATAGTGTTCATTATCTGTTAGTAAGGTTGTAGTCTACTCAGAGATGCATGTACATTAAAAATAATTGTACTAGCTACAGTAGAGCAGAGACCTGTAAGTACCATATATCGGATTAACCAAGAGGTCACCTGTAAAGTGTTTAGCAGCTGCATCAAATGTTGTTTTGTAATTATACTGGGCATAGGGAATTAGAGTTGTTTAGTTATACAGACTCTGTATCTAGGTTTGAGCGTTGGCCCTAGATTTTGTTTCATAGTTGAATTTGGGGCTCAACTGGGAAAACTAAGAATCAAAGTGTAACTTTTATTTTTGTGTGCATAGCAAAGAGAATTGCGTGTTTAGTTCCTAACAGTTTTTATATCCCAGGATGAGATTAATGATGTGGCATGACACAAAAACATGATTTACATCTTATCCTCCTTGCACAGCAACATTCCTTCATCCAAGATACTCCCTTTCTGCCTTTACTTGACAATAATGATAGAACTGTTTCAGATTTTTTGTATGAAAAAATTTCTGGTGAAATTTTATCAGAAATTAACATTTTTGCTTAACAATTCTGATGTTGATGTTCTCTATTTTTTTTTAAAAAAAAATCAGTAGAATATGCAAACAAAAAAAAGTAGCCTGGTTTTCATTTTATTGGATTTTAGGTTTGTTTGTGTTTCTTTTCTTTTCTTTGTGGGCAGAGGGTAGAGTTTGTTTGCTACTCTGCAACTTTTGATCAGTTTAGTACGTGATTAAACAGTGTTACTTTTCCTGTCCCCTAACTGGATTATTGTAACTATAATATATCTGGGAGCAAGTAGCTGAATCACTTAACCTTAACCTTTTACAGAGAGGGCAGTTCTGCTCTGTTTAACCCTATTCCAAGGGCCACTGCAGTCAATGGGTTTCTTCCTACTGGCTTGAATGAGCTTTGGATTAGGTCCTTTGTGAGGGACTTAGGACAGAATTTAAGTTGGGAGGGTTGGGGTTATTTGTTTTCAGATATTAACCCTGTTATTTTTCTCTGAACCTTTCTAAATTGTTGCTGATCAGCTTAGTTTGTTCATAAATAGTGTACACCTATAGTTTGCTGATGTGAGTGCATTTTTCTTATTACCGGTGAGTAGTCGGACTTCTGTGTTGGTCTTTGTGGTAGAGGCTGGACAGTGGGCACAGACACTGCTTCTGAGTGAAGGGAGTGGTGATTACTCATTGCTGTAGTTGTGTATGTTCCAAAGAAAGAGAGAGGGAAATTGTATATTTCGTGAGGAGAAGAAGTTTTTTGAGAGCTTCTTGGCTCTCACAGGATAATGTCTGCCAGCTGTGCGATACAGCTTTGTGAAAGCATGTTATCACTAAATGATAATGTAATTGGCCATGGATCAGGCCCAGCAAATGTGTCTGTTCTGAGGCCTAATGCAGGCTTTACAATAAGTGCAACAGAATGCATGCTAATGTGCATTTCAACCGCATTCAGGTTTGCCAGAGTACAGATGGTGTGTGTTCAGCTGAGAATGCTTCTACAGATGAGCAGCGGTGATGACTGCTTCCTGTAGATGTGCGTGTTCAACAGAAACAGTCAGACACGCAAAGTCACACATTCCATGTCAGAAGAGGAGAAGGAATTTGTGTGAGGGATACTTGACTGTAACAGATCAATACAGAAATGGTCTAAGATGGCATGATGTCACTAAATAAATGTAAATGTAGTGTTATAACAACAGCCTATTGTCATTCAAACTTTTTTTTTTCAATTTTTTTAAACCTATAAATAAGACACAGTACAGAAGAGAGATTCTTAAATCATCTATTTTACTACATTATTCACCACCTCCACCTCCCAGAAGTTTCCTCCTCCAAAGAGGAAGAATAGGAGATGGTGCAGGAGCAGATCTCCTTCTCCCTACTGTCCTCATGATCAATAAGATCTGCCTCCTGTGTGAGGCTCAGTGACAGTCCTGATGCTGTAGAAGAGAATCCCAGAGAATCCAGAGGAGAAAGGATAGCCCTACATCTTGCTATCCATTGGAAGGATGCCTGCTCCCTGGTAACCAGATTCTTCTCCTACTTGACACCACTCTGTTTTTCTCTGTCACTGCCTTCTCCTTCTCCTTCAGGGCTGCCTTCAGCTGCTCAGTGGCCATCTCCTCCTCCTGAAAGGCCTCCTCACCTTCTCTGAGGTGAGCTTCTCCATGGTGCAGCTTACAGGTGTGGATGAGGAACCAGGAGGTGGATGCAGTAGCTCCTGCTCCTCTTGTTATCAGGAGGGACCTGAGCCACAGCTGGGGAGCTTTAAACTTGTCACTGTTACTGAGGGTGACTCCACAGGAGCCATGTCCCTGCATCACCACCTGCAGAGGTGGCAGGTAACAATATGTGGCTTCCCTGGAACTTTACATATTGTTTACAAGTTAATTCCTCCAGCTCTGCTCCTCCTGCACTTCTGTCATTGCTGCTCCTTCTCCTTTGGCACTGGCAGCTTTCTCTGGTTCTCCTGCTCCATGTACCCCCTTTCTTCCATAGATCCAAGGAGTGCTTACATGTTCAATCCCCTTCTCCACTAGTAATATTTGTTTTTTAACAAATGTTTCTATCCTTTTTCCTTCTTCCTCTTTCTGTCTCTCACCCTGTCTAACCAGTCCATCAAGCACGCAAAATGATGAGAACCCTTATTTTCTTAACATTTTGTTTCTGAAAATGAAAACTTTCTTCAAAGTCAAAAAGTTTATTTTTAAAAAAAATTATTTTTTAAAAAAGGATTAAAATAGTCTACTTAAAATTTGGGAAATATTAGAAATATGACTTGTAGTCCATCTGAAATGGGCCCCAGAAAGCTCATGGATATTTCCAACAGCTCTAATTAACACCCACAGTGGCATCCAAGTTTACACACATTTTACACTGTATGCAATATTTAGCACCAGAAAAGATGGCAATCAGGAGTCAGAACCTAGAGCAAAGCCTCAGGTTTCCACAGTGAGAATTTTTCTCCTCAGGTGCTGCTGCTGGTAAGAAAGCATAGGGGCAGCCAGGAAATTGCAGCTGTGCCACCAATAGAGTAGGGATCAAAGCCATCGTTTGAACTACATGTCTACAGGTAAAAGAGTGATTAACCCTTAACCATCTGTTTATGACAGGCCCCTGTCGGAAGACAGGGTACTGGGCTAGATGGACCATTACTCTGACCCAGTATGGATGTTCTGATGGAAAGTTTACCATAAGAACATCCATACTGGGTCAGAGTAATGGTCCATCTAGCCCAGTACCCTGTCTTCCACAGGGGCCTGTCATAAACAGATGGTTAAGGGTTAATCACTCTTTTACCTGTAAAGGTTAACTAGCTCAGTAAACCTGGAACACCTGACAGAGGACCAATTAGAAGACAAGATACTTTCAAATCTGGGTGGAGGGAAGCCTTTGTTTGTGCTTTTGGGTTGTTGTTTTTTTTTTCTCTCTGCGTCTGGGAGGGACTAGACAATACAGACTCTCCCATCTTCTGAGAAAGTCTTTTCTATTCAAATAGTAAGTAATAGGTAGAAAGTGGATTAGATTTATGTTGTTTCTTTAATTGCAATGTGTATTTTGCTGGAAGGATTGTATCTCTGTTTGCTGCGACTTGTATTTGTGCTGGGGGGAGGCTTCTCTCTAGTGTCTATAAGCTGAAAGACCCTGTAACATTTTCCATCGTGATTTTTACAGAGATAATTTTACTTTTTTTTCTTTCTTTAATTAAAAGCTTTTCCTTTTTAAGAACCTGATTGTTTTTTTATTCTGTAGAGACCCCAGGGGACGGGTCTGGCCTCACCAGGGAATTGGTGGCAAAAGGAGAGAAGGGGGAGGAAAGCCTGATTTCTCTCTGTGTTAGGATCACCATCTCTCTCTCAGGGAGAGTCTGAAGGGGAGAGAAGGGGGGAAAGGTGAATTCCTCTCGTTTTAAAATTCAAGGACTTTGATCACAGTGATCTCCCAGTGAACCCAGGGGGGAGAATCTGGGAGGAGAAAGGAGGGGAATGGTTTATTTCCCTTTGTTTTGAGATCCAAGTGGTTTGGGTCTTGGGGTCCCAGAGAAAGGTTTGGGGGCCAGAAAGATGTTCCCAAAACACTGTATTTTTGGGTGCGTGGCAGCTCTATCATTTCTAAGCTAGTAATTAAGCTTAGAGGGGTTCATGCAGGTACCCATTTTTGGACGCTAAGTTCAGAGTGGGGAATCATACCTTGACAGTGCCAATGCCAGGTGCTTCAGAGGGAATGAACAGAACAGGTAATCATCAAGTAGTCATCCCTATTGCCCATTCCCAGCTTCTGGCAAACAGAGGTAGGGATGCTAATAGCTCTTGATGGACCTATTCCGTATTAATTATCTAGTTATTTTTTGAACCCTGTTAGTGTCTTGGCTTTCACAACATCCTCTGGCAAGGAGTTCACAGGTGACTGTGCATTGTGTGAAGAAATACTTTTGTTTGTTTTAAACCTGCTGCCTATTAATTTAATTTGGTAACCCTAGTTCATGTGTTATGAGATGGAGTAATAAAACTTATTTATTTACTCTCTCCACATCAGTCATGTAGACCTCTATCATATCCCCCTTAGTCATCTTTTTTCCAAGCTGAAAGTCCCAGTCTTATTAATCTCTCCTCATACAGAAGCTGTTGCATACACCTAACCTTTTGTTCCAATTTTTGTACCTTTTCCATTACAAAATATATCTTTTTGAGATGGGGCAACCACATCTGCATGAATATTCAAGATGTAGGCATTCCGTGGATTTATATAGAGGCAATATGTTATTTTCTGTCTATTATCTATCCCTTTCCTAATGATTCCCAACATTTTGTTAGCTTTTTTGACTGCCGCTGCACATTGAATGAATGTTTTCAGAGAAGTATCCGCAATGACTCCGAGAACTCTTTCTTGAGTGGTAACAGCTAATTTAGACCTCCTAATTTTATATGTATAGTTGGGATTTGTTCCAATGTGCGTTTTCTTGCATTATCAACCCTTAACTTCATTTACCATTTTGTTGCCCAGCCACCCAGTTTTGTAGATCCCTTGTAACTCTTCACAGTCTGCTTTGGACTTAACTATCTTGAGTAGTTTTGTATCATCTGCAAATTTTCTATCCTCACCTCAACTGTTTACCTCTTTTGCCATATCATTTATGAATATGTTGGATAGGACTGGTCACATTACAGACCCTGGGGGACACCCTATTTACCTCTGTCCATTCTGAAAACTGACCATTATTCCTACCATATGTCTCGTATGTTTTGAACCAGTTACTGATTCATGAGAGAACCTTCCCTCTTATCCCATGACAGCTTGCTTAAGAGCCATTGGTGATGGACTTGGCAAAGGCTTTCTGAAACCTAAGTAAACTATATCCCTTGGCTCACCCTTGTCCACCTGCTTGCTGACTCTTCAAAGATTCTAGTAGATTAGTGAGGCATGATTTTCCTTTACAAAAACCATGTTGACTCTTCCCCTATACTTCTGATAATTTTATTCTTTACTGTAGTTTTAACCATTTGCCTGGTGTGGAAGTTAGGCTTACTGGCCTGTAATTACCAGGATGGCCTCTGGAGCCCTTTTTTATAATTGGTGTCACATAGCTATCCTCCAGTCACCTGGTACAGAAGCTGATTTAAATGATAGGTTACATGACACGGTTAGTAGTTCTGCAATTTCACATTTGAGTTCCTTCAGAACTCTGGGTGAATACCATCTGATCCTGGTGACTTATTACTATTTAATTTATCATTTGTTCCCAAACCCCTCTGCAGACATCTCAATCTGGGACAATTCGTCAGATTTGTCTCCTAAAAAGAATGGCTCAGATTTGAATCTTCTTCACATTCTCAGCATGAACCCCGATGCAAAAAATTCATTTAGCTTCTCCGCAATGGCCTATTGTCCTTGAGTGCTCCTCTTAGCATCTCAATCGACCTGTGGCCCCACTAGTTGTTTAGCAGGTTTCCTGCTTCTGATGTACTAAAAAAAATGTTTCCGTTACTTTGAGTCTTTGGTTATCTGTTCTTCAATTCTTTTTTGCCTTCCTAATTATAGTTTTATGCTTCACTTGCCAGAGTTTATGGTCCTTTCTATTTTCCTCACTTAGATTTCACTTCCAGTTTTAAAGGATGCCTTTTATCACTAACTGCTTCTTTACTTTATTGTTTAGGCATGGTGGCACTCTATTTTGGTTCTCTTACTATGTTTTTATTTTTTTTAATTTTTGTGGGTGTATATTTAAATTGAGCCTCTATTACGATGTCATCAAAAAAGTTTCCATGAGCTTGCAGAGATTTCACTTTTGGCACTGTACTTTTTAATTTCTGTTTAACTAACTCCTCATTTGTGTGTACTTCTCCTTTGGAAATAAATGCTACCAGTGGGCTACTTGGGAGTTTTCCCCCAGTTATTGTACCCAGCACTGACTTTCTTCTGCTAGGTAACAGCTGTTTGGAACTCTCTTTTCCGTGGTTTCTGATCTCTTTATATGCTGCATGTTGCTCTCCGGTAAGGGTTAATTGTAATGTCCATGCTGAACCTAATGTACGTACTTGAAATAATGAATATTTCTCCTCAGTCTTCAGTAGTAGCCATTCTCATGTTTACATGTTTAATGATGTTTATCCATCAAGTACACTGCATCCACTTTGTTCCGAGAATTAGTTAAATTTTGTACATATTTTAAAATTGTGTGACTACAGTAAGCAGCATGATGTAATGACAGGACTGTCAAATATCATGCGTCTCCTGTGATACTCACACAAGTGATGTGTAATGCAGCCTGCCTGCATCCTGCTGAAATGTTGTGCATTGAGGTGGTGCAGAAATTGCTTGCAGCTGCTCCTCCTGGCCACCAGTGGCTGCTGTGGTGCCTTCTATGCAAAGCCTTCTCCTTCCTTTTCTGGTAGAAGGATAGGGGAAGAACAGTGGTTGGCAAAGCAACAAGTGGAGGCTATAACAGAGGTGAGGGGCCCACTCTGCACCTAGCCTCTCCCAGATATCCCCATCCTGCCACCTCAGCAGCTTGCAGATTCCTTCCTCTCCCACCTCCACGTACCCAGAGACTTCCAGGCAGCCCCACCCATCACCTAACATATGGTGGATGCCTCTAGAACCAGCTCCTGCCCTACACATTTCTCACACTGCTTGAGAAGTGTGCATTGATATATCAGTGGAAGTTCGGTTGTTTGTGGATTAGCTGCTAGCTCTTATGTAACCTAAAAAGCACACACTGAGTTTTAAAAAACTTTGCAGCTATGAATGACACAATCGAGAAGAAACGTTAGGAAAATATTAAATCAATATCAAAGTTTTCAGCCTGGAACCCAAATTAAACAAAACCTTTTGCTTAAAATTCTTACTCTTCTTCAGTGATTTTCATCCAGCTTTCCCCATCTAAGCTGAATGTGACAAACTCAAATTAAACAGCCAAAGCTTAAATCAACTCTGCAACAGAGGAATTGGTCAAAGGGGCTTAAGTACTTTAAAATGTAATGTTTTTCTTTAGGCTTCGCATATACACCGTGAAAGGAGCTGATTTTAGATTTAGGAACATGTGTTGCATGGTAAGATCATGGTTTTATCATAAGCCATACCATAAAACATATCAATCTTCTCTTTTTGTTGATTCTTGTTCATTAATGTGTATGAAATACAATTGCTGGATATCACGTTTCAACTTGAGGCTCTTATTTTACAATTAGAAGCAAATAGCAGTGTTTGTGGGGTGTTTCATATAATTAGGAGGAGTTTATTCCATTTGTTGCAAAGATAGGAGTCATTACAGCCTTTGAGACAATACAAGACAATAGATTATCACTGGGTATTACTGCTGGAGGCCTGTGATTGTCATTTCTTTCCACAGTGGATTGCAGTAATCAAAATTTTCATTTCAGGCTGAAAAATCTGACAATCAGTACTCCAGGTTGTCACTGTGTGATTATAAAGAACCTTTGAATGTACTGTTTATAAAAATGGAATTTCAGCCTTTTCTGTCACAAGAACCTTTCAAAATATTTATCTTGGGTTTCTCAGACTTTGTATCAGTGCTACTTATAAAAGAGTTGCTTCAGGAAACTGTTTCTCATTCAAGAGCAGCAAAATTAGATCAAGACTGATCGAAATTTTATCTCATATGGATTATTTTGCTAGATGTCTGTGGGAGTGAGGGTGAAGAATTTCTGTGCTGGAGATTAACTTTGTGAAGAGCAAAGTTACTAAATGTTAAACTTGTGTGCAGAGATTACATAGTATTATTGTAGATAATCTTTTTACTCTTAAATAGATATGCATTTAATTTTAACTGGATTTAATGCAGTGATAAAGAACCATGTGACAGTGGTGTAAAGTGAAATTCCTCTATATTTATCCACAGTCAGGCACAGCACAGTCAATACAACCTTTTCCATCAAATGTTTCTTTAGCCTATGAAAGCTTTGTTGCGCTAGAAAAATGCATAAGCCTTTTCTGGTACAAGTACAGATGCACCAGTGCTATTAATGGCATAAATTCTAGTGTATAGGGCACAATCAGTTTTACCATCATGTTGTCATACCTATAGGCCATACTAGAGTTTCCATCATTGCTGGCCCACTGCTGAAAATGGCTACAATTCCCTAGCATAGATACATCCAAATTAGAGAAAAAGAGCAGTTTATTTACTGTGTCATTCAATCCTTGGAGTTTCTGCTGAAACTGCCCGCCTGGATATCAGTTGTGTGATGATCTCTGTGATGTGCTCTTGGCCACTGTCTGAAATTTCCTGCCATTTTACCCAGGCCACTTTCAATTAAAACTTATATAAGCTAGACCTACAAGTGAGCTAGAGGTGAAAAGTTAGTATCTTATTATTTGCATCTGCAGAATTACCCTATCAATTCCATTTGCTCAGATATTCATGTATACAACATAATGTGAAGGATTTTGACAGTATTTATATTTGAACTCAGGTTAATTTCTTTCAGTTTCTTAAATGTGTTAGGCTTAGACTTGCATTTTTGTTTTATTTGCTTGGTAACTACTTTGTTCTGTCTGTTATTGCTTGAACCACTTGAATTCTTCCTTTTTATTAATAAAATCACTTTTGTTTAATTAATTAACCCAGAGTAAGTGATTAATACCTGGGGAACAAACAGCTTGTGCTTATCTCTCTAGCAGTGTTATAGGGGTGGACAATTATGAGTTAATCCTGCTTAAAACTTATACAGAGTAAAATGGTTTATTTGGGGTTGGATCCCATTGGGAGCTGGGTTCTGGGTGCTGGAGACACGGAGTACTTGTGAGCTGTTTTCAGTTAAGTTTGCAGCTTTGGGGGCTTGGTTCAGACCCTGGGTCTGTTGCAGCAGGGCTTGTGTGTCTGGCTCAACAAGGCAGGGTTCTGGAGTCCCCAGCTGGCAAGAAACTGGGGTCAGAGTAGTTTCAGCACATCAGGTGGCAGTCCAAGGGGGTCTCTGTGACTGACCCGTCACAACCCTAAGTACATGACAATTCTACATATTTAAACTTTTTTTCTTATTTTACTCTGTAAATCCATTTTTAATGTAATGATTTCTCTGATATATTTAGTTTCTATTCATGACATTGTATGGTCTTTCTTGATAGTAAGATAAGACACGCAGTCTTAATTTTCATGTATTGTTGTTTTATTTTTCTATAGCTTCATGACTTATTTCTTGCTTTTGTCTGAATCTATTACCTTTAGGCTTGTTACCATTTACAGTTTGTTTTATTTAAGGGATGTGAAATGCTTCTTTATGGTGTCCATTAATTCTTTTTTGTATGCAGTAGGTACTATAATGATTGCACTTAAAATATTCTACTGGTTTGAAACCTTTTTACCCTCCTATACATTTAGGGCTTGATACAAATCCATTGAAATCAATGGAAAGACTTCCACTGATTTCAATGAGCATTGGTTTTAGTTCCATAATGGGGAATAATAGTAAAATAGGCAAAAGCTTTGTAAGGCTGCTAGTGTATGAAGACTCTGCTGTGCCCTCCCTGCCCCCACATGGGGGCTGGCTTGCGCCCTGCCATGTCCCCACAAAATGTTCCTCCACATCCCACAGTTTGAGGACCACTGTTCTAGACAGGGCCGGCTCCAGGGTTTTTGCCGCTCCAAGCAGCGGGAAAAAAAAGAAGCCGCAATTGCGATTGGCGGCAGCTCCACTGTGCCGCTTTCTTCTTCGGCAGCAGGTCCTTCTCTCTGAGAAGGACTGAGGGACCCGCCGCTGAATTGCTGCCAAAAAGCCTGATGTGCTGCCCCTTCCCCTTGGCCACCCCAAGCACCTGCTTGCTGACTCCTTCAAAGAATTCTAGTAGATTAGTGAGGCATGATTTTCCTTTACAAAAACCATGTTGACTCTTCCCCTATACTTCTGATAATTTTATTCTTTACTGTAGTTTTAACCAATTTGCCTGGTGTGGAAGTTAGGCTTACTGGCCTGTAATTACCAGGATGGCCTCTGGAGCCCTTTTTTTATAATTGGTGTCACATTAGCTATCCTCCAGTCACCTGGTACAGAAGCTGATTTAAATGATAGGTTACATGACACGGTTAGTAGTTCTGCAATTTCACATTTGAGTTCCTTCAGAACTCTGGGGTGAATACCATCTGATCCTGGTGACTTATTACTATTTAATTTATCAATTTGTTCCCAAACCCCCTCTGCAGACATCTCAATCTGGGACAATTCGTCAGATTTGTCTCCTAAAAAGAATGGCTCAGATTTGGGAATCTTCTTCACATTCTCAGCCATGAACACCGATGCAAAAAATTCATTTAGCTTCTCCGCAATGGCCTTATTGTCCTTGAGTGCTCCTCTTTAGCATCTCAATCGACCTGTGGCCCCACTAGTTGTTTAGCAGGTTTCCTGCTTCTGATGTACTTAAAAAAAAATGTTTCCGTTACTTTGAGTCTTTGGTTATCTGTTCTTCAAATTCTTTTTTGGCCTTCCTAATTATAGTTTTATGCTTCACTTGCCAGAGTTTATGGTCCTTTCTATTTTCCTCACTTAGATTTCACTTCCAGTTTTTAAAGGATGCCTTTTATCACTAACTGCTTCTTTTACTTTATTGTTTAGGCATGGTGGCACTCTATTTTGGTTCTCTTACTATGTTTTATTTTTTTAATTTTGTGGTGTATATTTAAATTGAGCCTCTATTACGATGTCATCAAAAAGTTTCCATGAAGCTTGCAGAGATTTCACTTTTGGCACTGTACTTTTTAATTTCTGTTTAACTAACTTCCTCATTTGTGTGTACTTCTCCTTTTGGAAATTAAATGCTACCATAGTGGGCTACTTGGGAGTTTTCCCCAGTTATTGTACTCCAGCACTGACTTTCTTCTGCTTAGGTAACAGCTGTTTGGAACTCTCTTTTCCGTGGTTTTCTGATTCCTCTTATATGCTGCATGTTGCTCTCCTGGTAAGGGTTAATTGTAATGTCCATGCTGATACCTAATGTACGTACTTGAAATTTTATGAATATTTCTCCTCAGTCTTCAGTAGTAGCCATTCTCATGTTTTACATGTTTAATGATGTTTATCCATCAAGATACACTGCATCACTTTGGTTCCGAGAATTAGTTAAATTTTGTACATATTTTTTAAAATTGTGTGACTACAGTAAAGCAGCATGATGTAATGACCAGGACTGTCAAATATCATGCGTCTCCTGTGATACTCACACAAGTGGATGTGTAATGCAGCCTGCCTGCATCCTGCTGAAATGTTGTGCATTGAGGTGGGTTGCAGAAATTGCTTGCAGCTGCTCCTCCTGGCCACCAGTGGCTGCTGTGGTGCCTTCTATGCAAGCAGCCTTTCTCCCTTCCTTTCTGGTAGAAGGATAGGGGAAGAACAGTGGTGGCAAAGCAACAAGTGGAGGCTATAACAGAAGGTGAGGGGCCCACTCCTGCACCTAGCCTCTCCCAGATATCCCCCATCCTGCCACCTCAAGCAGCTTGCAGATTCCTTCCCCTCTCCCCTGCACCTCCACGTACCCAGAGACTTCCAGGCAGCCCCACCCATCACCTAACTATGGTGGATGCCTCTAGAACCAGCTCCATGCCCTACACATTTTCTCACACTGCTTGAGGAAGTGTGCATTGACTATATCAGTGGAAGTTCGTGGTTGTTTGTGGATTAGCTGCCTAGCTCTTATGTAACCTAAAAAGCACACACTGAGTTTTAAAAAACTTTGCAGCTATGAATGACACAATCGAGAAGAAACGTTAGGAAAAATATTAAATCAATATCAAAGTTTTCAGCCTGGAACCAAAATTAAACAAAACCTTTTGCTTAAAAATTCTTACTCTTCTTCAGTGATTTTCATCCAGCTTTCCCCATCTAAAGCTGAATGTGACAAACTCAAATTAAACAGCCAAAGCTTAAATCAACCTCTGCAACAGAGGAATTGGTCAAAGGGGCTTAAGTACTTTAAAATGTAAATGTATTTTTCTTTAGGCTTCTGCATTACACCGTGAAAGGAGCTGATATTTTAGATTTAGGAACATGTGTTGCATGGTAAGATCATGGTTTTATCATAAGCCATACCATAAAACATATCAATATCTTCTCTTTTTGTTGATTCTTGTATCATTAAATGTGTATGAAATACAATTAGCTGGAATATCACGTTTCAACTTGAAGGCTCTTATTTTACAATTAGAAGCAAATAGCAGTGTTTGTGGGGGTGTTTCATATAATTAGGATGAGTTTATTCCATTTGTTGCAAAGATAGGAGTCATTACAGCCTTTGAGACAATACAAGACAATAGATTATCACTGGGTATTACTGCTGGAGGCCTGTGATTGTCATTTTCTTTCCACAGTGGATTGCAGTAATCAAAATTTTCATTCAGGCTGAAAAAATCTGACAATCAGTACTCCAGGTTGTCACTGTGTGGATTATAAAGAACTTTGATGTACTGTATTATAAAAATGGAATTTCAGCCCTTTTCTGTCACAAGGAACCCTTTCAAAATATTTATCTTGGGTTCTCAGACTTTGTATCAGTGCTACTTATAAAAGAGTTGCTTCAGGAAAACTGTTTTCTCATTCAAGAGCAGCAAAATTAGATCAAGACTGATCGAAAATTTTATCTCATATGGATTATTTTGCTAGATGTCTGTGGTGAGGGGTGAAGAATTTTCTGTGCTGGAGATTAACCTTTGTGAAGAGCAAAGTTACTTAAATGTTAAACTTGTGTGCAGAGATTACATAGTATTATTGTAGATAATCTTTTTTTACTCTTAAAATAGATATGCATTTAATTTTAACTGGATTTAATGCAGTTGATAAGAACCAGTGTGACAGTGGTGTAAAGTGAATTCCTCTATATTTATCCACAGATCAGGCACAGCACAGTCAATACAACCTTTTCCATCAAATGTTTCTTTAGCCTATGAAAGCTTTGTCTGCGCTAGAAAAATTGCTAAGCCTTTTCTGGTACAAGTACAGATGCACCAGTGCTATTAATGGCATAAATTCTAGTGTATAGGGCACAATCAGTTTTACCATCATGTTGTCATACCCTATAGGCCTATACTAGAGTTTCCATCATTGCTGGCCCCACTGCTGAAAAATGGCTACAAAATTCCCTAGCATAGATACATCCAAATAGTAGAAAAAGAGCAGTTTATTTACTGTGTCCATTCAATCCTTGGAGTTTCTGCTGAAACTGCCCGCCTGGATATCAGTTGTGGTGATGATCTCTGTGATGTGCTCTTGGCCACTGTCTGAAATTTCCTGCTCATTTTACCCAGGCCACTTTCAATTAAAACTTATATAAGCTAGACCTACAAGTGAGCTAGAGGTGAAAAGTTTAGTATCTTATTATATGCATCTGCAGAATTACCCTATCAAATTCCATTTGCTCAGATATTCATGTATACAACATTAATGTGAAGGAATTTTGACAGTATTTATATTTGAACTCAGGTTAATTTTCTTTCAGTTTCTTAAATGTGTTAGGCTTAGACTTGCATGTTTTGTTTTATTTTGCTTGGTAACTTACTTTGTTCTGTCTGTTATTGCTTGAAACCACTTGAATTCTTCCTTTTGTAGTTAATAAAATCACTTTTGTTTATTAATTAACCCAGAGTAAGTGATTAATACCTGGGGGAACAAACAGCTGTGCTTATCTCTCTAGCAGTGTTATAGAGGGTGGACAATTTATGAGTTAATCCTGTATAAACTTTATACAGAGTAAAATGGATTTATTTGGGGTTGGATCCCATTGGGAGCTGGGTGTCTGGGTGCTGGAGACAGGAGTACTTGCTGAGCTGTTTTCAGTTAAGTCTGCAGCTTTGGGGGCTTGGTTCAGACCCTGGGTCTGTATTGCAGCAGGCTTGTGTGTCTGGCTCAACAAGGCAGGGTTCTGGAGTCCCAAGCTGGCAAAGAAACTGGGGTCAGAGGTAGTTTCAGCACATCAGGTGGCAGTCCCAAGGGGGTCTCTGTGACTGAACCCGTCACAACCCTAAGCTACATGACAATTCTACATATTTAAACTTTTTTTCTTATTTTACTCTGTAAATCCATTTTTTAATGTAATGATTTCTCTGATATATTTAGTTTCTATTCATGACATTGTATGGTACTTTCTTTGATAGTAAGATAAGACACGCAGTCTTAAATTTTCATAGTATTGTTGTTTTATTTTTACTATAGCTTCATGACTGATTTCTGCCTTTTGTCTGAATCTATTACCTTTAGGCTTTGTACCATTTACAGTTTGTTTTATTTAAAGGGATGTGAAATGCTTCTTTATGGTGTCCATTAATCTTTTTTTGTATGCAAGTGGTACTATAATGATTGCACTTAAAATATTTCTACTGGTTTGAAACCTTTTTACCTCCTATACATTTAGGGCTTGATACAAATCCCATTGAAATCAATGGAAAGACTTCCACTGATTTCAATGAGCATTGGTTTAGTTCCATAATGGGGAATAATAGTAAAATAGGCAAAAGCTTTGTAAGCGTGCTTAGTGTATGAAGACTCTGCTGCTGCTTCTACATTTTGTCATTCAGACAATCATACGTATTGGCCCAGCATTACAGAATGAAAAAATAAGTAATGTGTGGTTTTGTTCATGCTGATTATTTAAAAAGAAAAGAAGAAGAAAGAAGAAAATATCCGTTTTATAGAAATTTGAATTGTCATTTTTATAAAGTTTCCCTGGGTCAGATTCAGAGCTCAATTACGCAGAATTACTGAGTTTTTTCTGTACTAGCATAAGTGAACTCATATCAGAACCTGGCCTACAGTCTCCAGTCGAACTATGGAAAACGTCAGGAAATAATGACAGTTACCTTCAGCTTACAGCAGGGGTCTACTTACAGCAGGGGTTGGCAACCTTTCAGAAATGCTGTGCCGAGTCTTCATTTATTCACTCTAATTTAAGGTTTTGCGTGCCAATAATACATTTTAACATTTTTGGAAGGTCTCTTTCCATAAGTCTATAATATATAACTAAACTATTGTATGCATGTAAAGTAAATAAGGTTTTTAAAATGTTTAAGAAGCTTCAATTAAAATTAAATTAAAATGCAGAGCCCCCCCAGACCGGTGGCCAGGACACAGGCATTGTGAGTGCCACTGAAAATTAGCTCCTGCCATAGGTTGCTAGCCCGGACTAACAGGAACTGAGATTATGTGCACATTAGTCATTGTTTCTTGAGATAAGTTTCCTAGGTAAAATCATTAAGGAATTGATTAAGAATGTTCTCTTCTGGCTGACAGCTTTTGGCTGACTGCCATGCTGCATTTAAAGTTGCATTAATACAGAATGCTGTTGAAACATTGGTTGGTTGGGTTCTCTAAAGGAAAACACATACGACATGATAGTTGTAACCAAATACTTGATTTATCTACCCATATGGAGTTTTTGACTCTCTCTATGGGACATTTGGTGTAATTAAGGATTTGTTACTGGAAGCATTGATGGGATAATATAGTATTTTGAAAGCTCTTAAATATGATAACAAATGGCAATAAAAATTTCATAGTACTGGATTGTGAAAACATTTGTAGGTAATAAGTTTTGCTATATATATTATCTTTTATTTGAGGATTGTAGTAATTCAATGGACAGCGCTGTTTTAAGCTTCATGATTATAGAACTGATATAAAACAGATTAAAATTTGATTATTTTTATGCTGATTAAAGATCCTTTTTAATTCAGTCAACCCAATTCTTCTTCATGTTTTTCAGCTTAGCATTAGGAGAGTGAACATCCTCAGTAAAACCTGGAATAGAATGGATACCTTTGCATTTGTATGCCATAATATAGTTTCTTTTGGTGGACTGATTTAAACCACATCACTGTGTGTCTCATCACCTTTCAGTTGATCTGGAAGAGTAATACATTGATTTCTGTTTAAAAAAAAAATGAAATTAAATTAAAGCTACATCTGTGTGATGCAATAAATCAGTGTTTTGTCCAGGAAGACAATTGTAGATGGATTGCAGACCTGGTGTGGAGGAAAAGCCTCACGGAGTGAGGAAGGGAAATGTTGGAGACTGAGCTCCCCCACCATGCGGCTCCTGTGCCATTGGGCTAGTCGTGGCTGCCTATTCTGGAATTTGCAGTCTAGTGCATGGGGTCGCAACACCACTCAGGTTTGGCCTGGCCACCCCTCTATCATGACCTGAGTGGTGCTGTGACCCTGGAGCTGGGAGCCTGGCTCAGTCCCATGTGATAGGAGCCACCACTGTGACTCGCTCTCTAAATTTCCCCTGTGCATTGATGCTGGGATTAGGATTAGGGTGGAAGATGGTGGGATTAGAATTGTGGTGCTAGGTGGAATGTGGTGGTGTCCCCTCAGCAAGCTGAGGAGGAAACAAAAGCAGAAGAGGAAAAGGACACTGGCCTATGATTCTGGACACCCCCCTTGAATTTGGACCGTGGATGAGTTGCAAAAAAAGAGAACATGCAGTTAGTGGGTTAACTTAGAAAAAAGTTTGGGAACCAGTGCAATCAACTATGGATCACAGTGTAGTGGACCTTTGCTTCTAATTTATCAAATGCTTTTGGAGACAGAGTTGCAGTTCACTGAGAATATGCTTTTTGCCTACATACAGAATTAATGTTGAGAAAGTATATAATGATGTTTAGAGTATTGTCCCATCTTTGGCTGCAGGGTCACAAGTCATGGGTGGGGAGCTGGTGACCTGGTCTCAAGCATTAAGTATGTGCTTTTCAAAAAATATAGGGTGGGAGCTCTTAATCACATGGCTTTGCGGAGAGAACTGGATGTATTTGCACTGGCCTGGGACTTCTATGCTTTTTGGAGGATAAAGCAACAGTATTCTTGTCTTTTCTATCAAAGCACAAAGAGTTCAACTGTGAAGTTCCCATTATGGACACTCCCAACATCCTGTATATGTTTTTGGTGAGATAACCCACATTTGCAGGTCATGCTTGTTTTAGGCAGAGCTGATCAGTATTTCCAGATTGAGGCAAGGACCATCTTTAGTTCTGTGATTATGTAACGCCCACCAGAATGAGGACCTGGTCCTGAGTGTGGCTTCTAGGCTCCATCCTAATAAAAAAAACAGTAGCAATTGTGGAGAATTCTTTAAAACCTTCATTTTTAAAGATAGTTGATTTGATGCTTATCAGCCTTTCCATTGTCACTTTAAATCATGCCATTGTGAAAACAAGTGAAAAAGCCATAATAGGGTGATTTAAGAATGGATCATAAAGCTGGATTTACAGCCTTATTGCTGAAATTCCTTGCTTTTGGGTGTGCATTTTAAATCTCTCTTACTTCTTCTTTTCTCCAAATGTTAGTGAAATAACTAGAATGGGTACTTAGAGTACAAATTTATACAAAATGTATGCAAGAAAGATAATATTTAAATGTATTAATTTGGGAATTAAATACTAATCAGTTTTGAAACCTTATGCTAAATCATTCAGGGGTGATATTTTCTCATTAGAGGCAATGAGAATAATTAATGTATATTCAGAGGAAAATATGTGTACAGACACAAAGAGATTTATGTCGATGCTACGTAGTTATATATCATTCTATTTCAGCGGCTCTGAAACTGTAGCAACCCAAGGACCCCCATTTTGATTTAAAATGTTGGGGGACCTCTAAGCCCTCTCTCAGCCCCAGGCCCCACCCCCACCCCCCCACACACACACCCAATTCCCTGGGATGATCACTTCAACCTCCCCCCCCACCGCATGGCTAACAGCGGGGAACATTTCTGTTCAGCGGCTCTGAAACTGTAGCAACCCAAGGACCCCCATTTTGATTTAAAATGTTGGGGGACCTCTAAGCCCTCTCTCAGCCCCAGGCCCCACCNTCCCCACCCTTGCCCTAGCCCATCCGCCCACTTACTCATCCCCCCTCCCTCTGTCACTCACTCTCCCCTACTCATTTTCACCAGGCTGGGGCAGGGGGTTGAGGTGCGGGAGGGGGCGAGGGGTGTGTGCTCTGGGAGGGAGTTTGAGTGTGGTCTCTGGACTGGGGCGGGGGGTTGGCGTGAGGGAGGGGTGAGGAGCGTGGGCTCTGGGAGGGAGTTTGGGTGTGGAAGGGGTGAGGATGTGGGCTCTGGCCGGACGGCGTTTACCTTGGGCAGCTCCCGACAGCAGCTGGCACATCTGTTTGGCGGTGGCTCCTAGGCAAGGATTTAGGGGGTCTCCACGTGCTGTCCCTACCCGCAGGCACTGCCTCTGCAGCTCCCATTGGCTGCAGTTCCAGTCACTGCAGCTCTGTCACTGCACAGAGACTCACTGCCCCAGCCCCAGGGCCGCAGGGATGTGCCGACCGCTTCTGGGATCAGCGTCGGGCCAGGGCAGGCAGGGAACTTGCCTTAACCCCGCTGCACTGCTGGAGTTTTAGTGCCTAAAATCTCCTGGCATGGCTTCAGTAACCTCCAGGAGACAGAGGGAGCAGGAGGAGTTAAGTTGATCAGCGGAGTCCATGGACCCCTTGAAGTACATTTAGGGATCTCCAGGGTTCCACGAACCCTAGTTTGAGAAACGCTGCTCTATTTCATTTGGCATATGCTCTATTTATGTTGTTATGGCAGACTGTATGAAGTTAAATTGTTTTAAGTGTTGTTGAGCTATGAACCTGTGAAAATAATATGCAGATAGATGGAGAATATCAAAGCAGCCTGTTATTTCTTCTGGCCTGATGTAATTGAAATGTTGTTCTCATTTTTCCAGCCTTAAACTTTTAATTGTCTGACTTGAATTTCTTTCAGATTATAATTTGTGTTGAGTTCTGATTAGTGTAATGTCTCTCTTTATCTGCCAGGAAATATCTGATTTCATAAGATGACCACTTTTATAAGAAAGCCCTCAAATAATATACGTCATTTCATAATGGTGGTATTGTAATCACAACAGACTGAGTCATGAAGTGCTCTTTGGATATTAAAACCCCAAAAGAAAAACAGGAAACAAGTTCTAAATGATAAACTAGTCATTACTATCAGTATAAAGTAGGAAGGCCTGTAGAAAACTTGCAGGAATTTATAAACTATTTCCAAGGAAGGAAAGGGAAAAGTGTAAAAAAAAAAAAAAAAAAAAAAAAAATAAAGCTCAAACGGCTAGTCATTTTTTTTTGTGTTTTTACTGTACTGAATAGCTGAGATGTTTGGAATAACATGCACTGTTTATCAATTTCTTCTGCTGCTGCTTCTTCCATGACACACGGTTGAGCTAAATGTCTCAAAGTACAGATAGGACAAAATCCCCCACCAAAATCTTACAACATACAGTAGTTCAGAGGTGGGCAAACTACGGCCCGTGGGCCACATCCAGCCCGCAGGACCGTCCTGGTCCGGGAGGCTTTCCCTGGCCCCTCCCGTACTGTTCTCCCTCTTCTGCAGCCTCAGCTCACTCCGCCGCTGCTTGTCCTGGTGCAGCCGCACCACCAGTCACTGGTGCTCCAGGGAGCATGGTAAAGGGGCAGGAAGTGGGGGTGTTGGACAGAGGGCAGTGGAGTTCGCGGTGGTGGGAGTCAGGGGGTGGAGGGGTGGATAGGGGTTGGGGCAGTCAGAGGGTGGGGAATCGGGGGATTGAATGGGAGCAAGGGTCCCAGGGGATCAGTCAGGAAGGAGAGGGAAGGTTGGATGGGGTCGCAGGGGGCACCCAGGGGTGCGGGTTCCAGGGATGGTCAGGGGTCAGAGGAGGATGTGGATGGGGCAGGAGTCCTGGGGGCGGGGTGTTAGGGGGCAGTCAGGGTCAAAGGTTCCAGGGGCAGTCGGGACAGGGAGAAAGGGTGATTGGATGGGGCAGAGGTCCGAGGGGTGCAGTCAGGAAGGAGTGAGGGGTTGGATGGGGCGGCGGGGGGCAGTTAGGAGCAGAGGTCCAGGGATGGTCAGGAGACAGAGAGCGGAGGGGGCATCAGGGAACAGGGGGGTTTGGACGGGGCAGGAGTCCCGGGGGGCCATACCAGGGGGTGAGAAGTGGGGGGGGTTGGATACGGGGCAGGGGCCAGGCCACATGTGGCTGTTTGAGGAGGCACATCGTCCTCTAACCGGCCCTCCATACAATTTCAGAAACCCGTGCTGCCCTCAGGCCAAAAAGTTTTCCTGCCCCTGCAGTAGAACTTCAGTTACCAACACCTCGGGAATTGAGGTTGTTTGTAACTCTGAACAAAATGTTCTGGTTGTTCTTTCAAAAGTTTACAACTGAATATTGGCGTACTATAGCTTTGAAACTTTACTATGCAAGAAAAATGCTGGTTTCAGCCATCTTCATTTACATGAAATGAGCACAGAAACAGTTTTCTTGCCTTGTCAAAAAATTAAATCTTTATTTTTATTTTTTTAGTAATTTACCCTTAATACAGTTGTGTATTTGCATTTTGGGGGGGTTCTGTTGCTGCCTGACTGTGTACTTCCGTCTCCAAATGAGCTGTGTAGTTGACAAGTCAGTTTGTAACGCTGGTGTTCGTAATTCTGAGTTTCTGCTGAAACAATTTGAGGCATTGAAGAAGAGTTATAAAACAGTAGGCAAACAGTAAAAATACTACATGGTTACTTGAAGTAATCTGCATGTAATTTGGAAGTAATGTGGGTTTCTTAAGTAAACATAACTAAATATGAATACACAATAATGAAAAATGCCTTATTGGCTCACTTCTTGTGGATGTCATGATAATAGGTCTTCAGGAGGGATGTGAATGAGGTGATGACAGCCACCTTAGACACTAAGCTCAAGAACTTCTCTCTTTCACCAACCAGTGTTGGTCCAATGACAGATATTACCTCATCCACCTTGTCTCATTAATCTAGCTAAGCACTTAAGCACATGACTTCAATGGGAGTACCTATATGCTCAGAGTTACATGTGTTTCAGTCCTTCACTGGATCAAGCCATTGCAACCCAGTTCAGGAAGGATTTTTCTACATATAGGAGTGACGTGGGAAAGGGTTAGATCAGGGATCAGCAACCTTTGGCACGCGGCTCACCAGGGTAAGCACCCTGGTGGGCCGGGTTGGGTTGTTTACCTGCTACATCCTTAGGTTCGGTCGATCGCGGCTCCCACGGGCTGTAGTTTGCCATCCCAGGCCAATGGGGGCTGTGGGAAGCAGCGCGGGCCTAGAGATGTGCTGGCCGCTGCCCCCCGCTGCCCCCATTGGCCTGGAGCGGTGAACCGCGGCCAGTGGGAGCTGCAATTGGCTGAACCTGTAGATGCGGCAGGTGAACAAACTGGCCTGGCCCGCCATGATGCTTACCCTGGCGAGCTGCATGCCAAAGGTTGCCGATTCCTGGGTTAGATTCATAAAAGGTCATAAGTGCCTAGAAAATCACTGGGATTCATAAATCCTGAGTTAGGCTCCTCGGCTTTTTATACAATGGATGGGTAGAATGAGGCTCTGAAGAATGTTATTCACAAAAGCCAGCATGCTGACCAGAAGGAGGAGGTGGTTGTGGTGCCTCCCTCATAACTTTTAGCCCAGTGGTTAGAGTACTTATCCATGATGTAGAAGTCCCAGGTTCAATTTCCCCCTCTGCTTTGTGGAGAGAAAGATGCTGCCTGAGGCAGCAGTGCATGCTCAGGGACAGAAACTTGGGTGCCTAGCTAACTTTTACAGCGAAAACATAGTTGCCAAGTGATTCAAGGTGTCTACAGGTTGAGTGGGGGATTTTTGAATGCCTATGATGCCTGTTGTTGGATTTAGGTGCTAAAAGTAGCAGTTAGAAACCTAAGGCCTTTTGTGAATCCAGTCCTTGGCATAGGAATTTAGGCCAAAAATGTTCAAACTAAGGTGCCTAATATTAGGCTCCTAAATTCATATTTAGATACCAAAATAAAAGTAGTTTACAAAGGTACTGAGCATCTCGAGCTCCCTCTGAAGTCGATGAAAATTATGGAAGCTCAGCACCTCTGCAAAACCAGTCCATTTTTAGACAGCTGCCTAAAAGTGAATTTAAGAACCTAAATTTAGGCACTTGATTGAAACGTCGTCTGTAGAAATTAGTGGAATACTACCAGCATTTTGGGAGCTGCTTTCCAATGGCTAACTTTGTTCTGATCTTCCCTGTTATTTCCTTTATACATTTTTCCTCAAAATTGAATAACCCTGACTATCAGGATCCTTAATCCAAATCTAGTTCAAATCCAAATATCAGACTTCAGGCACATCCCTAGGAATTAGTTAAGCGTGGTTTAAATTCAGTGACACTCCATGGCCTTTCCTTGGTTCTGTTATCCCACTGATGTGAGGGATTTGAGGTTTATTGTAGGGAAAAAAATACTTGAAACCTTGCACCCAGTCAATAGGTACAGTAAAGAGGCATGTCAACTTTTTTTTGTAACAGCAGCTGCTCTGGTTGCCTGTATCTGATGGATTTAAAAGCTAGATGAATACCAATAATGAAAAAATATGGTTATAGTCCTCCATCAAATAAAAAAAAACAACAGATTGCATTTTCAAAGGAATGGTCTATAAAATATGTCTGGCATAGTTGCTATTTTTCAAAATTATGCAAGAATTTTCCTAATTTTGATCAAAGCAAGTTTTATGCAATCTCTGTTATACTTTAAGGAATTTCTGTAACATTTTATGGAAACTAATTGGAGTAAGTCTTTATCTATAGAATATTCTTTAATATATTTTCTCATAGAAATTCTGTAGAGTATTTTGGTTTGGCAAAACCTGTTGTCACTGGGATATTGTCTAAATCTCTTGCATCAGAATTTGAGGCACCTTATAAAATAATTTTAGTGTTTTTGCCAAACATTTTTTATAAATACATTAGAAATTTTCAAGTGATATAACCCTTTAGAGCAGCACTGTGTCTTTTGTTTCCTTATAGCACCATCAGCACTTTATCTTTCCTCATCTCATTCTGTTTAAAAGTGGCCTATTGGCCTGATATATTGATCTGACTTAGTCCCATGGCTAAAATTGATTTTACTCTCAATGGAACTGTCATCAAACTTTCTTTTTCTTTTTTAACCAAGATGACGTGATTGGTTTATTTAATTGTAGAAGGCAACTGTGCTTGGTTATGATCAATACATTTGTGTTCACTGCTCCTTATCATTCTCAGTATGACTGCATTAACAAATGAACCCTGAAAATGTTCAAACCACCTGTCAAACTGTGCTGCAGAAACCTACCGCTATTCAGCAGGAAATGCTGTGCTGTTACAGTGCAGTGGGTACTTTCTGGGAAAACATTTGTGATGATACCGTATTAAATGTACTGTGGTATACATTTTGATGATAAGAAGTACTGTGGCAAAGTCATTACAACATTTTAGTATTTGTTTACGTTTTAACAATATCCACTGTAATAGCAAATTCGAATTCTAAATATTTTCTATTGACAAAATTTTTTATCATATATTTTATGTCAATGAATATTAGGTGGTAGCAGAATGAGTGAAAAAGATCAGTAAATGTAACATCCAGGATAAAAAGAGGAATTTTCCATTTTGTTGTTGCTGTTTTCCTTTTGTAATATCTACACTGTGTTTTCTCACTCGATTAAAGTGGCATGTCAGCCACCATGCCAATTATTAAATTGGCTGTGCTACAATGTAAGTGACATCAGGTCATGTGATAGCAGTGCTAAAATGTACCCTCAGCATGTACAATATGGTCACTCAGTGTGTGCATGTTTATAAGGTAGAGTGGGCAGTTATCATGGCACATCAGTAGAGCTGAAACATTCTTTTTTCTAAGAGGCATCTGCATGATCTCCAAAAGCTGTGTTAAGTTTTCAACTCATGGACTACGGTCTGGGCAGAAGCAGGGTACAGTTAGAAAGTGACAGTGAAAAATAAGAGATTGGATTAATTAGTAAAAAAATAAATGTTTAACAACGGAAACCAGAAAATGTCCCGGTGTTCTCATTGGTAACAAGAGAAAAGGAACAGAACATTTTCCTCTTCCCTCAGAGGGGAGAATTGAAGGATGAATTAGGTGTTTACATTTTCAAGGGGAAAAATTTAGTCCCCCCTGCCCCCAGCTGAATACCTGAGGATATTGCATTTTTAAAATACATTTCTGAGTTAACATAGTTATGGGAAATATTTTTTCTTGTTGTTGCTTAATCTGCCCTCCCTCCATATGTGACAGATGGCACTGCATTTTACATCTAAAAATAACTATTTGGATGGGGAGATACTATTCCTCTCCCTGTTTTTATCCCTCTGTGTCAGGTTAGAGGCTGTATCTACATCACTGTAATCCTGATAGATGACTGTAATATAAATGGAGATACATATGTTCTCCCGTTACCAAACATTACAATGGGATTACAGGAAGCATTAATATTGTACCCCAAAATGTGGGTTCATTATTTTTAACCAGTTATAGCCTAAGTATACATTGAAATGTAGTCCTCTCATTTTCAACAATTTTATGAGGAAATATGAGTTTTTAAATGTGTTCCTGATGCATTTTTAAGATTCTCCCCGTATTGCTTTCATGATTTCATCTTTCTGAGAAGGTATTTTTCTTTGGACCTGTTTGTTCCTGTGACTATTATGCATAGAGGGAATCCAGAGCTAGTGCAGTAGGGAGAGAGTAGTTATTATGGAGAACACCATTTTTATAGAATACTCTTCTGGTTCTCCACTATACCTCTCAGTAGCCCCTCTTCCTGAGTATCCCAGGATCAGAACTTTGTGGTGATTCAGGGAAGAGGAAGCAGAAGGTGGAGCTATGGAGTAGTCTCTCTCTCTGGCATACTGTACTTCAGACTCAGTAAATTTCTAATCAACTATCTGGAATGGGATAACTCCTTATGGCTCCCCTCTGTAGCTGCTAATGTGCAGCGATGTGAGGAGGTTGGCAGAAAGAAGCTATTCTGTCAGCTGGGACTAGGGTGAACAGATGTCCCAATTTTATAGGGACCATCCTGATATTTAGGGATGTGTCTTACATAGGTGCATCATACTCCAATTCCTTGTCCCGATTTTTCACACTTACTATCTGGTCACCATAGCTGGGACCGAGGTGAGGACAGTAGGGTTACTGTGGAGATGCTGCAGAAAAGAACAATGGTTCTGGTAGATATCTCTGAGTTAGGGATAGATTTCCACATAGATTCTTGGGTTTTGCAAGACCACACCTCTTTCACAGCTCCCTAACTAACAAGAAAACCTTCTCAACAACAACACACAACCACTTGCTCCTGTGGTTAGTGAAGCCTCTTTCATAGTGAGCCCTGCTTCTTCCTTAGAAAGCAGCCAGCTGTGGTAAGTTTTGAGCTCTACCTGCCTTTTCTTTTCAGTTATTTCTGCCTTGTCTTCAAATCGAGTATCATAGAAAAGGAAAGGGGTCTTTGTCTGACTCTTTTCAGGTTGCCCCAGATAGGTATTATACTGTAATTATGAATATTTATTTTAAAAAGGAGAAAACAACCAAATATGATTTTCTGCAGTTACATTTTAAAAATAGTAGGAGGTCCAACAGTTGTGCATGTGGTCTGTTATTTGCACATGTAAAGGGCAAGTTAAGTGACTGTGTGGTCATTTCTGTATGCAGTTCCTGGTTTGCGTGGGGAGTCATGGTAACTGTGTGCACAAGATGCAATGGATACAGTTTCATGTGTGTTTGGGTGCACAGCTCTCCTACTTAAAAACATTAATCTCTATTCACTTCATTAAATTGGTATTTTGCAAGTAGTGTCCCAAAGTATCATATTTCATATTTTGCGTTGCTATTGTCTTTTATCAAAACATATGCATTTTTAAAAAGTAAAGGACTACTCTAATAGTGTTAAGTTCTGTTTTGAAACAACAGAGTAAGTTGCAAATAAACCATTAAACCAGCTGATCTGAATACAATAATCTTTTCTTTTCATTTAATCTATTATAGAAACATTCTTAGACCTCAGCGTCACCAACAGATGTGAGACACATTTGAATATTTGTCTTCATTGAAATCAGTCCCATTTCTACTTGGGCTTCTTAAAAGACAATGACTTCACGAATATTAACTATCAACTAATTAAGACATAATTAAATGCAAATACTACTTAACAGAAGTAATTGAGGGAGAGGCCTGTGGTTAGGGAATTAGTAACTGATGTAATACAAACAGCTAACATCATCACCTAAGCAATAAATTGGAATGCAGGAACTACTGTAGCTGATAGTGATTGCAAACGCACTGTAGCTGTTTTGTAAATTGCTATGTAATGCCACACCTTAAAGATCCTCAAAGAATTGTGTTAAGAAATCAATTCAGGAAAGCCATTAAATAATATGATTCCTATGATAAAGAAAACTAAAATGAATCAGTTTCTTATTAGCTAGTAAAACTCCTATGAGTAAAACTCTGGCTATGCTCCAAATCATGCTGACATTTGGGAATGGACACCAGTTTGTTGATAGATTTTACTCATCTTCCACTTGAAATGTGTCTCAGTTTAGCTGTGACTTTCCCTTTCCTTTTTTGCATATATTTACACAGAATAGTATCAAAATGATGTTTCTGATGTATTACTGTGGAGAAATTTTAAAGGACGCTAATTTTCAACTTATGGGAAAAATACAAAGAAATAATATTCACTAACTTCTCATCCAGGGATAGCTGAAAACCAAGGCGGCAATCAGGGTACAATGTATAGAACATATATACTTTAGTCAATGATCCACAAAATTGTTGAAAATTGTCAGTGCATGTCAGAGAGAGAGATTCTTTCATGTCATACAAGTGATCTTTCAAGAACTGTAATAGAAAAGAATTTCACTGAGAAAAAGAATAGTTTTGCTACTGTAAATAGGACTCTCCAATTTTGTTTAATTAACATTGAAGCTGCCTTAGAGTCTCTGTTCTTTAGGCAGAAAAATAGGAACAAATATTGTCCAGAGCTTATAAATGGTGCTGAGGTAAACAGAAGATAGTATAATTTTTTCTCCAACAACCAAAAATATTTACTACAAGGAAAATATTGAATTAGTGAGAGCAAAAGTTCAGGCTTTGCTTCATGTGCTGTTTTACCTCCAAAACTCCTTCTTAAAAGGCTGGTATGTTCAAGAGGACTATAAATAATGGCAAATTGCAGGTAAATGTCTTTTGTCTACAGTGGTGTGTTTGATTAAGTTTCCAGTGATTAACTTCTCTACTACCCCTTGCAGAATGAAAACTGGGTTAGCTTCTGCTGGTAGTGCATGGATTTTAATTAGAGACATGTACTGAGAGAGAGAGTGAGTGCTTTCCTCAGTCAATAATATAAGAAAAAAGGGAACCTTCATTCTCAGTGTGAGGTATGTTTCATCCTAGATTCTCATTCAGTGCACCAGAGAAAGTCAGAGTAAAATGGGAGGTAAAAGAGATAGCAAAGTGTTTCTGACTCTAGCAGCTTTCAGGTTCATAAAAGGGCAGAAATCATTTTAAATGTGCAAAATATTATGGACTTCTGTTCTTTACAATGCATTTCTGTCAGAATTGTAATATACCTCTCTCTCTTCCCTGTTCAACATTATTGGCTGCAACAGCATGTTTTGGAGGGAAAGGTTAGTGCGAGGCCCTGATCTATACTGTTAGGTTGACCCTGCTATGTCACTTGAGTATGTGGAAAATCTACACCCTTGAGCAACATAGGTAAGCCTATCTAACCCCCAGTGTAGGCAGTGCAACATCAACAGAAGAATTCTGTCAACACCACACACACCTCTCAAGGAGATGGGGAACCGTCCTGTCTACACGGAAGCACTACAGCGGCACAGCTACAACACTGCAACTGTGCCACTGTAATTCAAGTCTAGACAAGTTTTCAGTTGTAAATACAATGCCAGAATTTTATGATTTCCAGTACCAGACATACTGGGTTTTTCCACCCTGATTAAATAGCCACGCAAGCCTGAGCCCCATATGCCTGAGTCAGGAGGCATGGGCTGGCGGCAGGTTTTTAATTGCAGTATAGACATACCCAAGAGGGCTTGAACCCGAGGTCCCAGCTTGACTCAGGGTTGGACCTTCCACAACTATTGGATCCTGGTGTCCTGGCCAAGCCCTGGGTTAGCACGAATTATGTGTAGATGGAAGGGAGGTTAGGCTTGAGCCTGAGTTTGAACTCTGAGCTTACATTTCAGTGAAGATGTACTCTAAGGGTACGCCTACACAGGGATAAAAGACCCAGGGCCATAGCTGGCCCGAGTCAGTGGACTTGGGCTGGCAAGGCTAAAAATCACAGTGTAGATATTTGGTTTTGGGCTGGAGCCTGAACATCTACACAGTGATTTTTCAGTCCCAACGCCCAAGGACCTCAAGCCCAAGTCAGCTGATCCATGCCAGCCGCAGTTTTTTTATCCCTGTGCAGACATACCTTAAGTGTCTAGTTATATGCATTAATAACTCCACCAATAAAGCTTGTTTGCGCTGCAAGCCAAATAACTGAAGAATAAAGAGCTAATAGCTCCACCTGCAAAGCCTGAGGAGCTTATAAATTCTATGAGCTGAATATTTCTAAAGCTTCTATTTTCCTTCCTTTTTCTTCTCTTCTCATCTTTTCTTTAAAATGCCCATAAGACATTTTATGCAAAACCTGTATTAATACTTAACTACACCTGTAGAGTTGGCATAACAAAAAATTAGAAAATGCAAAAGCTAAGGTTCCAACAGGAATGCTAATTCAGTGGCTTTGTGTAGATATACTTTGTATAGTCACGTACTGTACACATATTCTATAGAGGCTATATTCTCACTCCAGCAGCACAAGGCAGCTTTAAAGTTGTCCTAAGTGGCCAACTGAAGATCTCCTGGCATAGCTGAATCCCCAGGTGCCACAGAGAAAATTCCAGATATCGCTCCTCCTAAAGCATTTTTGGAGAGAGTTTAGTTGGCATCTGCTCCACTCCAGCAATTGCTAGCTGTTGCAATGGCCTCGGGGGGCGGGGGGCACTGAAGGTGACTGTACTTTTATAGTAGTCCTTAGGTTGCCTGGGAATTGTGGGAGGGCAAAGATGGTATAAAGTTGCCTTTGACATCTCTGTTCCTCTCTCCCACCAGATCCTGCACTGAGTGCAAGTTTGGCATTCCCAAGGATTGGGACCTATCTGTGTAGTAAAGTATGTTGCATTGTATGTCCAAAATGTATGCCATAACTCATCCAGCATATGTAGTGCTTTTGAATTAGCATTGTTTCTGAATCCTTAATTTTGCATTTCCTGATTTCCTATGATTTTAAATATAGTCTTAAAATGCTTGTGTGCGGTGTTTGTGCATTTAATACATCAGATTTCCAGCCATAGCATTGTGACCCTAATCAACCTTCCTATTTTAATATTTAATTACATTTGTTTAGTCTCAATTTTTTTATTAAGTAAGAAATAGCAGTTTTTGAATCTAGCCCATGTTTCCTGTGATCTACTTAACAATCGCATCTGTTGTACCTCAGAAGAGGCCATCATATGACACTTCCAAGAAGTGAAGAAATCTCAAGATACCACCATAAGTTGCCACTTAGACATTTATTGTTTTACAGCCTCAGAAGCACCAGTATAAACATTAGGACTGACTTCAACCTATTTGGATTCTAACCAGTGCCAAGGCAAAAATGTGTACAATGTTAATTTCTAGGCTGGATTGTATAAATTTTTGTTTGAACTTCAGAATACGGCCACACAGATTCTTGCAGACCTGAGGCTTCCACAGTCTACAGTATTTATTACCATATGATTAAATTTTGTGATAAATAAAAATATTATGTTGACATTTAAAGCTCTCCAGAAATTTCAGCCAGTTTATTGCAGTGACTTTTTGACTGTACGCATCAAGTTGTTAGGTTATAGCCATTCAGGGACTCTGGTTGATTGCTAGACATGGGGCCAAGACTAAGGTTTTCATTTTCCCTGTGGAATGCTTCTGTTCCTATTATACTTTAATTTTAGAGGAAAGTTCAGTTGTCTTGTGTGGCTTATTGAGTCCAATAAAGATTTTACTTTACATTTGGGCTTTAAAAATAAAGAGCCAAATGTTCCTTTACTTGCCACCCCATTTGCTTCAGGTAAGCAATTTTTATAATGCACCTAGGCATACGCTGCCTTAATAGAGCTGGTTTTATTGTATTGTCTTCAGTGTCCTCATTAGGAGCCTGCTTTGGGAGTGCAGTAAAAGGGATTGTTGTGCTGAATAACATCACATGGAAATTTACTCTGATACTTATGAGCATGCAGCCTATTCTGCTGTAGCAAGAGTTTGCCATTCACAGGGTGCAGCTGACCTGTAGAAGTCTGACTTGTTGGTCTAAAAAAAAAAAGTGCTTCTTGCCGGTTAGGCCAGCTTCAGTTGTGGTGCTGGCATGTACACAAATGGAGTGTGTCAGTAGCAGAAACTATGCCCAGAGAAACCTTGTAGTGATGTCATCAGTCACTCTTCCACTGGATTGCCTGGGGAAGAGGGTGAGGTTGAGGTTAGGAAGACCACTGATGGGGTACCTGTAGAGCCCAAGCAAAGACTAAATGTGCTCTTGACACTTGTGTAACCCTTGAAGAACACAGCCTGTCCTTTCCTGTGTTAAGGAGTGAATCCCTCCCACCCCTCCTCTGCAAAGCAACTCTCGCATGTACAGTTTGCATCTCCCTGCACCAGAAAGTGAACCTAGCTTGGCATCTGCATTATACACTGTATCATAGAAATATTGCCCAACTAGGTAGGCATCTTTTAAAAAATAAGAGCTCTCACTCAGAACTGAATTTTAATGGATGTCATCTAATTTATGACAGTTTAAGTATCATGCAGATAAAGGAATAGCATTAAAGGAAAATAGAAAAGTTGAAAATATAGGAAAGTAAGTTTGGAAAGAGATAGTAAAACAAAAATACAACAAGAAATAGGAAATGATTCACACAAAAATAAAAGTTGAATTTAGAGAAGAAAAAAGTGTCAGAACCCATGAGTCCTAAACCAGATCTGCAGGGAAGATATAATGCACCAACCCTCCTGATAGCTGATAGCTTACTGACATCATCTAGAACCAGGACTATTTGAAGCCAAGCTCAGATCGGAGGCTTCACTCCCAACCTCAATTGGCAGAACACCCGAGCTCCTGATTAGTCTGCTCCACCTGCTGAAGCCAGAAGGAGGAACTGGAAGTCGTCTATACAACTGAGCTCTACCCTGCTTTGGACTGCTCATGCAATGCTACCAACTATTGTCTCCTGGTCCGGATCTCTTGATTTCCTGACTTGGCCTGGTTCCTTGTATCTGATTTATGGTTCCTGATCTCTGGGTCATAACCTGATCCTGATCTCTTGATTTCTTGACCTGGATTGATGCCTGATATCTTACTCTCTGTTCCTGACCTTGGCTCCTGCTTTTCTGGTTCTGAACTCTGGCTGGTGTGGGGACCTGGTCCTCCATCCTACATGAACTGTTAGACCAGACCACCTATGTCCCAGCCCTGACAAAAAATTCCGATCTGCCTACCGTTTTTTGTCTGTTATTTCATCTGTTTAGATGGTAAGTGCTCTGCAAAGGATTATGCTTGACTGCCATGCCATATAAATATAGTAGTATAAAAATAAAACTTTACACTATTGGTGACAGCTTTGGTCTGGTAGGATTTCTTCCAAATGGGTGTAGTCTTTACTCTGGTCATTGTTCCTAACATATGGTCAATGATTTCTGGTAGTAGAATATATTATGTGCTTTAAAAAAGGTAGCAACAAAAGTCTGGCTGCTCAAAAAAGCGTTAGTGAAATGTTAGAAACAATTTAGTCTACATATAATAAACCTCCAAATACATGAAATATCCATAATAAAATATTTTCTTTTAACTGTTCTCCATTCTTTTGCCACCAATGAGATAAAAATTGGACTTTTGACAACTTCTGGATCTTAATTTGCTAAATGTATCCAGTTTCCTGAATACTTTTCAATAAAAGAATGGGATAACCCAGAGCCATGATCTGTTATAATAGACAGTTAAGATACAAAGAACTCTGATTTGTAAGGGTGAACTTTTCTGGTTTAAATATGGACCAAACTAATCCTGTAATTAACTTCATCTCTCACAGTGAAATCAAACTTGTTTTGAGTTTCTACTTAAATACTTCCCCAAGAGAGCAGAGATGAAGCAATTTTAACATAGCCCTATGCTTTTCCACTCTAATCTCATTGTGAAAGTAGGCGCTTTTTTCAAACATAGGGGATGTCCTGGAACTTTCCAGCATTGAGTCTTTCCTTGAGATGGAGCAATACGAGAATAGTATGTATCCTTACTCTGACACTGAGCCTCTTCAGGGAATGCTTGTCCACTCCTTCCCTTTTGACTCAATCAGATTTCATCTTGATGAGGCAAACAGGAATCCAGATTTCCAATGCTATTACAGCAGTGACCATCCATGTTAGCCCTTCATAATTTAAAAAGAGCTGTAGAGGGGAGGAGCCAGAGCCCACTGAGGGAGGTTGTGGGTAAGAGAGCATTGTGTGAGGCCTGATGGGTTGATTTCAGAGGTTCAGGTAATTTAGATAAGCACCCAACCTTTAGGATAGTTATACAAAATGAGCCTCAGAACTTTGCATATCACTAACTCAGTCAAAGAGAGGTTTGAGGTTTTGCCTGTTGTAACTCGAGAACAAGTGTGAATAAAAGATTTGACAGGGATGAAGTTGGGAGACAATAGTGCACCCAAATCAAAACAAGCCCCCTTTACTGCCCCATTTTAGCAGGAATCTATTTTTAATGCTATGTCATATTATAGCATTACATTAACAATGCTGAGAGTAACATGTCAGTACCATTGTAAAAATTGATTTTCAAGAATTTATTTTTTCTCACAAATGTTTTTTTTTTTTTTTTTTAAAAGTTTGGAACTTGATGTGTAACTTCCTGGCCTGTGACAGAGAGGCTTTAAGATTCTGTACAATTTGCACAGAATTCATGTAGTCTCTATTTAGATGAGTTCTTAATGGTTCAGATTATTTTTATTCTATTTTAGTAGTAAAAGGCTAACTTTGTGCTTGGGAGAAAGCAATTTTTTGTAGACTTGTGATTATCAGTACCCACAGCTCCTACTGACTTAACCTTTGACAATAAGGTCATCTGTTATTAATATTAAGTTGAGTCTTCACTGCTGAGACATAAAGAGCATAGTAACTATTTTTTACCAAATATTTTGCGGTATCAAGGACTAAATTCATAGGAAATCTTGATGTAAAATTATTTCATTGACATGAGCTATTAAACGTTTGATCCAATGGACTGTAATGGACTCTCATTGAGTTCCATTGAGAGTGTACATATTTCAGTGAGATCTCAATGGATGAATCATAATGCAATAGAGTTTTTTCTATGCTGATATTTGATATTACAGAGATTCTGAGACAGCTATTTTAAAATGTTGAGCACAGTAAAAACAAAAGAAATGAAAGAAGCAAACTGTAGTACGTTAAAGTGGCATTGACAGGCTATGATTTTTAAGTGTTATAAATGGTGAACGGAACCTCAGAAATCTGTCCTGTGTAGTCCCCAGAATTATTGAAAGTGATTTCTATAACTAGATTCTCATTCTTTGATGCATGCACATTATGGTGACAAAACCATCTCTCTAGAAGACTCATTTTGGCCCCAAACTGCTTAATTCCTGGTTTTCCTCTGCTATACAGGATTTACCCTCAGGAGAAATGTGCTTCTGTCACTGTTAGTGAAACCTTTTGGTGCCCATTTATTCATTTGACAGTATTCACATATCTTTTCCCTGGACTTCACCCTTCACAACACTGCGGAGTCAGGAGCCTCCATCCATTAACACCTCTCTGTACTGTCCTTTGCTCAAATAGCTTCTGTGTTTTCTTCAGTGGTAAAGTTGGACTTCTCAATACCTGGTTCGGCATACAGGGCTGTGCAGGGAAGCCCCTTCCTTTCAAGTTCACTGAAAGACCTCCAATGAAGGATTTGTTTACAAATCTTACATGGAGGTAATGATAGAGAATCTAGATCTAGAATGAGATCATTCTAGATAGATCTTCGACCCAATCACTTGTTGCAGTGTTCCTTATTGTAAATTAACTAGTGTTTTGTCCATTGTGTAGTTTTAGATTCCTAGTTTTGACTGCAGCTGACATTAAATGTAATCCTGGTATTGGTGCTCCAGTCCCTACTTTCTTGAAAAAAAAAATCCATTAATGAGGCTCTTTGTATATAATTAGACGTGCACCTCTACTTGACCCAAGAGAACTCCAAAACATCTGTGGCCTAGCCAGAGACAGATGTTGGCCCTGCTAATTAACAAAGAACTTTTAGAACCAAATGAGAAACTATGTTCCCATCCTGCTTAAACCCTTTACAGATTCTGACATCCAACTGAAATGCAAAGATTTTTGTTTTGTTTTTGTTTTTGTTTTTTGACTGAGTTGTGGATATTAAAATTCAGGGGTTGAGAAAATTACATGAACTGAAAATTAAGATTTTTTTTCCCCGAAACCCCTGCTCACTTGCCTGGCTCTAATATACTTACATTGTTTGGGTATATTATATATTTTGTTCATGTGTATCATATATTCATGATTTATTTACAGTAGCTATGACAAGTGAAAACATAGCAATAGCCACCCACACCCATATCCATTTCAGCAGAGTTCAAATTCTGCTACATAAGTACATCTGAGAATTGTGGCATGTTCTTTTAACATCAGGCCATAGACAGTCATTCTGATGAGTAATCTACTAACTTTGTTTTTACACAACAGAATCTAATTTATTTGTGTGCCCATCTGGGCTAGATTGCTCATTTTAAGTTAATTTAACAATGATAGACTGCCACTGGCCTTTTCTTTCCCAGGAGAAGAGGTTGACAGACAGCTGTGTAGAGATGCTATCTATCCAATTCCCATTGTCTGTGAAGTTCCATGCCCAAAGGATTGTGTACTCAGCATGTGGTCTGGATGGTCCTCCTGCTCTCACACCTGCTCAGGCAAAACCACAGAAGGAAAACAGATGCGAGCCCGCTCTATCCTGGCATATGCAGGTGAAGGTAAGGTTGCATACTTCAGCAGTCTTTGTATTTGGTTCTGAATTGTTAATTAACTTAACAATGCTGAAATAATTCCATGATCAGAGGACAGATTAGTACAGTGCATCCTTTCTTTTAAAAAAAAATCCATTATTATTTAATTAGAAAAGTCTGTAATGTTAATTTTTAGTACAGGTATTTTTTCTTTCTATTATTATAATGAAATGGTTATTTGGTGTTTTTCTTTTCTTTAAGTAATATTGGTTAGTCTTTTTGGTTTTGTAAAAGTGTTCCTTTCTTTTCTTATTTTAAATGCACTTTTTTGCTATTCTGCATTAAACCAGGGAAATTATTTACCATAAACAGACTCCAATGCAAGAGATCTACAGGTCTTTTGTAGTCCTACGTTACTCCTGACTTAAACCCCTATCCTGCAAATATTTAAGCATAAGAGTAAGTGGATCAGAGTTTTAGTGGGTACAACAGATAAATTACTTTTCCATATCCACAGTCAAGGCATCTAAGTGGCAAACCACATGATACACAAAGTTGGATGGTCAGGGGAAATTTGGGCCAACAATACTGGCACAAACCTTTATTGTAATTCTCAGATAAAATCTAAATTAAAGTGGAACTAAGTTTGAGACTCCATCTCAGTGTCTTGGGGTAAAAGCATTATGAGGTTGTTGTAATTATGTCAAAACCAAGCATTACATGTCCAAGAAATTTGGAGTTAAGGTTAAACTTAAGATAAATCCAACCAAACATACACAGGTTTGGAAATATTCAGTTAAGGCACCCACAATGCCTTAACTCCAACTAGGAGTGATGCTGTACAATAACCATGCAACTATGTTTTATGTACAATAGTGTTTGTGGTCCCAAATTAGATTAAACTTAATTTTAAGGACACATTAGATTTCCTTCCACCCATCAGGGGTATCTCTAGAGCTATGATTAAGCGTGTGTGAAATGACTGTGCAAAGGAAATAGCTAATCTCAACTAGTCAGGCAGCAGCATTTTCTGGGTTGTGGGCATATTTACTGATCAAACAGTATCCAGACAGAACTTTATTCAATGAACCCCCAAACATACAATGTCTGAGACTGAATTCCCAATACACCATACATACACAAGCATGCCTAAAAAAAGTGACTCTGGAAAATGATTGTATCTAATATCCTAATCCTTTTAGATGTATTTACTGATACTATGAACTTAATCACCAGAACTCTGCTTCATGAACATACAGTATTTTATAGGAGTTGTGCAAGCTATATTGAGCAGCATACTTGAGCTTTTGATTAAGCAATAGTATCGCCAAACCCTGTGCTCCAAATGATATTGTTCTATGAAGTAATGTCATGTTCAATTTTCTCATTTAAAAAAAAAAAACACCAGAGCAATCAGGAATTGTACTATTGCAACTCAAGTCGTGTCACGTTACACCAGATTCAAAAAGAGAAAACGTGTAGGTATTACATGTTAACAAAAGTGGCAATCCTACAGTATTTGTTAATATTTTACTATTGGAAAATAGGCACTGCCAAATATCTATATTTTACAGAAAAACAAGCACTTCATCAATCAAATCAATAGAGGCATTGTCCATACAGAGAGCTTGAGTAATTACCACTGCCACCATTCGTTATCCACTTTTGAATTTTAAAGAATATAAAATCAAAGACAGTCTGCTATTTTTATCAATCAGTACAACATGAGAGGGACAGATTTTTAAAGTATTCAGACATCTAAACATGTAGATAGGTACCTAATGGGATTTTATCTCCATCTTTGGGTGCTTAGATACCTTTAAAAAACTGTCCCAAGAACCTTACACATTACTGCACTGCAGCATCCTGACCATCTTCACTTGAAGGAGGATTCATCTGAAGGAAGAGGGACAAGCGGTGTTGCACCCTTGACTCCCCCACAAAAGTCCTGCAGAGTTCTGGCAGGGTAACCTCCAGGGGATTCAAGAAAAATGGGGAAGATGTAGCAGAGCTGACGCTTCTGACATTTACCCTTCTGAACAGCTCTGTTGGAAGTACAAGGGATGATTTTTAATACTCATATAATAAGTAGTTGCCATAGATAGATAGATCTACATGAGAAAAGAGAAATGCTGTTTAAAAATGTTATCCCTTTCTCTTGTCCTATTCCAACATCTCAAAAATCACAATAGCTAGATTTTGAAAAGACAATTATCTAATAACACCTCCCCCCCTAAAAATGAAATTTTCGTGGGCTGTTGGCTTTCATATGTAACTCAAGACATTTGCTTTTAATTGCTTATTCAGCATTACAGGAAACAGAGATATTACCACCCTTGACTACTGCAAATCTTGACTGTATGCCACAGAATATAAACCTGATTTTAGGACACACTGACTACCATTGGGAGTCAGGATGTGCAATAGTAAAACAAAAAACAGTAAGCAAATATCTACCAAAATTCCACCACAATTTTAAATTTCTTTCTAAAAAGTGGATATCCGATCCCAGTGGGAGTTGCTGCTGCTCAGCCCCTCCAAGGATCATGCTTGAGGCCCTGATTCAGTCAAACAGTAAGCATGGGAGTTAATCTATCCTGATTCGGCACTGATTGGAGACCACGGGGTCTGGATCAGGTCCCAAAGCACCTAAGCATATGCTTTGCTGAATAGGGGTGGGATTACTCATGCTTAAAGTTAACTATGTGGTTGTGGAATGAAGGCCACAGAGAGTAAATATGATTTATGAATAAAATATAACCTTGCAGAACTGAAATACCACTCCATGGTAGCTAAAGTATAGTTTTCACCTTTTCTTGGAGTAAACTATATCATTTCAGATTATAACTTTTAGACTTCACTAAAATTAGATTGGTTGTTATTTTCCTGACAGTAAATCCACTATACCCCTTAGTCACTTCTTATTTGACAAATAATTAGTGATTTTTCACCTTAAGAAATACACAACAAAGCTTTAGCTATGCTTCCAGAATTGATTGCATCATTATTTCTATAGACAATGCTCTTCACACTGGAAAAGCATCAGATGATTTAGAGACACAAATTTATGATTTATAGATGTGGGCCTTTGACTAAAAGCACGCTGCAGCTGGTCCTCGATAGTTCAGTTCTAGGATCCTGAGATTCTGACAATAACCATGCAATCCAATTATTATAAATTCAAATAATATTGCAGTCCTTCAAAGTAGCATCAGTGCTTTACTCTGATTCAGCAAGGTACTTAAGCATAGTTGAAGTTCAAGCATGAGAGTAATCCTGTTGAAATTAATGGAAGTACTTAAGCCTGTGCAACTACCTTTTTGGATCCAGGCCTGAATTTGCTGCTTATTACTTCATCATCTGTGATCTCTCTCTCACTCACTCTCTCTTTTTGAAAGAAAGTGAAAATCATATCCTGTCACTCTGATTATGAATAGTGGTATATTATTCTGATATCCAGGAAACCTGAATTTAACTGGATTTGTAACATTGGCCTGTGCTTTGCTGTACATGCAACTCTTATGGAACTAGACTCTTCTGTTTATGGGGTTCAGTTCTTCATTGTATTGCATCCTCTTCGTATGCTGCTCATGTGATATAAAAAGGTCATAAAACCAGTGGAATTAGCCTCCAGGAAGTACCCCTGATGTAGTAGGGGTCACTGAATTGGCTTAAAATATGCATGTAATAGCCTTTTCTTTTTTTTCTGACCCCTTTCATAGCTCCTGATGTAGGGAGTGTGTCTCAGGTAGGGGACTAGCCAGTGTATTGCTGCTCTCTGGCTATTCTTATCTATTTTTGTCTACAGGAACAGCCCATAAGGCTATGCTGAGTGTGAGGAAACACAAAGACAGAATAAAACTCTTCCTTCTCATCATGTCCATTCCTGCACTGAGCAGACTTCTGCTAGAGCTGAGAATCTGGCCAGGGTGCACATACTCTTGTGTGCACCACCTTATCTAGGCCTACATCCACCTTAAGTAGCTGAACCACACCAGTTATACTGCCAGAGGACCCAAGTGGCTAAGGAAGTAGTGGCTGGATTTGTTTAAATCTACTCAGAGACAGATTTTTGTGTGTAGTATGAGATGTTCCACAGTCACTTGTATGTGTCTTTTCAGGAATCATTCTTCTCATCTGGCCTAAAGGGAATTTACAAAGTTTCCTTTCTGTGAGCCTGGCAGTACCTCAGTTGTGTTTCCAAACTCATCTTCACTGTGCAACAAGAAACCCAGGAAAATCATTATCTGAAAATCTAAAATGACAGTAAAGGACATGATGCTGTGACCTTACACATATCACAGCTGTTACACATACCCAATTTTAGGATATACAACAACACTCTCTTTGTGTGCCATGTAGGGCTGCAGTTTTGGGGGTTTTTTTCCCCTTGCCATAATCCTTCCCATAAATTAGCTGTAATTAGGAAGCATGCACTGAGGCTTGGTTTTGCATAGGTCTTAACCTCAAATTTAAACCCTGTTGCTGTGGTCTTGTGAGGGTGAAGAAACAAATATAACATGTATCTAAATACTTCACAACTACTGTGGCAGTTCCTCGAAGCATAATGCAGATGCTGCAGGTGTTTTCTTTTATATCTGTCATGGTACAAACATGGTACTGCTGGGTTGGGAAAAAATACAAAGACTGAAAAAAACCACAAATGGCAACACGGGGAAAAAACTGAAATAAGAAATATGATCTAGGGAGGGGAGAATAAGATGCCACGCTATTGGCCAGACCCTTATCTAGTGGTCGGAGCATGGCATTGGGAAGCAAGCTTTTAATGTGGGATTCAGAGTTTAAGGCCAGAAGGGACAAGATTAGGTCATAGTTAGAACTTCTTTATATTGCACACCATTAAATTTCAGCCATTTACTCCTGAATTGAGCCCAATAACTTGTGTTTGTATTTAGCTAAAGCATATGTTGGATCAGATCAGAGGTCCCGCTGGTCCAGTATTCTGTGTCTGACAGTGACCAATACCACATACTTCAGAGGAAGGTGCAAGAATCCCTTTAGTGGATAGTTATGGAATAACCAGATAGTTACAAGGTGTTTCTTTCCAATACCAGACAGATAAATGGCTTATGCTCTGAAATACTATTGTTGTTACTGTTTTATTATTTAATTTTGTTTTAATGACGTAGGATGGCTTATATCTTTCATTTTTTATCTCCTCTAAAGTAAATACGAATCTTCTGTTTTTGCATATCATAGAAGTACAGGGCTGGAAGGGACCTCACTCAAAGCAGGACTAAATAATAACTAGACCATCCCTGACAGAAGTTTGTCTAACCTGTTCTTAAAAACCTCCAATGACAGAGATTCCACAACCTCTCTAGGCAATTTGTTCCAGTGCTTAACTACTCTGACAGGAAGTTTTTCCTGACGTCCAACCTAAATCTCCCATGCCACAATTTAAGCCCATTGCTTCCTGTCCTGTCCTCAGAGGTTGTGAACAAATTTTCACCCTCTTCCTTCTATCAGCTGTTTATGCCTTTGAAAACTGTTGTTATGTCCCGCCTCAATCTTCTCTTCTCCAGACTAAACAAATTGAATTTTTTCAATCTTTCATCACAGGCCATGTTTTCTAGACCTTTAATCATTTTTGGTGCTCTTCTCTGGACTTTCTTCAATTTGTCCACATCTTTCCTGAAATACAGCACCCAGAACTGGACGCAATATTCCATCTGAGGCTTTATCAGCATGGAGTAGAATGGAGAATTTCTTCTCGTGTCTTGCTTATAATACTCCTGCAGATACATCCCAGAATTATGTTTGGGGTTTTTTGCAACAGTGTTACACTGTTGACATGTTTAGCTTGTGATCCACCATAACCCCCAGATCCCTTTCTACAGTAATTCCTTCCTTTGCAGTAATTTCCCATTTTGTATGTGTGCATTGATTGTTCCTTCCTAAGTGGAGTACTTTGCATTTGTTCTTATTGAATTCCATCTTATTTACTTCAGACCATTTCTCTGGTTTGTCCAGATCATTTTAAATTTCAATCCTGTCCTCCAAAGCACTCGCAATCTTTCCTATCTCTATATTATCCACAAACTTTATAAGTGTATTCTCTGTGTCATAAACAGATAGTTAATGGTTAATGCCTCTTTTATCTGTAAAGGGTTAAGAAGTTCACCTAGCCTAGCTGACACCTGACCAGAGGAACCAATGGGGGGAACAAGATATTTGAAAAGGAAGGAGGGAAGTTTTCCTTTGTTGAGAGTTTCAGTTTCAGCCGGATTGAAAAAGATCAAGGAATCAGCCTCTTATCAGAGTAGCAAGTTTTAGAAAGGGATAAATAGATTTGTTTATTTTCTTTGTAACTTGTCTTGGTACCATTTTGGAATTATCAAAATTGGGTATTGGGGTATTTTTTTGTGTAACTAAATTTGTGCCCAGGGGAACATCCTCTGTGTTTTAATCTGTTAGTCTCGTGAAGGAAGATAGCTGCTAATGCTAAATCTCTCCCAAGGATTTTCTGTTGCCTTTCTTTCTTTAATATAAAAAGCCATTTTTTATCCTCTAATACTGATTGATTTTTCTTGTTTTTTTAGATCCAAGGGGGGTTGATCTGGATCCACCAAGGAGTTTGGATGGGAGAAAGGGAGGAGGATAGGTTAATTCTCCTTGTTTTAAGATCCAAGGGGTTTGGATCTGTGTTCACCAGGAAATTGGTGAAGTCCCTCAAGACTACCCAGGGAAAAAGGTGGTACTTGAGGGTGGTGGCGGCGATATCAGATCTAAGCTAGTAATTAAGCTTAGAAGTGTCCATGCAGGTCCCCACATCTGTACCCTAAAGTTCAGAGTGGGGAAGGAACCTTGACACTATGTCATTATCTAAGTCATTTATAAACACATTGAACAGAACCAATCCCTGTGGAACCCCACTTGATATGCCCTTCCAGCTTGACTGAATCACTCATAACTAGTCTCTTGAAATGGTTTTCCCACCAGCTAGGCACCCATCTTATAGTAACTCCCTCAAAGCAATATTTCCCTCACTTGTTTATGAGACGATCACACGAGACAGTATCAAAAGCCTTACTAAATTCAATCTATACCACATCTACCACTTCCCCACTATCCACAAGGCTTGTTACTCTGTGAGTGAAAGCTAATAGGTTTGTATAACATGATTTGTTCTTGATTAATCCATGTTGACTGTTGCCTGTCATCTTATTATTGTCTAGGTGTTTGCAAATTGATTGCTTGATTATTTTCTCCATTATCTTTCCGGGTACAGAAGTTCAGCTGGCTGGTCTGTAATTCCCCGGGTTGTCATTATTTCCCTTTTCATAGATTGACACTATATTTGCCCTCTTCCAGTCTTCTGGAATCTCTCCTGTCTTCCATGAGTTTTTGAAGATAATCACTAATGTCTCAGATATCTTCTAGGTCAGCTCCTTGAGTATTCTACGATGTATTTCATCAGGCCTTTCAACTTAAAGACATCTATTCTTTCCTTGTTTTAGCCTCAGATCCTACGTCATTTTCACTTGTGTTCACTATGTTAGATGTCTCATCTCTATTAATCTTTCTGGTGAAAACTGAAAGAAAAACGTAATTTTGCACTCTCACCATTTCCACATTTTCTGTTGTTGTCTTCTCCCCTCATTGAGTAATAGGCCTACTCTGTTGTTGGTCTTCCTCTTCCTTCTCCTGTATTTGTGGAATGTTTTCTTGTTACCCTCTAGCTAGTTTAATCTCGCTTTGTGCCTTGGCCTTTCTAATTTTGTCCCTATATGTTTGTGCTATTTTTTTATATTAATGCTTCCTAATTTGACATAGTTTTCATTCTTTGTGGGATTTTTTTTTTTGAGTTTCAGATCATTGAAGAGATTTCTCCTGGTTGAACCAGGGTGGTCTTTTGCCCTACTTCCTCTCTTTCCTACACAGTGGGATAGTTTGCTCTTGTTCCCATAATAATGTCTCTGAAAAACTGCCAACTCTTTCAAATTGTTTTTCCGTTAGACTTGCTTCCCATGGGATCTTACCTACCAAATCCCTGAGTTTGCTAAAGTCTGCCTTCTTGTAATCCATTATTTTTATTCTGCTGTTTTCTCTCATAGCATTCCTTAGAATTATGAATGCTATCATTTCAAGATCACTTTTACCTAAGCTGCCTTCCACTTTCAAATTCTCAACCAGTCCTCCCTATTTGTCTAAATCAAATTTAGAACAGCCTCTCCCCTAGACACTCAAAGTCTGAATCCTATTAAGCTGATAATTGCAGTGATATCAGAGGAAAAGCAAGGTGTTCCTTGTGTAACTAATATGCAACCACACCACTTCACTTCTTCCATCACCCAGGATGGTCTCCTACCAAGGCAGGGTGTTGTTTTTTTCAGCCTGTGGAGATGTGCAGTTAAAGCAGATCCAGAGAAGGGCCCATTATTCTGTACTTAAACCATGAATGATTAAATGTATGCTTAAATCATGGCTTCTTCTGCTGTGGTCTAATCTTGATGGGAAAGGACACTCCTTTCCTTGTTTAGGATGAGGAGGTTAGGTGGGTTTGATAGCACTAAATAGAGCTGAACATGATGATAATAACATTATCTCAGGTTTTCCACATAGTTACTGGCATATCACTGCATTTTAATCTTGAACTGCAACATCTCTGCCATCGCAAGCTGGAGCTGAAATCTCCAACTGTACCGAATTCTTTGGTGATTATGTAATGTGGATAAATATCAACTGGAAACTAGGACAAGATCTCCAAACTCATTTTCACTAGTTCCCTGGACTGGATATAAACAGTGGTCTCCAGAGGGGTATAACTAGTGAATTTAACCTTGTTTTCCACTTATAACCTTCCTCTCCTCACCAAAATGCTATTTAACATAGTCTCCACGATGGCAAATCTCAAACTAAAAACAGGTTATTCATTATTCCCAGCAGATTAAGATACTGTATGATGTATGATATATGATCTAATCATTTGAACATTGCCCTCATGTATATTTCATTTTCTGTTCATGATCTATGCTGTATGTTTTTTCATTACTATTTAATAACTTGAATAAGGGGTAAGGAAGGGTTTAAAAGGACACATATTCCGATATGTATTTAATCTGAATCTCAAATATATTTATAATTTATTTCTTTCCACTGTATGAACATATGCACTGCTTTGTTGTTCTAGGAGGCATTCAGTGCCCAAACAGTAGTGCACTTCAAGAAGCACGCAGCTGTAATGAACACCCTTGCACTGTGTACCACTGGCAGACTGGGCCCTGGGGCCAGTGTATAGAAGATGTCTCTGTGTCCACTTTCAACTCATCTACCAGTTGGAATGGGGAGGCCACCTGTGCTGTTGGGATGCAAACAAGAAAAATCATTTGTGTGAGGGTCAACGTGGGACAAGTGGGACCAAAAAAGTAAAGATCTTTGAACTATTCTTTATTAAGTTAATTATTATTATTATTTTGCTTTTTTAAGATGCAGATAATCAGTATGGACTTATTTGCAAAGGGAAATAATTCAACTGATGGTCATGTCTGCTCTGATGAGTAAATAATGTTTAAAAAGCACAAAATCTAAAATGCTAGCAGAACCGTAGAGCAAAGAGTAGGTGATTGCAATGGGAAAGCTTCACTACAATGGACTCTGCTGACCGCTCCATTTCAGAATTGTTAATCAGAGACACCGACTCCAAGCATCTTGGTCCAATCCATCTTCTCAGCCAGGAATTACCCTGTGCCGTCTGTGGGGTCTTGGCAGGGCCGGCACTTCCATTAGGTAACCCTAGGCGGTTGCCTAGGATGCCAGGATTCAAGGGGGTGGCATTTTGTGTGCTCCCCATGGGGCGTATGGGAGCTTCCGGTTCCTCTCCTGTCGCATCGCCGAAGAAGGACCTTCTGCTGACGTGCCACGGAAAACAGCGGCAGGCAATTGAGCAGCTCAATGACTACCGCTGTCGCCTGCAGCATTTCGGCGGAGGGTCTGTCTTCAGCGTCGCGATGGGAGTGGAACCGGAAGTTCCTGCGCACCTGTGGGGGGTGCACAAAATGCCACCCCCCAATTCTGCCTACAGTGCCAGAAACTCTGGCGCTGCTCCTGGGCCTTGGGGAGGCATTGTTTCACCTCATGTCACTCCTTAGCACTGATTGCTATATATGGCAGTCAAGACTTTTGAGGGAGCGGGAAGGTAGATCACACATTTCACTACTGGAGAGGGGTTCAGGATTGAAAGCCATTTAGTTGCTATGTTACTGCCCCTGAGGGGCTGGTAGTGATTTGCCCCTCAAGATCCAAGTACTATTCTGCAGCTGTAGATCTTTGTTTACATAGCTCTACTAGACTTCTCACCATGGAACCAGGAAGGGCCAGGATAGAGATCTTAGTTTGTATATGTGTTAGGTGTTTTTTACATAACCAAGAATTTAAGGGTCTATGTGGCCCAGTAGTTTAATTGCCCAGTTTGGTGTAAGACCATGGTTCGAAAACAAATTAACTGTGAGTGAAATGAGTTTGATGGTATCTCACACAATCACCGTACAGTTTGTCACTCTCTAGTATGGTCAATGTATCCTGGTCAGGAGAGGTCCAGAGATGGAATTGCTGGTGTTTTGCAGGACAAGAACAAAGTGGCTTAGCAGAGCTCTTTAAGAAAGTTTAAACAGCTGCTCTTGCACTGCACCTTTGCCCAATGCCATCAATGTCTTGCTTTCATCACCCTGGCACTCATTTTAAATTCACTTTAAAAGGAAGAGTGGAGGAGGAAAACTCATATACTTGATAGTTAGCACATCACATTTTAAAATGTGTACACATGCAACCACATTAAAATGCTGTTAATAGGCATTCCATGCAGTGTTAGTGAGCAACCATTTTACATTTTAAAAAAATCATTCTACAGTGAGTTTTCCTTTGATTTTTAAATCAGCCATTAGAGTGCTTGCCTTTGATTTGACCTTAACATTTTGAAAACAGGACTATTGTATCTTGTCATAGACAAATCCTGTGAAATGAGAACAAAAAGGCATTGGTTATCTTTCAAATTGTCATGTTAAATTCATTAAATCATTTTTAAATAGTATACATTCGACATGAAAATGTAAATAGGAACCTCATTTTAAACTTTCCTTAATAAAACGGATTACTGTGATATGATAAAATCAATATTATTGGCCTTATCTACCTTACAAGTAACAAACGTCAGCTCATATCACTTCTGTTTCATTTCACGTTGAATAAGGGTTGGAAAAGAAAATCAATAGCCTGCTTTAAGCTACATATACCAAATAGAAACATTAATAAACATAGAAGTAGCTTTTTAATTGAACCAATTGCCTCATCAAAAGGCCTCTGAGTAAGGGCGGGAACCTGCAGTCTTCATGAAAGATGAAGCCCTCAATTAGTCAAATTGCATATAATCTTGATTTTGTCAATGTAAATGTTGTGGTGTCTGTATACACATCTTTATGTAAAAAAAAAAAGTCATTAGGAAGTCAGTATTTGCCAAACATTATCGAACAGTTACCAAAGATATCTCCTATTTAACAACAGGAAAAACTCTGAAAACGTAAGAAATGTATTTGGGCATAAGTTTTTGTGGGCTAAAACCCACTTCATCGGATGCATGCAGTGAAAAATACATTATGAAGATATATATACACAGAGATTATGAAAAAATGAGTGTTGCCATACCAACTACAACAAGAATAATCAATTAAGGTGGGCTATTATCAGCAGGAGAAAAAAACTTTTGTAGTGATAATCAGGATGGCCCATTTCCAACAGTTGACAAGAAGGTGAGAGTAACAGTAGAGGGGAAAATTAGCATGGGGAAATAGTTTTATTTTGTGTAATGACCCATCCACTCCCAGTCTTTATTCAAGCCTAATTTAATGGTGTCCAGTTTGCAAATTAGTTCTAATTCAGCAGTTTCTCATTGGAGTCTGTTTTTGAAGTTTTTTTGTTGGAGTATTGCGACTAGTCTCTAAATTTGTTAGTCTCTAAGATGCCACAAGTACTCCTTATTCTTTTTGCTGATACAGACTAACACAGCTACAACTCTGAAATCTGAAAACGTAGTCACTGTGTGGTAACTGTTGTCAAATACTCATTATAACTGGTAACTGTATTTGTTTACGCACGCACGCACACGCTCACTCGCTCTCTGATTCTCCAGTCTGCTGAGGCTACTTTGTGCCATGTAAGTGACACAAAATGAACTTGAAAGGGTCAGAATAGTTGGCGAGAGTTCCCCTTTTAGAGAAGAAATTTCTGCCAGTTGAAAGCTAGCGGAGGTGCTTCAATCACCCCCACCACCTCTGGTGTAAGAGGAGGGAGAGGACGTGTCAAGAGTCTTCTGTGGGCAGGAGGTGGTGGCATGTCCTGTTGCAGCCCATATAGTAATAATGGAAGACAGAACAGGTTCCCTGCTACTCTTACATCCATCGGGGCTGGGTACCTGAGAATCAGGAAGGTGCAGCCAGCTTCCTGCAGCTGCCACTCCAGTTCATCCAAGCATAGTTTGGCCATAGTGGAAATCAGGGTCATAATATGTAATGTCTTTGCATAAATAAACACTAGCACATAATGCACAAGATCCTTTCCATGACAAAATAAATACAGGAAACAATCCTGCATTCGTAGGGGAGAAAACTGGATGATCTAAATAGCCTTTTCTGAATCAAGTGGCTGTGTTCCTTAATTCATATCAAATTCGTATTGTTTTATGAATGCATATAGCCAATTTGAATTGCCCAGATGTCTAAAATCCTAGAGAACCATAATATGCATGAATGCAGATTAGTTATTGATATATATTGTGAAGAACTGTGCTAAATGTGGTCTGGTCTATACGAAAATGTTTTGCAAACATAGCAAAAAAATCACTCTACTGTAAATGCAGTTCTACCAGCAAAAAAATAAAAATAAAAAAAAATGCTTTTGCCATCACAGCATCTTTTGTTTGGGGAACTGGTTCTTTAAAGAGTTCTTTAAATCAGTATAGCTATTAGGATTTCACTGAACAAAATAAGCTATCCTGGTTTAAAGAGCTCTTTTGTGGGTATAAGCTGTGTCTCCACTAGAAGGGAGTGCCAGTATAACTATCTTGAAGACCCTTTCTGGTGTAGACAAGGCCTAAAAATAAGCAACATCTAAACTGCTGGATTTAAATAACCATCCTAAGAAGTCTCTTTATATCATTTTTCTTAAGCTCTTCAGAAGTACAGATAACAAAGACTTCTTGCCCTAGTTTTTCCACCATCTCTCAATGATTGTTCTGTCTTGTGTGGATCAAGATTACTTGCATCTCAACTGCCGGGCATGTTTTCCTGCAAAGGGCAACTGGAATCCTTATCCTTAAACTGAAAAGCAGTGCGGGAGGCGGGGAAGGGTTATAATATAACTCCCATTAAATGTATTCATACACTTAGCACCTTGTGCAACATTTGAAAATATAGAGGATAGCATTTAAATGGTTTAAAAAAAAAATCCAGTCATTGCTCAGTCATGGGCAGTGCTGATCAGCTGCAGGTGCTCAGCAACACTCAGGAGTTAACATGGTCATAGAATGATCATTCATTTTATAATGTTCCTTTTTTTTCTAGATGTCCTGAAAGCCTTCGACCAGAAACAGTGAGGCCTTGTTTGCTTCCTTGTAGGAAAGACTGTATTGTGACTCCATACAGTGACTGGACATTGTGTTCTTCCCCATGTCAAGAAGGTAATAGAATTCACTGTTTATTAGAGGACAGATTATTGAAAAATAAACCATACACTTAGTTAATTACTATGTAGGCTTCTTCTGACAGATTGGTATTGGCAAAGTTTTTTCTCTTAGATGGTGCACTTGTATTTCAGAGAGAGGCCACTGTGACATAGCAGTTGCTATGGTGAATGATTATTTTTATTGAATATTAAAACAACATACAGTAATTGCACGAAACCTTCTAGAACCCATTATAACACTGTCCTTACAGCTGCCTGTTTCCAGTGGACTGTGTGCAGACACTCTTAAATTTTTTTTATTACTTAATTATGTATATTTTGTAATAGCTTTTTTCTCCACTCTGCCTACTTTTGTATTGCAAACTCTTTGTTGGATTTGACATTTTACAAATAGCTCATTAGTCACATAGACATGAATACTCTTAACACCAATGAAGATTGTAATGCAGTTGTACAACTAGAAAAACATTTTAAATGCAGTCAGATTTGCCCTTGCATACTGCTCCGTTTGACTTCACTGGAAAACCTGAGCAAGTATCCTAGGGCAAAATTTGGTTCTGTGCTTGTTTTAACAAATGTGTATGATTGTAATAGGCCCAACAAAGATTAAAAGTCTCTATCATGTTAGTCCTAAAGTCTAACAGAAGTCGTTCTCTTTCATTTTTGTCCATTCGCTTTTATACTACCTTCAGAATCATAAGAAAATAAACCACAAAAAAAACCAACATTACAATTAATATTAAGGTTCTGAATTAAATGCCCACTGCAAAGTCTTTTTAATGCACTTGTCACAGCTTTTAAAAGAAGTTACACAGCTAGATGTATTTGAATTTTTATTGCTTTGAAATCATCATTACAGCAGAAGCATTGAAAAAATTACCATTGCCCCGATATTTCTGCCTTATCACTTTTTCTCTTTTAAGCTTAACAGGAGATATTCTTCTAATATGCACTATTATAGGCATAGTCAATAATGTAATTCCATGTTCATGTGTGTTAATTCCCTCGTGGAACATGGTGATTACTCATTGTCACGTATTATATAAAGAAATGAGACTGTTGCATCAAATAAACACCCTTTAAACATCAAAGTCAATTCTCCATGTTTTACAAAGGACGCAAAGTCACTTTTGCAGTAATTCCAATTAGTTATTGAAGCATACAACAACTAATAAAGAATTAGGGAGATTAAATATATAACCTTAAAAATGTGATAGCTGTGACCACTGAATTTGATAGTACACAGTGTTGGGTATGCTACTTAAAACTTGGAATGAATTATTTCATAACTACCATAATATTACTATGAAACCCTAGAATCACTTCTATTATACTATAATTTCAGAGCAATATTATAATTTTCTCATTGAGATGCTTCTGCGGAGTCTGGCAAGGGTGCAAAACTGTCTTGTTTTATTTTCTTTTAAAAAAGGTTCTTAATAGCTTGAGTGTATCCTCAGGAACATGTACTGCAAATTGAAACACACTGACTATAAACAAAATAATACGGAGGGGCAAATCAGATAGTAAATGGATTAGTGGAATGAATATCATTTCTACTCAGTAGCCAAATGTTATCTCAATATCTTTGCAACAATGTTCAGTTTACAATAGTCACCTGTTCCTGCTGCTTCTGTCAGCAGCATCTCTGGGAGTCTCTTCTGCTTTGTGCCTTGGGACAGATCCTGGCTCTTGCTCTGGCTACTTTACTGACTACCTGAGAATTCCTCCTGTTTTGAAGAATACCGAGGTGGCATAGTCTGGTGTAGTAGTTCTTGCATTGTTCACCTCTCAGCCACTGATGTTGGAGCGTTGCCTATGAGCCCTGGCTGCCCAGATGCTGCAGTGACCTTTTGGAATCTATTCCCAGCCCACTCAGCATGGCTTGGAGCAACACTAATGCCCTAAATGAAGCTCTTATTTGCAGTTTAGGACCAGATTGCCACGATTATCCATACTAGGTTTTTAAGGCTATTTTTTTACAAAAATATCTATTTTTAACTTAAAACTTCTAGATTGTGGTAGCTTTAAAAGCAAATCAATACTATGGGCTGTGGAATGACTACGGAGTTATGGTTCCACTCAATTTTTTTTTTTTTGCCCAGAGCTTGGACTTTTTGAATATGACCACAATCTAATTTTTACTGAAATAATTTACTATTTATCATCAATACTAAATGTCTATAATAATGAAAAATGTGTGACCAGTAAATTAAGTCATAGCAGGGAAATAAAACTTCACATTTAAACATGGTGCATGTTCTTGAGGAAGGTAGTCGATTGTAGGGTAATCTGAGTCCCATATGGGAAACACAGATGTAGTTAAAATAAATCTTGGATAAAGACTAATGTATAAATTAAATCTGCCACACATCTCCTGAGTGTGGAGATAAGAGTAAAAGAATTAGATTTTGTTATTGGGCTCTTTAGGGAATGGAGCTTTATTATTCACTGCATTATGTACATTTCTGCTTATATGTCTTAATTTTAAGGATAAAATCTATGAAGCCATACAGCATAGTAGCATATCAGACCCATCTAGCATATCACTCAATCATACAGTGTATGTATTGATATTGTTATTGACAGAAATGCTTTCTGTACAATGCTTTTTTTTCACCCTTTGGCTGAGATCAAGTGTAATATTAGGTTAATATCATTAATTTTCTGTTACGGGCAAAATAACTTAGTCTTGTACGGCAACGGAATCAATTATGTAATATACTACAGTCCCAGTATAATCCTAATTCTAGAAATCTGTATGTGAGGGGGGAAATAAACACATGTTGTACTCTTGGTAGGGGATGTCACAGTAAAGCAACAGTCTCGCCATCGAGTCATCCTCCAGCTCCCTGCAAATGGTGGCCGTGACTGCCCAGACACGTTATATGAGGAAAAGGAATGTGAGGCTCCTCCTGTGTGCTATACTTACAGGTAACCCAAATAAATTATAATAAATTATTCATGTCTTTTCAGCTCTCACCTCCTGTAAATTGCAAAAGAAAATAGGGTACAGAGCCAAATCAGGCCTGGTAAAAGCAGATGCAATTCCATTGATTCAGATGGAGTAACAGCCATTTACATGAGGCTGGTATTTGGCCAATTGTGTTAACATTCTGTTGGATTTACATCTGGATTCCAGCCAGAGTTCCAGTGTTTTGCTTCTAATTATACATATTTGACCTCTGTAGATATAAATGTCATACACATCACAACATCAACTCTTTGGTGGTTAACTTTCAGATGTTTGAATAATCTCTTAGCAAGTTTTTGGGAGCACTGTATGAGAGCAGTCAAATGTAAAAGCTTTCTTTCTAAATGTTCTAAAAATGCTTCGTAAATTAAATACTTGTAGTATTGCTGAAATGCAGTCATCTCCTATATTGGAGGATGACAACCTCTGAGAAGAAAGGACATTTTGCCACAGCTCAGGAAGGTATGCACACAAGTGGCTTTAAGCTATCCTTGCATCCAATCCAATCCAACCCCAAAACTATCCATCAACTATCCAACAATCCATCTTCTCATAGATTAGAGCAGGGATCGGCAACTTCTGGCATGCGGCTTGCCCAGATAAGCATTCTGGCAGGCTGGGTTGGTTTGTTTACCTGCCGCGTCCGCAGGTTCAGCCGATCACAGTTCCTACTGGCCGCAGTTCACCGTTCTAGGTCAACAGAGGCAGCGGGAAGCGGCTGCCAGCGCATCCCTCAGCCCGCACCGCTTCCTGCCACCCCCATTGGCCTGGACCGGCAAACCGGCCAGTGGGAGCGGCGAACCATGGCCAGTGGGAGCCACAATCAGCCAAATCTGTGGACGCGGCAGGTAAACAAACCGGCTCGCACCACCAGGGTGCTTACCCTGGCGAGCCTCATGCCAAAGGTTGCCGATCCCTGGGTTAGAACATCCTCATGACTGCTGTAATCTTCACCAGAGGACCCAAAAGACCATACCAGCAGGAAAGGATTACCAGGATATAAGGATAACCTGACTCAAGTCCCACATGTTTGGGCTATAAGTATGACTCCATGGGAACCACTATAGTGGCTCTGTGCCATCTAAGGATTCCCCTAGGTGAGCGCATTCTGAAGTAGAAGGTGAAGCCACATTAGGAGCTGTTGAAGCAGCACAAAGCAGTCCAGGTGTGGGCCCAATGTTTAGACCTTTCCAGTAATGGGAAACTAGTTGAATTTAATTGACAGTACTATATAAATAAAAGTTTTAATGGAAAGACATGGTTGCTTCAGAAAGTAATATCCTGTTTCTTCCCTGGTAGCAAAGAACACCTGTTGTTTCTCCTAAATGCTACCAGTCTGTCGTAATGATCCTGATAAACGTCCTTTCCTTTGGCAACGATAGATTGGAAAACAAATGGAGGTTATTAATGTATTGCCTTGATCCTGTGTCAGAGAATTATCACTTCCGATCCATTAGGAGATTACAACATATCTAATTGAATGGTATATGAGGATATGATTATAGTGCTTGAAGCTACCAAAATGCAGCACTCCAAATATAATTTTAAAACATTCCTTTGCAGTATCAGCTTAATCATTTTATCCCTTAAACTTGGCTGTTGCTCAGCTATTTAACACCTTCAAAACCAAGTGATTTCCTGGAGTTTCATCTGAGCCACTGGTGTATGCAGGATGCTATGTGCTGGAGAACACAGGGTTTCTAGCAGTGGTAGGCAGGGCAGCTTAACTTTCTTGGAAGGGACTAGTGTTAAACACCCTTCCCTCTACTCCCTCTAGCACCCTTCTTCTCTGGCCTGAGCACATAGTATGACACACACACAGACAGCTTCCTACTCCTTCCTCAGTTCAGGGAACAGCACAAGGAAGGCAGGTTACACTGAAAGCTGAGGTTAAAGGAAGAGAGGATCTCACACGAAACCACACCTTGATGGATCACTGTAGTACCACAGCTGATGGCCACGGCACGTGGGTGATATGAATTATGTATGCATTTTATTTTATTTTTTCACTTGACTCAATTCAGTTGAGATTACAGCAGGATGAGAACAGCAATCCTGCATAGTTTTGCTGTATTCAAGGCCCTGTATACTCTGGGGCAATCTACACCTGTCTTCTACAGTATTATAGTGGACATTTTGTAGCAGCTTCAGAACTTTTTTAAAATAGATGTTTATAACTGAATTAAATATGCAATGAATAATATGAATAATCCAATCCATACAGTATTTATTTATTTTATCTTCTAGAAATTCCTCATCCCTGTTGTTTATTTTGATTAAATTATATTTTCCCCACTGTTAACAGCCTGGTCCCATGTCCCACTATAAAGTCACTGATCTGTTGGAAGTGATCCCAGTTTCTGGGTCCCATGTGCTTCCAAGCCAACAAGATCTGGCGGGAGTCTAATCCACTGTTTCCAGATCTGGGACTATACACTCCCTGGCTCAAATCTCTTGTGTGGGCATCCTTCTTTGGGATGTGGGATGTTACTGCCCAGCCATCCTAGACCTGGAAATCAGTGTCTGAGACCTTCTGAGCCACATCCCAAGTCACTTACATGCCCTCAGCGCTCCACCTAGTCTGAGGGCACTCTGAACTTTTAGTTTTACCCCTTCTGGAATAATATGGTGGGAAAGCAAGGAACACGGATTTAGCAAAGGGATTTCTTAACTCCAGAACCTTTATTCTTAAAGCACTCAAGTGTCATAGATCTTTTAAAACAAAACAAAAATCCTCTGATACTCCCTCCACTGGTCTGACTTCACTCTTTTGCTGATGTTTCAGGCTAGCCAGAGTCCCTCCTGCTCTCACCCTACTGCACAATGTTCTCCCTCACCTGCACACACAGATCAGAACCCCTCTTTTAAGTAGAGTCTCTCCTCTTTGTCATGCTCTTAACTTGGGACACTCCAGCCTTCTCCCCACAAGTCATGCCTAGTCCATTTATAAGGAAAACTATTGTTCCATGGGAATGGGTCAGTTGTTAAAAGTCATTCAAAGTTGATGGTTCCATATGGCTGTCTAGATGGCTTCTCAATGAGAATCCTTCAGTGAGATGTCAAGCACTTGTCCCAGGGCAGTTGTCTGTAATGCAGTGCAACAGGTTGCTTTTGGCACGGTCAGGCTTATGCAATCAGTGTCCAACATTTCCACACACAAAACAAGACAGGATTCATAATTTAACTCAGACATAACTCACTCCATCACAGCCACGTTTTCAGTATGCAGTAGGCTTTGGTTGACTAATTTTAAAATGTCCTCAACATATAAACACAGTGAAGGGGCCCTTTCATTAAATGGATAATTGTACACAAATCCAGTCACTTGTTTATTATGAAAAAGATAAAATATGCTTGGAGTCATAGTAATCAAAATCAGATTATAAAGAAAGTGTTTAAACATATTAGTACTGCAAAATTTGAGGTGAAATGTCAAAGTAGTATACAAGGTACAGATACACAAATCCCGACAACAGAATTATTACAGCTGTTATATTCATTATTTATTTGTTGAAAACCAGTAGAGTGCTTGGTATTTTAAAATACATGAAAGAAGACAATGGTCCTGTTCCATCATCATACTGAAAATCCAAAAAGATTGAGCACCACCCAGATCCATCTCTACCTAGGGCCTTAAGGTGGTCTGCCAGGATATTCCGTTTTTGTGCATCACTGGCAACCCTATCTCACTATCAAAGCTTTTGGCAACACTGTATTGCTGGCAATGTAGTGACATTCCTTAGTAAACACGGTCAGGAGTTGATTGGTTTTCCATCCTAATAATTTGTCTGTTTCAAGAAAACTGAACCAGTGGTGATGGAGACGGTTTCTGGGTTCGGCTTTGATTATCCTAATTTCTTATCTTGTCCTGCCACTTAATATAGAGCAGCTGATGAAGATGAGAATCAAAATTGCCAATTTGTTGCTCTTTAGCACCTGCAACTCCTGCTAAGTTAATAGGAGCTATAAAGCAGAGCACAGCAAAAAAAATGATGATAAAAAAGAGAACTCAACATGCTTCATGCCATTGTTAACTTTTGTTGTGGATAATCTGTGATCGGCTAATAATAAGTAATCATTTGTTGTTTCTGGAGTAATCGGGCATATTTTCCTCACTTACGTTTTAACAGATATCATTTAGATGTATTATTTCTAATTTATCCTTTTCCTTGTTGCAGGTGGAAGACCCACAAATGGCGCAGATGCCAACTGGTACCATGGTATGTTCGCCAGGACAGCCCAGGTGCCCATGAGACATGTGGTCCTGGACTACAAGCAAGAGGTGAGAGACTTTATTTCTGTCCTTTATTTCCTAAGAGTCAATGGCTAAATTGGTGGGGAGGGAGAAGTAGTTGTACCTCTCCCACATTAAAGGTTATCATTGCAACCATAAAGACTAGAGACTTAATGTTTTATTAAAACAAATGAAAGCCATCAGGGGAAATTACTAGATTACCAGCCTGGCAGGAGTTATATATTTGTTCATAAAATATCTGTTTAAAGTATTTATTTAAATATTGTTGCAGTGTGTGACTAAGGTTAATGCTGCTCCTTGTTCAACTATTCTCACCTTTTTTCTTTTGCCAAGAAACATAAGAATCTAAAATTTATTCTCATTATCTGGGCCAAGTTTTCAAACATGGGTGTAGTAAACTATATTTAGAAAAGCCTATATTATATAGAAAAGCCTATATTTTTAGACTTATAAATAGTTAGATGCTTACATACTTACCTTCTCTACAGTGAAAATGCTGAGTTGCTTATACATATATGGTGTTTTGCGTGTATGCACACATTTTTGGGGCATGCCCATTATGCATAGATCTGAGAATCTGACTTCTATACATTTTCCATATGATAGCAAATAATTTTAGTAGCCAAAAGCCGGGTTTCAGTGTCACCTGTTTTACTGATAATTTTTTGTGATAAAATATTCATCTAAATGTGACTGCATTGCATAGATTAAGAGATATTTTTGAGGAGTATTAAATGAAATCAGTGTGAAAATTGTAGTTGCAATTCCCACTTACTGTATTGTGATAATGGAATTGTTCTGAATGACCAATGAACCCTAAACTTCAAGATATTTTTCTCCCAGACTCATAGACTTTAAGGCCAGAAGGGACCATCATGATAATCTAGTCTGACTTCCTGCACATTGCAGGATATTTTTCTGTTGTTTCTTTAATGGAAACTCTGATCCAGTGTAACAGTATTGACTCAGTAGAATGCAGAAGAGCTTCCTGAGCAAGGGATGTTGCTGGCAGCATAAGTGAGGTGTTCTGGTTATTAGCTTACATGCAATGTCAAAGCAGGTTATGATATTCTTTTAGGTTTTCTGTAGAGTAAATCTTTACTTACTAGCTTCCACAGACGATTCTAAAGATCTTACAAAAATGAAATTAAGGTATACCATGAAATGAATCTTGAATGTATTGCCTGCTAGTACAAAAATCTTCTGACGGTGTGTAATTCTCATGATAGACCACTAGCCCAATCTATTTCTGGACCCTGCAGCTTCTTGAGGAAACAATCAGATTATGCACCTAGAAAATAAGATTTCTCTCTTTGATGGCAGCAATTCAGGATAGTACAAAATGTTGCCTCCTCATTTGTATTGTCATGGTAGAAATAGCATCTAAATTTGCAGGATAGTTACAACTTTTGTCTCGTCATCAGTACTGTAGCCTGAAGCACACCCTAAATTATTGTAGCGCACAGATTTTCTATATTCAATGCGCCATGGAAGTTTTGCTGAGCTCTCCTTATATAGTGCCCTGTAACTCCATTTACATACTGTATATACACATACACAAACAGTAATACTTAGTTTTGGAAATGCTGTGAACACATTTTTCAAACTTGGCATAACTGTGTTTCCCTGAAACACCACACTGAGCTAGCAGGTTTTGAATTGTCTGAGGAAAGTTAGGTGGGTTCTCCAGACTTAGTTAAGTCAGAAGCTTGTTACCCTGGCCAGATATGAGTGGTTCTCTGGAGAGCGAGAGAAGACCTGGGGTGTGGGAGAACAGCAGTGCTTAATTTGCAATGAAAGAAGTGCCAGGGATCGAGCAATTTTTTTTTTTACATTTGTAACTGATGCAGCAAGCTTAGAAATGCCGGAGCTATGAATTGCCAAGCCTAGAGGTGCCAGGGCTCAGCCCTGACAAGCCCTTGCACAAATTAAGCACGGAGAACAGTCTTGAGTTAGGAATCCTAGGAGTAGCCAAGCCTGAGGAGAAGGCTTGAACTACAGTATATTAATGGAGCCAAACTCCAGAAAAGGGATGAAGTTTCATTCTCCATAGTGTGCAAACTTAGCTTCAGAGCAGATTGGGAAAGATAATGACTCATTTTTGAGATGGGGGCCCAGTTCCCTCTCTGGACTCTCAGATGGGAACCCTGGAACTGTCTGTGTGCTGATATGACTGCCCAAATATGGGAATTGAGTGTCCAGTTTAGGCAGTGGAAATTATGGCTGCTTAGCACATCTGACAGTCAGGCCTGAACCCAGTGTTGGCTTCTCTCTTTTAGGTAAATGACAAAACTGTGCATAGGATGGGACCGTATGTATGCAAGTCTCATTTCTTTTAATCTCTGGTGCATATACAATGCTAATTCAGATACAAGTTGATCAATCTATTTTCTGCCTCTGATTCAAATGGGGCTCAGTTGTGGTAGTTCTGTGAGTGCTGCAGCTGGCAATTGGGAAAAAAAGAACAGGAATATGATGGAATTTAGTTTTGCTGTTGTTTACTTTTTTGTAGTCAGCATCATCAGCTCAGTCCGAGAACATTACAAGTGTCTTGTTTAGAAGATGGATTTGATTGGAAACCTCTCTAGAAGCTTCACACAAGCAATTGTTAATCCTGTGATATGAAACTATGTAAATTACACAGGAGTTTTTTTGTTGTGCATTCACAGATCAGCTATCACTGCATGGATAATAATCTGCAAAATATTAATGCAGAACAGAGTAAAAATAACTTTTACTTTCCTGCTCTGTGAAATTAGCAGATGTACTATATTCTAACAGGAATGGGAAAGACTAATTTGAGGCTTTTCTGCCTGGCAATGAACTATTTGGCAAATTTGAGCAAAATTACATCAACTCTTCTAGAGGCATTAAAGAGTTAAATAAATAGACATTTTCCATTCTTTGAACACCTCTACAGACAAAATGACTAGGAACTGGAAGTTGAACATTGATACAGAAATAGCCCAATTTGTGTAGAAGTATCTTTGTGCATTCTGGAGAAAATTGGTTCAAATTTAACTGAGTTTTGTACTTCTGAAAATTGCATACTAAGTACGCACAGTGCACAGTTTTCATGAGTTTCTTATAGGGTGATAGTCACTTCTTTCCAGAAGGTTAACATATGCGCCACTTAAGCTTTAATTTTGGTCTTGAAAATAGGGCTTAAGAGGAACTTAAGTGGTTCTGGTCCTCTGCACAGGAGTAAATTTCATGCCAAGTATGCAGCTAAGGCAGGGATTGGCAACTTTTTGGCACGCGGTTTGCCAGAGTAAGCATCCAGGCGGGCCGGGCCAGTTTGTTTACCTGCCGCATCTGCAGGTTGTGCTGATCACGGCTTCCATTGGCCAAGGTTCGTATCTCCAGGCCAATTGGGGCTACGGGAAGTCGCGCAGGCTGAGAGATGTGCTGGCCGCCGCTTCCTGCCACCCCCATTGGCCTGGAGTGGTGAACTGCGGCCAGTGGGAGCCACGATCAGCCGAACCTGTGGACGCAGCAGGTAAATAAACCAGCCTGACCTACCATTGGCTTACCCTGATGAGTCGCATGCCAAAGGTTGCTGATCCCTGAGCTAAGGATACCGCACTATACACAAACGTCTGGCTAATTTGGCTTTGTACTGAAAACTATTGTCCAGGTTTGAATGGACTAAAGCAAGAGCTCTACGAGATTTTGGCTCTGTCCCTATTGACTCGATAAGTTGTGACGGACAAGGAGAGCCGCTGCACGAGTTGCTTGGTGTGCAGGCAAGGAGCCACAGGTTCCACAAGTTGTAGAAAGATATTACATTATCTTAGAATTACTGTAGTATGTGATCATTTAGTTAGATTGTTTTGTAATGCACATTTATGAAGAGGCAGGGTTACTGTTTTGCAAGGAATCTTACCTTTAAGCACTCAAATCAGGAAAAGCTGCACCTTCAAATTTAAGATCCTCTTAGTGTAATATTTGTTTATATGAATTTACAGAACAATTACTGATTTCATCATAGATATTTTGGATAGTGTATTTAAAGATGCCCAAATGTTTGTTGGTTTTCACTTTGCATGGGGGGAGGGTGTAGATATCCTCTTGGTGGAAAAAAATTCTCATCTGTGAATAAATGAGACTTTAAGCGGGATATTTGTTCTTAGTATTAAATAGCTTCTGACACATTGGCATGAGTGTTAAATTTCACCATTCTTTGGTTGCTTGGTGATAATTTTCCCATTATAGTGATATGCACTGATCACCATACAGAAGAAATCTCAGCACTTCAGTTTCCTGTTTACAAGAACCGTTTTTCCAATTTACAAGAACCGTCCTCAATTTGAAAGTTTTTCATTTGCACTGTTAGGAGATGTTGTTTCCCAATATTATTAGAACTATCCAGCTCTGACCTTCATTGCCTACACGCAGTCAGCATCACATACAATTTAGCACCAATGGTGTTAAAGCCAAAGGAGCACATGTCACAGAATGGACAGATCCCATGTATACAGATTGATTAGCAGTTTCTTTCACACAAGACATTCTGTACTATTTATACTGTGAACACACATTAGTCAGAAAAAGTAATTAAATCTGGAAGGAAAAATGAGGAGAGAGAGCATTAAAAACAAATGGTGAGGAGGATGGTCCTGACAGTCCATGGGTACAGTTAGAATGACCTTCCCTAATATTGTAACCCTAATATTCATTTTTCAGCTATTTTATTACATTGGGTTTAGTTGACAATAAAGGTACCAGGGTGAATCATCATTCTCCTAACATCATTCATCCTTCAAGACAGCTCTGCTTCTAGCTGTCCTGTATAATGAAGCTTTTATTACAAATAATGTCAGTGTAAATAAGCATGTCACAATTTTAGAGCTTGAGTTTGGTGTGGAGGAAAGACAAGAAATGGCTTTTTTTATTTTGTTAACAAAATTGCTTTTCTTTCAACATGTATTTTTAAGAGAAAAAAATAATGAACTTCAGTGGTGATGTAAAGTGGTGATGGACTGATGTTCCTAAGTAAAACAAAACATAGTGCAGGCTTGGCTTCTCTTGATACAGATGTTCCAAAGCATTTCATGCCTGACCTGCAAAATAATTGCTATTTTGGTCACGGGTCTTTCTTGAACAAATACGGGTAATCATGCCAGACGGTGTTATCCTGTGATGTATGTAAGCTTCCAGTGGGGACTGACCACCATCATCATTTCACTTGTGGTAAAATGCCCTTCTAATCTTCTAGCAGTGAAAAACAGTGTAAATGCCCTATAGCCCCTTGCTCTCCATCAGCGCATAACTGAAAACTTTTGAATTATGCTTGTGTGTGCTGTAGAAGAGGGTAATACATGTGTTTCAGTATGAAGGTTAAAGTCACCATACTTCCTTTTATTACCCTAAAGCCTTCTTCAATCGTCATTCAAATATTATCTGGGAGGCATGGAGTGTTCCCAAATTGGGGAAAAGAGCAAACTGGAAATGTTTGATAAAACCAGACTGAAAATGTTTGATAAGGTGATGCTGACTACAATGGTAAAATAAAAATCTTCAGAGCCACTCTGATGGCAAAACATGAATCCCACTTAAAATATTATGAGTAATTCTGAGGATGCCTAGAAGAGGTTTCAGCGTTAATTTGAACAGTATATGAAAGCTGTAGATGCTATTAAACTTATTAACTAGGCCAAAAATCTCGCATATCAAAGGATGTATTTAGTTGAACGTCAGAATAAAAACTGGTAACAAATCTGTAATGGACCAGTTTCATCACAGGGGACAAGAAGACATGCTCTCAGGCAAGGGGTGTCCCTGTGACATATTCAAGACTTTTATAGGAGGACGCAGAGCCTGCTACACATGGCACCTAAAATGTTCCACAAGCATTTTAAAAAAAACCCCAGAGGAATGTGACAGCAAATGTGGATTTTGTCAAAAAATTACATTTTATGGCAAGAAAAAACTGATTTTGAAAGCGAAAGAAGTTTAAACAAAAACCTAGGTAAATTGGGCACAGGCAGACAAAATGATCTGTGAAATGCTGTGTTTGAATAGGTACTTGAAAGACAGCTATTAGTCATTGTTAAAAGGTATTCTTATTCTCAAGGGAGCATCTCCTAGAGTAGCTTCTCAGCTCCTTTCTGTGGCTCTTTAAAATGACAAACGAAAGGGATTAAATTGGACTAACGCTATTTGTAGTTCTGCCACCAGCTTTCTGGGTGACATTGGGCTAGTCATATCGCCTCTCTATGTCTGTTTCCCATCTGTAAAATGAGGATAGGGATGTCAAGTTATTTGAGATATACTGATGGGAATCTAGGTCTTTTGAGTATTACTTAGCCACAGTAGCATATCAGCTACAAACTAAGGTGAGGATTCAGCTGTCTGGCCACAAACTCCTACCAACAAATATTTCTCTATCTGTTGAAAAAAATAACCTAGGAAATTAAATGGGAAAAAACCTTGTTAACACGGAGTTAAGGTTGCCCAGTGATAGCTCGTGCCCTTCTAGAACCTCAAGTTCAGCTATACTCAAACTTCTGAAAACTAGGACATACAGAGATAAGGTAAATGCCCACCAACCTCAACTCTTCCCTCTTTGAGCAATGCCTGTCCGTCTGTCTGTCTCTCTCCCTCTCTCTCTCTCTCTTCACTGTAATGGACACGTGCCACTTGCACTATGCTCAGGGAGCCTACTCTCCTGACATAACACTGCACTTGTAAAATTTAACATCACTTCATACTCTTCTATAACCACATCACACTTGCCCACAAGATACCACTACACTTTCCCCTCCCTATCATTAAATCCACAGACTGGTTTCATATCCCACCACACTACTGTCAATACCCATGTCAAGTAGACCTGAGTGCCCTGGTAATGACCCAGCCTACACTGTTCTGTAATGAAATGATGCAGACTGGAACCTCAAGGTATCTATGCACCTCCTTCCTTTGATAACACAAGTGGGAGGACAGGGCTCATACCCAGATCTTCTCATATTACAATCACAGCTCTTCCATTTACTCCTCCACCATTCAGTACAGCTACTCCTAAGACAGAGAATGCAGCTGGAGTGAATGTATATAATTCCTAGGGACTATTGCCAACTCCAGGGGAGCTGAGTTAAAATTGCACCTTTTTTTTACCTTAATTCTGTATTTCCTGTGTTTTGAGTTTTTTCTGAATAAGAGATCACTGGGCAACCTTAACTCTGAATTAACAAAGTTTTTGTGCCATTTAATAAATGAATGAATGAAAGTCCTTTGTAAAGCAAAAGGACCCCAAAGCCATTTCATTTATAAACTTTTTAAATATATTGTTATGCTGCTTGGCCATTGCAGCTTAAGTAATTCACTAAAAAAATAAACAAACAAACATGGAAGGAAACAAAAATGGTATTTTGTTTTGACCTACCAGTAACAACAGACTTACTGAAATACACCATTCGTATTTAATTACAACAACAAAACATGTTCGCTCATGGCCCCTTGTGGCTGAGTTCAAGTGACACTATTAGACAAATCTTTAATTACATCAAACATGAAAATCCCTTGTCTAGAAAATTTAGAGCGCAGTTTATTTCAGACTTCTCTTCTGGGAGATGATAATTGTTAAATAGGGAAACAATTTCTTAAGTGAATTGTATCCACTTTACATTTGATTTTTCTGTTAACTGTACTCTTGTGTTTTATGTGTACACTTCACAATCACTTGTGTTTAATCCAGTAACAGAACAAGCACATCCCTTCCTCTCGCTGCTAATGTGTATAATCAATTTGATGTGGTTGGGTAGGATTGATTATTAGCCAGGCACTGAATGCCTTTAGAGCAGTTGAAAACATTGCCTGTGATGAAGGTTGATCATAGATCTCAGCTGGCATTTATAGAGTATAATTAAAGAGCCATGGGCTTGGTCAGATGTGCTGAGCACCTGAAGCTCTCATTGAATTGAACTAGAGCTGTGGATGCCCAAATTAGACCCTATGTGAAAAAATGTGACTGACATTCTAACAACTTCTTAAATACTAAAAGCAATGCAAAAGTGTAGCTGAACGTGGATTATTACTTGGCCAAGGTACCGTATCAATAAATTACACAGTTGTCAACGCCCTGTATTGTCAGCAGCGGAAAAACTAACCACTGTTTAGCCACTTGTAAGCATTAAGTATAAATTTTGAAATAGGTACCTAAATCAGTAGTGTAACACAGTACATTTGAATCAAAAGTCAGTCATCTAAACTAGTGGCATGGAATGGTGCGTTGTTATGGATGCTGGAAGAGTCAATGTCAGGAGCAGATTCGGTATCACAACCTACGTTGTATATTGTATTGTCATGGGGCTGAAATCTTTAGTTTTCAAGCATGAAGCTCTCTCCTGCTTTGGTTGCTTCAGTATACAACTGACAGCTGATCCTTGAAAAAGCAGAGGTATTAGCTCCAGAGGGAGCTTCTCATCTCTGTCTGCTGGATAAAAGTTAGATGCACAAACAACATAAGGTTCCGAAAGAGGGTGTGACAGGCTGGAGATGTCTGTAAGAAAAGTCATGTTTAATAGCCAAGAGAGAGTTGGTTTTAGAAAAACTCCACCATACTGGTGAAACTGCCTTCCTCAATGAACAGTGTGTAGGACCAGACAGAAACCACTTTACTAGATGGGCAGACTTGTTTTTGAAATACAGTCTCTGAGGCAGGGGCAGGTCTAGACATTTAGCCGGCCCAAGCATGGCGGCATGCCGTGGGGGGTGCTCTGCAGGTCGCCGGTCCCGCGGCTCCAGAGGACCTCCCGCAAGTGTGTCTGCAGAGGGTCTGCTGGTCCCGCGGTTCCATTGAAACCGCGGGACCAGCAGGCACGCCTGCAGGAGGTCCACCGGAGCCGCAGGACCAGAGGACCCTCCGCAGGCATGCTGCCGAAGGCTGGCTGCCTGCCGCCCTCCCGGGCGCCCCCCGCGGCTTGCCACCCCAAGCACATGTGTGGCGTGCTGGGGCCTGGAGCTGCCCCTGCTCCTAGGTGGATAGTTAAGCCCTTGAAAAGGGACTATTAAAGGTCATTGGGTGATGTCAACTGGTCATCTCTTAAGCCTCAGCTAGACAAAGTCTAAGACCTGCTGTACACTGGGTGGGGGATTGATCTAAACTTCAGCTACGAGAATAGCATAGCTGAAGTCAACGTATCTTAGATCGACTTAGAATCACTTACTTCGCATCCTCTCGGCACGGGATCGATGGCTACCGCTCCCCCGTCAACTCTGCTTCCACCTCTTGCCCTGGTGGAGTTCCAGAGTCGACGACAGAGCAATTGGGGATCAATTTATCGCATCTACGCTAGACACAATAAATCGATCCCTGCTAGATTGATCACAACCCGCCAATCTGGTGGGTAGTGTAGACGTACCCTAAGGGAATACCTGCGTGTCTCACAGGTGTAAAGAATCGACACACACACTGGGAGAAAAAGTTAAGCTGACCTAACACATCTTGTAGACAGTGCTAGGCCAGCAGAAGAATAAGTTATCACCTCTTGGGGAGGTGGATTACCTACAGTAACAGGAGAACATCTCCCATCACTCTAATATGTCTTTACACTGAAGCACTACAGTGGTGCAGCTGCAGTGCTGCATCTGTGCCGCTGTAGTGTTTCAAGGGTAGACATGGCCTTAGAGGGCAAATCTATACTTAAAATGCTGTCTATGCATATGGATACAGCTGTGATGCTGTAGTGCTTTATTGAAGATGCCCTCTGCTGACGTTGGCATAGATAATCCACTTCCCTGAGAAGTAGTAGCTATATCAACAGGAGAAGCACTCCCACCAACATAGCACTGTCTACACTGAGGGGTTAGGTTGGTATAACTATATCACTCAGGGATGTGGATTTTTCACACTGCTGAGCTATGTAGTTATACCAATGTAAGCCTATAGTACAGACCGATCCAGAGAAAGCAGCCAGTCCAAAACCATGTGGTGGGGGTATGTAACTGAGGAAGTCTGATTTGAAGAATAGGGATGACTTGAGTGCCCTTGATAATGGGAGCTATGTCTAGGAAGATGGCAGCGGAGGAGAGAGATCTCTGGGTGCGGTGAGGGAGACATGCTCCCTCTATCTATTTATCTTTTAGGACAATATGGGAGCTTGAACTCTGACATTGGAGTGAGAGCCATTAATCACTTATTGGAACCCCATAAGCATTTGTGTTTCCTTCTGTAACTGAAACTGTCTTGCGTAGTTTAACATTTGCAAAGTGTAAATGTAGATGTGGTAAGCAACCTGTTTCTTTCTGTTTTTACTCCATTTGTCATAGCTTTCCTACTCAGATTTGAACCTTAGCGTTCATAAACTGAGAAGCTAGCATGAACCCTCTAAGCTTAATTACCAGCTTAGATCGAAACGGTGCCGACAGACAGAAATCAGTGCCTGTCCATCGTCAACCTCTGGGAACCCCAACTCAATGCCTGAGCTCCACAAGGAAATAACCCACTGCCTTCTGCTTCTTAACTTCTCGCAATTTTCCCGTCCTGGCGGTTCTACTAGGAGTCCTGGCTTAATCCATTGAAAGCACAACGATGAGGACAATTGTACTCCCTCCATTCTTTCCCCCCAGTCTTTCCCTGAGAGAGACCCAGTAATGCTGGCACAGAGATTCCTATCCTCTTGCCATACTAAAAAGTCAACAAGTTTTAAAAAAGAAAGCTTTATATAAAAAAAGAAAAGAAAATATAGATTCCTCTGTTCAAGGTGACAAAATACGGTCAATTGCTAAAGAAAATGATATAAACAGCTTATTAAAAAAGAAACATTAACATTCAACTACACACATTGAATAACAAAACAAAACATAACAGCCGATGTTTTGCTACCTTTGTACTCACAACTTTGAAACTGAAGATTAGAAGCTTGAAGATAGAAAGACCCCTCTCATAGTTGAGAGCCAGACAAAAGACACAGACCCAAACATTCCGTCCCTGAGCTTTGAAAAATCCGGTTTTCTGATTGGTCCTCTGGTCAGGTGTTTGGTTCCCTTTGTTAACCCTTTACAGGTGAAAGAAACATTAACCCTTAGCTATCTATTTATGACACCATTTTCTTTCTTTTCTGATTAAGAAATCTGCTATTGTGTGCAGTGAAGGTTCACCTAATCTTTCTTCAAGGAGCAAAGACACCCTGTAAACTCAAAAGAGACATATAGGACAAGAAAGAGGTTCTGAATCCTAAACCCCTCCTAACTCTCACCTCGATCAATAAAGCAAGGACAGATATCTTAACTTCCTGCAGTGTGTGTTACAAAAGGTGGTGATGAGGAAATGCCTGGGGAGATACCAAAGGACTAAGGAAGAGATGACAGTTGGTGGGAGGGTTAGGTAAAAGATGGCTAAAGGAACAGCAGTGTAATTGTAGGAAAATTCAGGAACTAGCCCTATAGCTCAGATTCATAATGCAAATCTGACAAGACACAAGACCTCATCAACCTCCTTCAAAGAGGAAAATGGTGTGTATGAGAGAGACAACTAAGTGGATCAAAAATGAGCAAACTAATGCCTGAAGAAGCAGAGGGTAATCCTTGGATAGCATAAAAGTCAGTAGAAGACTAGTCAGCACAGCTCAGAGCAGTACTGAGTCTGTTTATGTCACAAGTGGTTGTTTTAATCCCCTCACTGAGCCAAGGATCAAGGGGAATTGTAAAGGTTGCTTACAGCAGTTTTTCATTATTATTCTCCTCTGTTCCCCCTGAAGCAGCACCATGCAGAAGCTCAGTGCAGCTCAAGATGGAGCCCAGTTTTTTTTTTTTTCCATTTAGGGCCTTCTAATAATATTTTAAGGTAGTACTGAATTATCAGTCAGAAACTTCAATTTTATTGTATGGTCTCAGGAAAAATAAAATAACACCACTCTAAATTTAAATTAAAAACAAAATACTCATAATTTAGAGATACAAATGTCTACTTGTATAGTCAAGGGCATTTTAAATATATTGTTTCTTTTGTAAGCCATCTTACCAAAGCAGTCCTGTGATTTCTTCTCGTTGTTGTTCTTGTTTTTTAAGTATCTAAAGATATATTAGGCAAGACTGAATGGTTTATTTTCCAAATGTTTATTCCTTCCTTTTCTTTTCGAAGGAACTAGTTTCTCATAGATACTTCTACTGCTTTAGAAACTTTGCTTCTAAAACTATTTATGGTTCCCTGTCAGCAGCTGAACATAATTATGCCATTCTTTGTGCAGCAAAATTGAAGTTTTTCTTTTTCAATTCACACTCCAGTAAAACCATTGTTGTTAGCATAAAAACATTGCTGCTGAATTATTCAGTAAAATGTAATATAAAGCTTTCTGTTATTTATTCACATTTTTACTGGACTGTATTCTGTTTATATACTATGTTACTACTATCAATTGGTAACCCAAATTACTTCCGCAGTTGTGAGATATTGTGCCATATTGTGTGCTGTCATAAACCAAAAAACATTAACATCCCATTGTTCCCACTGAAAACAACACAGCTACATGTTTTCAATAGAACTGACTTGTAATAATACTAGAATTATCTTGGGATAAAAGGAAGTGAGATGTATTTTATTATGGTTACTGTATTTAGACTAATGCTATAATTCTATCAACACATAATAGTAAATTGGATGTTTGTATGTGATATACCTGTTTAAATTCAGGTGGAAAAGGCCGTGATAAAGAAGTAGCATTCAGCAATTCAGAAAAGGAGGTGCAGTGGGGAGATTATATATAAAGTTGCCATACATACTGGTGTTCATGGGATGGAGCTGGTTTTCAATATCATGTTCTGGTGTCCCAGGAACTTCTTTTTGGGACAGCTGAAATTTCCCTTTTTTGCATGTAATTTAATCAAAACAATACAGTTTTTTTAAGTGCAAAATGTTAGTTCCAACATACTGTTACCCTCATGTAAAATGTACACCCATCTCACTCTCATCACACAGCTAATGTGTTTTATACCAACTATTGTTCAAGGCCAAAGCTTGTTGTAAGTTTTCAGGCAACAATGTTACAATACATGTGTGAGGAGTCAATGACTCATTCTAATCACTCCAAACTTTGCAGCTCTCAGAATCAGAACCCAGAGCTGGAATCTTACTTTGTGTTGATCCTTCTCAGTAATGTGTTGTATTGAAACCCATATTCAAACTTGGTAGTTTTCAATGGGTGGGATCCTACAGGGGTTCCCCCAATGGGACCCTGCAGGCAGAGGTGCTGAGAGCCATTGAACCAAACTGTAAACCCTGTATATAATGGAAACTATGTCAAGCCAAAGGGTGCGGCAGCACCCCAGCACCTTTAGTTCCAGCACCTATGCCCACAGGCATGGGCAGCGGGTATTGCAGGTTGAGGTAGGTTGTGTATTCCCAAACAGCCTACCGTGGCCCTGCCCCCACTCCACCCCCAGGCCAGGCCAGGACCCATCCTGCGGTTCCCAGAGTGCTCAGCTCTGTCTTTTTAGCTTAACAAAGAGAAAGTTAAGGGTGATTTGATCACAATTTGTAAGTACAAAGTTTGTAAGGGAACAACAATTCTAAAATGGGCTCTTGAGTCTAGCAGAAAAATATATAATATGATTCAATGGCTGGAAGTTGAAGCTAGACAAATTCAGACTGGAAATAGGATGGATATTTTTACCAGTGGAAATAATTAAGCATTGGAACAATTTACGAGGGGTCATGCTGCATTTCTGTCCTGATAATTTTTAAATTAAGATTGGATATTTTTCTAAAAGCTTTGCTCTAGGGATTATTTTCGGGAAGCTCTATTACCCTGTATTATACAGAAGGTCAGCCTAGATGATCTTGGAATCCATGAATTCTGTCCATGTTCTTATAGTGCACACATACTGTGGTTTCTAAGTTTGGGTCCATCTCAAAAGCAAAAATCTAGCATAACTTGATTATGTGAAAATTTATGAGGGGTGACAATTCCTAACAGGACTTACTGCTGTAATATTATATCACAGTTGAGGTTGCCTTTTAATATTTTATTGTTTGTAAACATCAATAAAGAAATAATTTAAATAGAGTAAAGCATCTCAGAAATTTCAGATCTACACATTAGCTATAATGTACAAACATCTGTAAATATTAGGCCGTTGTGTCACACATGGCTGTTCTGGGTTTATCTATGATTTAGTAGCAGAATGTTGTCTGAAATGTGGGCATTCCTGGCTAATTGCTATATTATAGATCAGAGGCTCTCAGACTTTCCAAACTATTGTATCCCTTTCATGACTCTTGCATACCCCCCAAGTTTCACCTCACTTAAAAACTATTTGCATACAAAATCAGACATAAAAATACGAAAGTGTCACAGTACCCTATTACTGAAAAATTGCTTACGTTCTCACTTTTACCATATAATTATAAAGTAAATCAAATAGAATATAAATATTGTACTTACATGTCAATGTATAGTAGATAGAGCAGTATTAACAAGTCGTATGAAATTTTAGTTTATTCTGACTTCGCCAGTGGTTTTTATGTAGCCTGTTGTAAAACTAGGCAAATATATAAATGAGTTGATGTACCCCCTGGAAGACCTCTGTATACCCACAAGAGTACATGTAACCCTGGTTGAGAACTACTGTTCCAGACTAGTTAAAAGCCTAACAGCTCTTTATAAACTCCAAACGTATTTTTTTCCAGCAATTACTTGTCGCAGACAAGATGGAGGACCGGCTGACATCAGTGAGTGCCTTAAATATGCAGGCCCTTTACCAACGTTAACACAGGCCTGCCAGATTCCTTGCCAAGATGACTGTCAGTTCACAATCTGGTCAAAGTTTTCTTCCTGCAATGGGGATTGTGGAGCAGTCAGGACGAGAAAGCGCTCTCTTGTTGGTAAGAGTCAAAGGGATACTGAAACATTGTTTATTATTAGCTACTATTTATTTTATTTTAAACTTTTATTCAGTGCCTGTCAGTCTGAAGGATACTCAAATGCGTACATCATTGACAAGCGGGCAGCTCTGGGGTCCAGGGCAACAACCAGGCAGATAATTGGTGTGCACTACACAATACTGCAGAGTCTGAGGCGGAAAAATATCAGTAAAGAACATTACAGAAAACTCTAGGTCATAAGAAAAGTAACATGGGATTACCGATGAAATCATGGTCTCTTCTATAAGATCGATACACAATAAACTCCATAGTAGACCATTTATCTTTTTGAAGGGCTGAGTCAACACTATTTGAGGTTCCACAGAGTTGAAATATTTAAAGCAATGTGTAAACCTACTGGGGCCTGTAAGTCAATGGCAGTCCTTCCATGAACTTTTGTTCAGCCCCTAAATCATCCCCTCCAGCGAAAATGGGCATAATCATTGAATTATTGACCATTTTCCAAAAGGTAATTCTACAGCCTGTCTCCAAATGCCTCAGTTGTCACAGATAATGTCTGCTGTCATTATTGTTTACTATTTTCACTACATTAGTGCCCGAAGGTTGTCAAGGGAGTTGATGCCCCATTGTGCTATGCACAGAACAAACATAAGGTAAATCAGAGTCCTTGGGGGTTACTAGCCCAGTAAAAACTGGAGCTTTTATGGTTATTACAGATGGTTACAAAATGTTTTTCATGAACATTTTTACAAACACTTTTTCCTGCTTTTTGCTGAAATTTCTTTGTGGCTGAAAATTTGCACAAACATTAACTAATCAGTCAAAACAGCTCAGTTAGGTAGGTGAGGAGTACTCTGTTCATTATCAGATGGGAAAACTAAAGAGAAAAGGTTAAATGACTGATTTAGTTCCCTGGATGGAGTCAGTGTCAATGCGAGAGTCTTAATACACACAGTCATGTTTAATCCATTACATCAAGCTTTCTGTTATGTTATCAAGTATTCCCCTTTTGTGACTGGAAGCCACATTCTCTGCCCCATGGTGGCGTTAGCTAAGCTGGGACTCAATAACCCAGAAGAGAGGGTGCTCAATAGCAACGTAGGCACCAGCACCTCCCATTGAGATAGGAACCATCCAAAATCAGAAGGCCTACAGCCATGAGTGTCATGGGTCCCAAAGGGCCACACTTGGGAGACTGTAGGAGGGACTGCAAATAACTCTCGGTCTTCAGGAAGACAGGCACCATCTTATAATTCTGGTGAACAATTTACATCAGTGTTACTTCCACAAAGAAAATGGCTAGAAATTTACCTTAAAGCCAGAAACAAGAAAAACAGAACTGACAACCAGCCTGGGCATTGACAGGTTCCTGTGGATCTCCCTATGCCAAGTTCAGCTACTCAGACTTGGTGCTGGGGGGATGGTTTGGCCCTTGGTGAATCAATTCTTCCGCACTGCAAACTTATCCAACCCAATCTGCACAGTTGAGAATGAAGGCCCTAATCATTCATGGGGAAAAGATGCGGAAAAAGAGGGATTAACTCACACATTTTCAGTATGAAGCCGCTGAATGAGAAATCCCCTTACTACAGTACATTGTCCCTGTACTACACTAAAACAGTATTAAGTGTAATTGCTGTGTGCTATAATGTCCTGCCTAGTGCTTTCATTTTCTGTTAGTAACATGTTTGAAATTCAAGGAAAATAGTACAGTGTATTCATTTATATTATCATCTAATTGACAGATAATTACTTTACAAAATGATTTTGCCAAGGCTCTTTAGTTTCTAAAAATGGGACAATCAAATGAGATATGAGAGCAAATAACAAAAAAATTAAACAAAAACAAACTTTACAGAGGAGATTAAGAAATGCAAATTGGAGAAAATGGGTGGCTAAATAGTTAGGGGAAATAAATGAGTTGTTAGAAGAGATTTGAAAAAAATGCAGCAATGTTCTGGAATTAATAAAAAGAAGGAGCTTATTCCATCAGAGGGCAAGAAAAGTGATTCTTAACTAATGGTGCAATAACATGATAAAATTTGAGGATTTTGATAATTTGAAATAGTGTAACAGAAGCAGACAGTGGCTTTTCTCCCTTGATACCAAAAGAATTTTTAAAAAACCCAGAAAAACCACCTTGCACACGTTGTGCATGGAATGAGTATGACATAATAACTATTAAATTGCACAACACTGAATTTTCAAACTCAGATGTTTCAAGCTAAGTATTTAAAATAATAAATTTAAATAGATGGCTTCATTTTCAAAGATGGTGAGAACAGCAAGAACTGTAGATGCATAGCACCTTTGAAAATAAGGCCACTTTCTTAAGTGATTAAGTATGGATTTGGGTGCCTAACTCTAGGCACCTCTGAATCCGAACATTTTGGTCTTAAGTTATGTGCTTCTTGGAGAAATTTTCGCACAGTTATAGATCATTAAATAAAATTACCTGCTTTTGTGTACAGTGATGGAAAGTGCTTTCTGAACAATTATTTTCTCCCTGCAGGAAAAAGTAAGCGGAGGGACAAGTGCAAAAATTCCCAGTTGTATCCTCTGATCGAGACTCAATTTTGTCCTTGTGACAAGTACAACGCTCAGCCTGTGGGGAACTGGTCAGACTGCATCTTACCAGAGGGCAAAGTGGAAGTATTACTCGGAATGAAAGTACAAGGAGATATCAAGGAATGTGGGCAAGGCTATCGTTACCAGGCCATGGCATGCTATGATCAGAATAGTCGGCTTGTGGAAACAGCACGATGCAACAGTCACGGTATTTAGAGACAGCTTTTCTTTCTCCTTTCTTCATTTATTTATTTGTTGTTTTCTTTAAATGTAACTCTTGAGACTCTGTTGGTCATAGGTACAGACAGAATTAGGAAACGAATATTTATTGGTTTGACAGAGTATAGGAAACTGCTGCGGAACATGGAGCATTGCCCCAGAGGTATCTCCTAACCAAACGTACATTGAGTAACACTCAGTTACCTGAGAACTTGTTCCGACTCATAAAGTAACTAAGATTCCAGGATTAGTGATTGTTATAATACAGTAAAACCTCAGAGTTGCGAAGACCTCGGGAATGGAGGTAACTGAACAAAATGTTATGGTGCTTCTTTCCAAAGTTTACAACTGCACATTGACTTAATATAGCTTTGAAATTTTACTGTGCAGAAGAAAAATACTGCTTTTAACCATCTTAACTTAATTGAAACAAGCACAGAAACAGCATCCTTACTTTGTTAAACTCTTTTTTAAAGCTTTCTCTTTATTTTTTTTGTAGTTTCTATTTAACACAGTACTGTACTGTATTTGCTTTTTCTTTTTTGGTCTCTGCTGCTGCCTGATCGTGTACTTTCGGTTCCAAATGAGATGTGCAGTTGACTGGTCAGTTTGTAATTCTGTCGTTCATAACTCTGAGGTTCTACTGTGTAATATTTACAAGAAAAATTATGCTGAGTTGGGCTTTATCTGATATAGTCAAGTGTATCTTAAAAGTTTGCCAATTTCATTTTATGCACAACCGCAAATTTAATTTGCATTGAGGTATGCTTACAAAGGCCAAATCCTCAGCAAATAAGACTTGGTGCAAAAGTGCTCTGCAAAGAATGGAATTCTTTCCCCTGATTATAGACCCTTAAAATAGTAGTAATCTCCTGAAGAGCCAAATCCGTTACCCACTTTCCTTCACAGGGAGTTTATCAGCTGGCTGTGCTTAACTGTGCACACCATACATTGCTCCTTTCCCCACACATCTCATTGTGACAGACAGAGCATTATGGGGCACAGACTTCCTGTATCCTGCTTGCTTTGCACACTGCCCACTTGAATGGGTGGCCAGGGCAGGATTTGTTCCAAAATGGTTGCTGGCCTAGAGTCTGTATATATGTAGTGTTATGGCCAGATCCTGAGCTGGTGTAAATCAGACTACATGACTTCAGTGGAGTAATGTTGATTTACATTGGCTAAAGAGTACTTTGTTCTACATTTAAGTGTGGGATTATATACATTCTAGTATATAAATCCCTTAGATTGAATGTAGGTATAGCATTTCATTTGAATGTCAGCATTGGTTGAGCTTATGCTGTATATTCTAGTTTGTACAGTAGAACTGGGCTATCAAAAATATCATAGATTTAATTACTGAAAGATACTTAAAATAGCCAATCAACAAAATTAAATGAATGAAAGAGATTATAATTATTTGTATGCCTTCCTGTGTCAAACTTCACCCATGATAAATTATAAACTCCTGACTATGTCAGGCAGAAAGGTGGCAAATAGAGATGCTTGAGCCTGGTGGGTTCTGAGTACTTTTAATTCTCTTTGAATTAAGAAAGAGTTGAGAGCACTTGACACTTTGCTGGAAGCACTCAGCTTCTCATCACATTAGGCCAATTATCTGAATGTTTCTGTCTGTTTACTTAGGAGGGAGAGAAGTAGCATTTAATTGACCATGAAGCTATCTTTAGAAAATTATAAAATTGAGACTTAACCTCAGTGCAATTCTTCCATTTTCTACTTAGCTACTGATGCGTTAGCTCACGTTTTTAATTTGTTGTGGCTGTTATGCATAGCAAGTCACTAGTTGATTATTTATTTTCAACATCATCTGTGACCCTGCAAAAGATTTTCACAGATCTGTATGTTTATTTCTGATCTGTTAATTAAAGCTGAGAAAGCTTGAAAAACCCAACCTAAGAAGTAGGTATTCTTAAAATGTAAAAAAAACCTCTGAGCCTTTAGAGATCTTATTCAGTGTAAAGTATAAAACAATAAAAGATCTTGAGTCCAGGAGAAACCAGAGGGGTCTCATGCCAATCATCATGGATTTAAAGGATGGATACTGTCAAGCTGTCTGTAAACTGTTAGAAAAGAAAATTTGCACAGGATGCAGGAGTTATTCTGTAATCTGTAGATGCAATGAATACTTGGAAACATGATTGGTATAACTGGCAAAGAAAGGGACAGAATAGGATGGTATTCAGCTGTCTCTAGTGTAGGGAAAGGTCCCAACCCTGCACTTGCAGAAATCAGGGCTTGCTGCCCTGGTACAAAAGGGGACACTACCTCAGAACTGAAGTGAAGTGAAGCTCTTTGATAAATCTTGGTACAGACCAGGAGTAACTCTTTGTCCTTCACTATATTTGGGTGAAGTGGGGGCAGGATTTGACTTAAATCAGCCCACCACTGACTCCGCTCCATACGCCACCCACACTCCTTTGCCCATATGCCTGGGGGGGGAAAAGAGCATGTGTCAATGCGCCCTGCCTCTGTTGCTCATATTTTCTCTTCTTCCCATGCTTCACAGTGTGGTGAAAAACCAGGGCCCAAAATATTCTTATTAGGAAATCCTCGTCTTGAATTTTTAGAAATTGACTATTTCAGACGTTTCCATTTTCTAGTAATGCAGCATTTCAGTAGCATGGGCAGAGGTTTGGGGTTCTTTTTTTTTTCCCCTCAATGTTTACACTTGTTTCCTTGTTCTTTTAAAGGGCTTTTTGGTAGTGGATTGCAAGTCAAACCCAAGAGGCACGATACCAAATGAACTGAGGTCATCTTCTGTTTTGCCCCTACTGCCCCTTCTCTTTATGCACTCACTGCTTACTAAGCTCTTCAGGATTCCTTTCTGGTCCCTGCCTACTTCATCCCCATTTGGGCAATAGCTACTCACTTGGACTTGTCCATGTTCTGGGGAGTAAAAACAAATCCTTCCTTTCCCCACTCTCCCCTGGTTGGGCTGCAGATTCTCTGCTGGATTCTATGAATCAAGATCTTTGTTCCAGGTCCATCCCTACCCACATTCTTCATAGTCAGGCTACAGCTGCTCCCTAGGACTTCTCCATGGTCCCAATGAGAGAAGATCACACTCCTGCTGTCTTAGTCCATAAAGTTCTCTTCAGTGGGAAGTGTTCACCTCCTAGTACTCCTCAATGAGTGTGTGGTGCTCTGGAGTAGGCTGGGAGGGTGCAGTTCAGGGGAAGGAAGTCCTCAGAAGGCTCACAGGGAGTGGAGACATCTCTTTCCTTCTTCCCCACCTTAAGCCCGCCACCCACTGCTCCCTGGGAACTATGAAAGTGTTCCAGAGAGAAAATATACGATCACACCCTTCCTGTTTCCATTACCCCAGTTCCTGTTCTAAGGCCACGTCTAGACTACGCGCCGTATCGGCGCGTTAAAATCGATTGCTCTGGGATCGATATATCGCGTCTAATCTAGATGGGATATATCGATCCCTGAGCACGCTTATATCAATTCCGGAACTCCACCAACCCCAACAGAGTTCCGGAATCGACATGGTGAGCCGCGGACATCAATCCCGCGTGGTGAAGACGGATGAGTAAATCGATTTTAGATATTCGACTTCAGCTACGTTATTCACGTAGCTGAAATTGCGTATCTAAAATCGATTTTATCCCGTAGTGTAGACCAGCCCTAACAGAAGGGGCTCTTTGCTACCACATGCTGACATTACCTCCTAACAACATGCAAAGGCCATCTAGGGACTTAGGTGGGGAAACCCCTCTAACGCCACCCTGTTCCCAGATCCTGTTACTTCTTTGCTCCTCTTGTCCCCTCATTTAGAATCAACAGTAACTCTCTGCTGCCTCTGGGGAGGAGCATGTGTGTGAACCCCTCCACCCCCGACCAGTGTTCCATAGTGATCATGCTAATGCAGGAGTCAGGAAGGGAAAATGACTCTCAATGAAATAATGTAACTGACTATTCCTGTCAAAAGCATGGAGTAATATACTGAGGTTCAAAATATTTTTCTCTGGCTTCTTTTAGTTATGATAATTGTAGGGGATTACTTGTAAATATAGTTGGCTAAAAAGAATTATCCAGAAATGTGATATTTCAAGTTGAAAATGTCTCTTTAACATGTAAAACACCTTAGTAAGTATTTGGCAACTGTGACAAAGTAGGAAATATCTGTATTTTTTTTTATAAATATGATGTTTTTGCTTATGATTGATTTCCCTCTATGGAATTAGACCAAAATGGGTTGTTAGAGGAAAATCAAGCAGGAAAAGTAAAACAATGCCTAAAAAAGAAGCATCCCAACAAACACACAAACATAACAGCCAGGTTTATAGCAGTGAAGAGGCAACTTCTGGCCTCAACACAGCTGCTTTGCCAATGCTAAGAAGAGAAGGGAACAATAAGACATCAGAGAACCCCCACCCCCATAGTCTAGAAAAGGGTGAGGACTGAGTGAGTGTCCAGACTCTGCACAAAGAGTGTCTGTGCAAGCTGCAAAGCTGATCAGGGATCACACACAAACTATACTGTCCTGCTCACTGCATGGTCTCTGTTTCTCCCAGGCAGAGATGGGGGTTAGGTTGGCTGAGGGGAACTAATAAAACTTGCAGTGAAAGATTTTATTATTTTTACCCCTTGCTCTGTGTCTTTTGTACCTCTGGAGGGATGAATGGTTTTGAAGATGCTGCTTCTGAGTCACTTTAATCAGCTTGCTGGTCACAGGTCCCCAGAGTGAAAGGGCTTACAGCTGCCAAATGCAGTTGAACCTGATATGCTCATACAGTAGAGAAACAAGGAGGGCTGCGATCCAGAGATCCAGTCTGAGTGTGATTGGACAACATGGCTCCTCCCAGAGTGAGGTTCAGTAAGCCAGGCCTGTCTCCTACAGGGATGCACTCAAGAGTGACTTAAAAGGAGTCTAAGATGCAGTTCACCCCATAACCTTGATAGCAACAATTTGTGATCTCAAGCTTGGCATTCATACTCTCATCTTTCAGTCAAAATAAAGTAAGCTGTGAAGTGTCTGTGTGGTACCATTAGATTCATGCTCAGAGGATTTAATCATTGTGTTGTAGACTTCAATTTTGAGCTGACATTGCTGAGCACTCATTGTTTTTCATTTAAGAAGCTAGATCTACATCGGTAGCACAGGAACAGCAACAGCATCACTTGGATAAAAATATCTCAAGGTCTATCCATGTCACGTTACAAATTCATTGTAAATTAATGCAGGAAGATGGAACAGCTAATAGGAATATGTGGCCTACTTATCAGCTTTCATGGTTTGGCCAAGTACCTTCAAGTCTTTTACATGGTTGTTTTATTAATTTGATTTTAGTCCCCTTACGTTTTGTTAATTACTTTTAATAAAAATAATTTGCACTTATAAATAATGCCTTTCATCCAAGAATCTGAAAGTATTTTGCAAACTTTAAGAGTGACAGAACTCACTTTGAGGTAAAAGCTGCTCTCCAAGTTATGCATGTACCGTTTTCTGATTCTCCCTGGTTTTTTGAATAAAGGTGGTTCCTCATCAACACAGCTGCCATCTTATTGTGTTGAAAAAAAATATAATATATTTTTTTAAACAGTTCAGTGCTTAAGAAAGGTTCCAGTTTGATAGTCCTAAAGATACCTCTGTGCTTTGAATTATGAAATGTTATTTAATGCTAAGTACTCTGAAGAATCAGGTCCTAGGTATCTCACTTTGGGCACCCAAAATTAGTGCATACTTTTGGCCTTAATTTCACTGTGCCTCTATTCCCCGTTTATAAAATGTGGTAATACCCGTACATCTCATAGGGGTGTTCTTGAAAATGAATTTATTACTGTTGTGAAGCACTCAAATACCATAGTGATATGTGTCATAGAAATTCCTGTGAGCAAATTAATAATCTAGCGCAGCCTTTGAATAATATTGAACAGGCAATCTAACTTTTGAGAGCTTGACTTGACAACCTTAAAAATGTTCTTTTAACATAGTTTAGCAGGTTGTTTCCTAAGTTAAAAACAAAATAAAGCATCCTGAATAAACAGAAGTTCCATAATGCAGCATAATTTTGACACCCACATGGGTCTTCAGTAAGACTGGATCCTTTAGAATCCATTATAAAGACTTCTTACACTTGAGCTAATGGAGTTCACTGATAGCAGTAGTAGGTTGTCACCCTCTATGTGACCAGCACTAGAGAGGAATGGGACATTTTACTGAAGCTGGGCAAAACGTTTTCAGAAAATAAACTATGCAGTTGGTTAATCTGAAACTATTTGTGAATTTGTGTCAAGTTTGCCAAATAGTTTCACCAGACTGAACAAATCAAAATGTTTTGGAAATGTGGACTCTGAGATATATTCTGCTGTAGCTCACTCTGAGGCCACGTCTACACTACGGGATAATATCGAATTAGCTAAAATCGGTTTTATAAAACTGATATTATAAATTCGATTTCATGCGGCCACACTAGGCACAGTAATTCGGCGTTGTGCGTCCGAGGCTAACGTCGATTTCTGAGCTGCATTGTACTCTTCGTGATCCCATAGTTCCCGGCAGTCTCCCCCGCCCTTGGCAATCTCGGGTGAACGATTTTGTCGCGGTGTTTCTGGTAAATGCAATCAGTCATGTCCTTCCTCCGGGGCAAACATCAGCTAATCCTTTGCAGCCGTTTTTCAACTTGGATTGCCCTGGCGAACGCCATAGCACGGCAACCATAGGAGCCCGTTCACTTTTTTTTTTTTTTCCTGCACCGGTATGTTACGGATGCCGCGGGACAAGAGGCGATAACTTCACGCCTACAAGCAATTCACTTGTTTGCAATGATAGCAGAGATGGTTAACGGTCGTTCGTACCTTCTCTGCCAGAAGAAAAGCTGGCAATGAGATGAAGGTATTCTCCTGCCTCTGTTACTGTCGCTTGCTATCATGAGTGCCTCGGCTGAATAATCGGCCGGGGGGCGCCAACGCAAAAGCAAAATTGGGATTGATCATTGGGACTGAGTAATCGCCTCCCTTAGGTTTCTAAAAATAGAGTCAGTCCTGCTAGATAAGGGGCAAGTGTATTTAGAGGACCAGTGTATCCAGAGACAGCTGCTCAGTGTCCAGTATTTCACAGGGGGCCCCTGCCAACAACCCACCCGTTGCTTCCCTCGCCCCCCCAACCTTCTGGATACCGTGCGCTGTTCCTGCCATTTTGTGTCCTGAAGTAATAGAATGCAGGAATAGAAACACTGAGTGTTAGTGACATAACAATGAGGGAGGCAGCTCCCGGCCAGCGATGAAGTCCAGGCAGGACATTAAGCGGTGTGGGGGAGAGAGCCGCAGCTGCTGCTATGACAGTCCAGGGCAGTACAGAATCTTTCTTTCACAGGAAAGGGGAGGGGGGGGCCCCTGAAAAAGCCCCCCCCAGTTTGGCACTATGTGAAGCTGGTTATTAGCCGTTCTGTCCTACTACTGGGAGTAACCAGCAAATGTTGGCCTCGATGTCAACATGTTAGATATATCAGAGGACGGTTAACTAGGCCATTTGCGACGTCGTACCACCGGAGGAAAGGGCGAGGAGAGGGAGCAGACTGCTCTTCCTGCTGCATGCAGCGTCTCTACCACAGCCCATTCAGTACACATAGGGTGGACATGAAAGTATCAAAATGTATTCTTCCCTTTCTTTCACGTGGGTGGGGGGAAAGCAAACTGAGAGCGTTCCGCTAACCAGCCAGACGTTGTTTTGCCACTACAGACATTGGAGCTCAGCAAGACATGAAATACTTTTCAGAGACTGCTGTGGACTGTGGATAGCTGGAGTCCTCAGTACCCCCTCGCTCCATGAGCGTCCATTCTGAGTCTCTGCGCTTCCCGTTTACGCTTCGTCCACGCAGCGCTTGTATCTGCGACTTTTTTTCAACGCTTTGGATTTCGGTTCTGTAACGGAGCTCTGATACACAGATTTGTCCCATACACGCGATCACATCTAGTATCTCCCGTACAGTTCCATGCGGACTTTCTTCGGATTTGAGACTGCATCGCCACCTGTGCTGATCAGAGCTCACGCTGGCAAAGAGAATGTAATTCAAAGTTCGCGGGGCTTTCCTGTATTACTGCCGCTGCTCCGATTCAGATGCATGTCCAGAGCGGTCAGTGGTGACTTGTGGGATACGGCCGGAGGCCAATTTAACGTCGATTTCCATCCACACTAACCGTATCCGATATGTTATATGAATTTAGCTATCTTCTTCGGGTGGAGTACAGAAATCGATTTAAAGAGCCCTTTATATCGATATAAAGGGCGTTGTAGTGTGGACGGGTACAGCGTTAAATCGATTTAACGCTCTTTAAATCGATTTAAACGCGTAGTGTAGACCAGGCCTGAGTCTCTCTTGTTGAAGCTGTTCCATTGTGTTTATGCATTGGGACAGAAATAGAATGAGACTGACTCTATAACCCAGTGGCTAGGCCACTCACCTGAGAGGTGGGAAATCCATGTTTAAATCCCTTCTCCTCATCACACAGATGGGGAAATTAAATCACAGTCTCCCACATCCTGGCTGAATTCTCTAACCACTGAGCTAAAAGTTATAAGGAAGGTCACCTCCTCCCCCGCTCATGTCCAAGCCATTTTGTAAATCTTGTCCTCCCTTGTTTTTGTCAAAAAGCCCACAATTCAATTGAAAATTTTGGAAACACAATTTTTTTTTACTTTTTCATTTTCCTGAAAAATCTCAAAACAATTTCATTTTTGGTTTGATCCTAAATGAATTATGCTTTTTTTCAATTTCAGAATAGCCAGGTAAGTGAAAAATCCATTATTCCCCCAGATCTACAGTTTATCGGTGAGTTTTACAGCTCTTTGCTGACAGCAGAGGAATGGTGAGGGCCAAGAATCTTGAGTTCCATTCCAGGCTTTGGAGAGGAGTGTGCTCTAGTTGCCACATTGTTCCACAATTTCCTCCCAAAGTGTTAACCCTTCTGCCCTCTCTCCACTAATCTATCCTTGTCCCATGCCTCTTTTTCCCCATCTCTGGCTCCTCAGCTCAGTTCCATTCTCCTCACTAGTCCCAGTATGTTTGCCCAGCAAGCCCTAGTCTCACGTCTCTGGACTTCCAGGTCCCTGTGTGCTTGACCGGTTAGTCCCGGTTCACTCCCACATCTGCAATTCTGTCATCTGTCTCTCTCTCCCTGTCTTGGTCTCCCCCAACCCCCTGCCTGCCCACATTTCCCTTTCCCCTGGCTCCTTCTTCCAATTTCCCTCCCTGGTCAGCTCAACTAATTCCTTTATCTCCTCATCCCCTAGTTCTTTGTCCTCGTCTCTTAGCCCAGCCAGTGCCAGTTCTCCCTCTGGCCCCTAGCTCCTCTGTCTTCCTCTCACATCCTTCCCCTCACACCACTGCTTTTCAGGTCCAATTCAGAATTTTCTCAAGAGGTTAGATTCCCCCGCCGAACACAATTTTCCATTTGGTACCGTCATTTTGAGTACACAGTGTTAGGATATAGATATTCAGGCCTGTCTGCAAAGGCCTATACTTTAAGACGTTAGGTGTATTCTTATCACTTAGCTAGTTATAGAGGTATAAAAGAGAGAATTAAAAATCACTGTCTGTGTAGTGGCCTTCTCTTACTATGACAGTCTGAGGCCTGGTTCTTTAGCAGCCATAAACTGGGAAATGTATGGTCACGTCCTCACATTCCAAACTAGTCATATTAAAATAAGGCAATCTGGGACTGTTAGGAAGGTGATTCGATCTATCACCTCCCGAGAAAGGGAAGAGCCTAGAAGATGTAAAAGGAAACTTAGTTTGATCGCATCCTGTCTGGCAAGAATTCACTTATCAATAGGCTCAGCTGGAGAACACTTATGTCTGTATAGATGTAGTTGTGAAATCCTTACTTCTGTATTGTTTTGTATGTTTATTTGCATGGTCTCTGTCTGGTTCTGTGATTGTTTCTGTCTGCTGTATAATTAATTTTGCTGGATGTAAACTAATTAAGGTGGTGGGATATATTTGGTTAGCTAATCATGTTACAATACGTTAGGATTGGTTAGGTAAATTTTAGTAGAATGATTGGTTAAGATATAGCTGAAAATATTACTATATAAATTAGGGGCAAACAGGAAGTAAGTTGGGATTTGAAAAAAAAGGAAAAGGAACTTGAATTTAAGCTTGCTGGAAGTTCACCCCAGTAAACATCGGATTGTTTGCACCTTCGGACTTCGGGTATTGTTGCTCTCTGTTCATGTGAGAAGGACCAGGGAAAGGTGACAGTGAAGGAATAAGCTCTCTAACACACAGGGTCTTGTGTCTATGTATTATACACAGTAATTGATGGCATAGATATTTGTTTCCATAATCAAATATACTGCTTTGTTTTGAAAATGTTCATTATGAAACAGTTACAGCCCATGGCATTGTTTCCTATTGCAGTAAGTTTAATATCACATCAAAGCTTTATTAAACATTTTCATGGAATCACGGGAATTAAAAACTGGAAAAGGCTTATCCTCAACCTGTTCTCAACTGGTTTGTCTTGCCTAGTTGCAATTATTCAAGATATTCATCCCTTGCGAAACATCCCTTAAGAAGCTGTTCTAGCTTAATAGATTTTACCACTGACAGAATGCTCTTGACATTCAGCATGTTTTTTTCTTTTCTCAATTTCATCCTGTTACTCTTACTACAGATTTGGAATCCCTCTTTTGTGTTCACAGCCTTGAAATACTTGTGGATCTTTATCATATGCCTCAATTGTTAGTTGGCAACAATTTTGCTTTCAGTTTGCTTTCAGTTCTTTTATTTCAGTTTGCTTTCAGTTCTTTTATTCTTTCTTCATAAATCAGTGTCTCTTGGCTTTCATTAATCCAAGTGCTCTTCTCTGAATTCTCTCTAGTGTGTTTACATCAGGGGTGGGCATAGCTGCAGGGGGACAGAAGAGCAGGGGAGGGAGGGACCGGGGGCTAGCCTCCTCGGACGGGAGCTCAGGGGCCAGGCAGAACAGTCCCGTGGGCCAGATGTGACCCCTGGACTGCAGTTTGCCCACTTCTGGTTTACATCCTCCTACTAGAGAAAGGCCCCAATCTGTATGCTGAATCCTACGTGTGGTCAGGTTTCTCCAGCTTCATTTAAAAGCTGCATTATCATTATCTTAGTGATGTGATGCATTGACAGAAGCAGGTGAGAATCACACTGGAGCTAACCCTGCATTACTTGTGCAACTGGAATTTCCAGTGACCTCACTGGGAGTTTCAGGTGTGCAAGAAATGAAGTATTTGCACTGTAGGCTTCCCCGGACTACTACTACTTATCTTAAACTAGTGCCTTCGAGATCCCATTGTGTTAGGCACTGTACATGCACATAGGAAGAGACTGTTCTTTTTCCTAAGGACTTACATAATTTATTGTCTACTTTCAGCCTTACTTTTTTCCCCAGTGTGTACCACTAGCAAATAGACTGCTATATTCCTGCACTTACAAGAGGATAAAATAAACGTTAGTAGGCCTGTTCCATCTCTAATTGCTGTATATGTTTGTCACTTCTATTGAATATCTGTGTTGAATTAGCATTTTATGTTGCAGTGTTTTGGTTTATTTTTCCCTAGGTGTTTTAGCTAGTGCTTTTGAGGTTGAATCTCATTTTATGTGTTGCCTATATTTCCAATTTCCCTTAAGTCCCATGGTATAGTTCTCATGTCCTCTGTGGAATTGACGAAGCCTTGCAATTTAGTATCATCTGTGAATTTTAATGTGCTGTTTACACCTTTTTCCAGAGCATGAATAAAGATGCTAAATGACACCAAACCTAAGTGAGCCCTGTGGCATCTCATTGGGCAGCACTCACCAGCTTAATATACACTGCAGCTTCTCATCATTCTTCGTAGTTCTTCAACTTTTGTTCTATTTTGACCCATTTGTTCTATTTCAAACTAATTTGAGCTATTTTTTTTTCCTGTACAGGTAGGTTTTTTTAGGTAGTGTATCAAATACTTTACTGAACTCTAAATATGAGACACATTTCACATTATCTTTATCCACTTATTTTGTAATTCAATCAAAAAAGCTACCAGGTTTGTCTGGCGTTATTTGCTTTTTATAAGCCCCATGGTTGCTTGTGATTCTGTTATCTCCTTTGCAATAATACAGTACTTCACTGACAAATTATAATTTTTGGTTAAATTTCAGTAACAGAGGATATAGGTAGGACATCCAAATTCTCTGCTCAGTTCTGCATAGAATCTTATATTGTGCCCTTCTTTATTTCACTAGAATATCCCAGTCTGTTTATCGTGTAGGGAACTTCTGAATGTTTTCTTGAGAAGAAAAAATGTGTGGAAAATGATAAATCTAAGAGTGTTTTACATCTTGTTGTGCCAGGCAAAGTGAAGTGTTTCTGAGAAGGGCTAGGTTGTGACACCAATGGCTTGTATGTCTTCTCACCTAGTGAGTCTCATCCTCTCCATCAGGCCAAGAAACAGAAGGGACGACGAGGCATGGAGTGACTAAGTTAGGAAAAAGTGGAAGTGTCCTCATGCCCTGAGCAGGAAGTAGTAAGCTACAGGGAGGACCAGGAGAACCATCCATTCTTTGTGAAGAGGAAGCCCTATTTAGCACTTCTTAGGGTGGGCAGGAGAGGTAGGACACGTCTCTCCTTGGAAATGGGAGGAGGACTCAGGGAGCCAGGAGCAGGTAGGACAGTGCAGCTTATATTTTGGGGAAGGGAGAAGAGGAGAGCAAAGAGAGTCTAATTGTCTAGATATACCACAAGAAGGACAGTAGACTTCTTAAGGGTTTTAATCAGGCCCCAACTTTATTATATCGATGTCTGGGACTACCCAGCAGATAAAGTGTACAGTGCAGGCAAATCCATGCTTATTCAGATCAATTCTCCGGGGCTTCCACCAGCCCCCCTTTGTTTCCATCCAGGTCCCCCAGCTGACCTTACCATCAACCAGCCTCGTAAGAGGCTTAAGGAGGGCTATGAGAACTGAGGAGGGGGGATTGTCTCCCTGCTGTACCGGTCATCGGCGTCCCTGAACCCCCTCCCCCATTCTGTTTCTTTATCCAGTACCTCCTTTAAAGTCCTTTACCAGGCCATTTATCTGGTCACTGGCTGCCCTCCCTGTGGAGTACCTGCACTGAACATCCGCCCAATATTACAAAATAAGTTGTGACATGTGACCTACCACCTTTTCTATTCACCAGAAAAGGTCCATCCTCACACTCCACCGAAGCCAATTCTGGTGGTTTGGGAAAAATTCCTTCCCAGCCCCCCTTTAAAAGGGGCAACTAGCGTAATGCCCACAGCAGGTCCAAATCCAGCCTGCCATTCACCTCCACTTGATGGCTAGTAGGGGAGGGAGGGTGGGTGCTGGCTTCCTCGCTGCTTTCACATAGAGACTTGCCCCACTCAGGTTTCATGCCTTTGTGCACATTCCTGGAGGTGTGGGGGGTGTGAGTCATTGCTTCAAAGTTGACCACTAAGCACCTTTTGCAGCAGTTTCTGATCTTCCTCTCCCCCCACTCACCCCAAACCACAAAGCAGAGCTGTCCTTTGGGTAAGCCCACACAAATTCTGCTGCACCTTTAGTTGTGGTGCAATCGTTTTCTCAATTCTCATTTCTTTATTAGAAGCCATTGACTGGACATACTTTAATCCAGGTGGCTCAGATTGAGGGGTTTAAATTGACATGAAAAGAAGGACCAGGGAAGCATGGTGTTGAGTAAAGGCTTGGGTAAGGGTAAATTTGTGGGGTTGAGGTAGTAAGTTATGGTCACTCATGAAAGTGCTATGTTCACAATGCTTCTGTAGATCAATATCTGTGTGTGTGTGTATGTGTAGAGAGAGATAAGAGATAATTTTTCCATTTCTCTCACTGTGGACATAGACTCTCCATTTTCTAGTTCTCTGATCTCTACTTGGTTTCAATATTGGTTCCAATAATTTACTGGGAAAGTAGGAAAATATAAAGCACAGTTGAACGGCAGCCTTTTCTTTACAAAACACATAATTGGTTTTTGTAGCCTTTCTGTCATCATTGGCGTGTGTTTTAGTTTGAGGAAACATCATCAACAACTGAACACATTTTTACCAAAGTATTATTATGGTTTATTTAACACAGTAAATAGCAAATGCAAAATCCCTGTGTGGCTCCTTTAAAGTTTAAATTATAATTGCTATGGAAACAAAAAACTTGTAAGAACAACATAAAAATGGCCATACTGGGTCAGACCCAAGGTGCATCCAGCCCAGTATCCTGTCTGCCAACAGTGACCAGTGCCAGGTGCCCTAGAGGGAGTGAACGTAACAGGTAATGATCAAGTGATCTATCTCCTGCCATCCATCTCCACCCTCTGACAAACAGAGGCTAGGGACACCATTCCTTACCCATCCTGGCTAATAGCCATTAATGGACTTAACCTTCATGAATTTATCTAGTTCTCTTTTAAACCCTGTTATCATCCTAGCCTTCACAACCTCCTCAGGCAAGGAGTTCCACAGGTTGACTGTGTGCAGTGTGAAGAAGAACTTCCTTTTATTTTTCTTAAACCTGCTGCCCATTAATTTCATTTGGTGGCCCGTAGTTCTTATATTATGGGAACAAGTAAATAACTTTTCCTTATTCACTTTCTCCACACACAAACACACACGCACACGTATTTGTATCTTGATCATGAAAAGCAGAGAGCTACTGTACTGCACGTGAACACTTTATTTGTTCAACAGTATTTAGTTTGTCTCCTTCATGTAGTAATTATGATTCCTGACCCACATAAACTGAGACATGTTCTCTTATGTAGGGCGTCAACATGCTAGCATGGCAAACTGTTGTACATTTTTTTTATATAGGTCGTATTACCCTTCTTAATTTATGTCAGTTTATTGTTAAGATCTTAGGCACAATCAACTAGTCCTGGATAGTTTGTCTGCTGCCTTATTAGTGTGAGATTATTTCCCCCTTTAGCATTAATTAAATGAGATGCATTGATTTGTGCTGACTCCACAAAGCAGTCTATGACTACAAGACTTACACAAATATTCCTCTATAATCCCTTGCATATCAGTGAATATCTTTTCCAACATCTGTTGAGAGTATCTATGTGAAGCAAGGAATTTCTTATTGAACTGCTCATGTGCCTGATAGCCAAATTTCAGTGTCCATAAAAGTGTCCATGTGGTCTCAGGCATAAGTTTATAACTTGCTGCATCCACTTCTATCAATTATTTTTCTCCTTGTCTTTGCCTTTTTAAACTACTCTAGGGCAATATAGATCTATTAAAGGAAAATAAAGAACATAGAAATAAAGATGAAAAGTTTGTTGTTTTTCATTAGTCATGCCTTTATAAAACACGTTATATTCTTTCTATGGCAATCTCTAATCTAAGTCTTTATCTAATACAATGCAAGTGTACTTGCATCTTAGCACTTAAGTCTATTATAAACGCTATTAGGGCATGTATTTTACTTTTCCATATGGTATATGTAAGATACTGTATTTGATACAATTTGTGTGCTGTGTTGAAATATGTTGCCTATGCATTTGTAACATTTTCTGTGTGAACATCTTTGTGGCCAGGCAAGTGTATTGTTGAGTTGATGCTGTAGTCATCATCAAGAAATTAAAAAAGAGGTGCTTAGTAAGTATGGTTTGAATAAATGTACCTGAATTATACCTTAGGGCAGATGGAAGCATTATCCTTCAGCTTTAGCTCAAATACCGGTATAGACATTGCCCTTGACACTGTATTTAATTGTAAGTCTAAAAATAGCTGCCAACAGTATGTTGTAGCCAGGAGCAATTTGGCAAGTACTAGGCAAGAGAACAGTCGTGGGATAGATTGTTCTTGCTCATACACTTTGCTGCCTTCTCATCCTCTGCCACCACTGCTGCTGGTGCCAAGATACTCTTTCTGTCAATGGGTCAGACTCAGGAGACATCCATCAACCCAGAGAGCACATGAAGCCTGTATATAGTCCTCCAGAGATAGAACTGCTGATGCAGAAGATCACTAAGTATTAACAGTTGTTCTTTGGCATTGAAGTCTTGAAAGGTAATCCTGAAAATAAGAAAAAGGACATGCTGTAGTGCAATTTATCATTCCATGGGATATTCTGACAGAGTCACAAATATAAGCACTCCTGGACAAAGAACAAATACCTTTTAAAGCCAGGAGAAATGTAGACAACTGTGCTCTTCTCTCAGTCCTGGACGATCAATTCCGAGAAAGATATACTTCTACATATTATATAGCATAAAAAACTCTGGTCCCACAATATTTCTCTTGGAAGCAGAGGGCAGTACTTGCAAGTAAGAAGCAGGATAGTTGTACTGCTCTCATGCGTGGGGTAATACCTAGCTAGCTGCTGTGTTTATCTCCAAATACTATGTTTTTAAGACATCCATGATGATTCCAAGCTACAGCGCAACAAACTCAACCCAATTGGACTCAGACTTTACATGCAGACATCAGCACTTTGTGAATAGAAAGAATCTGAAGTCCACCTACTTCAACTACATTGTCATCAGGCAAGGGATGAAGTCCACTTAAGTCTGTTGTAACAATTGTCCATCATATCCTCAAGTGACCTTTTACTTGGTGGTCCAAGTGGCTTGGGGAATTGGTCATGGGGCAAACTATCACCCCTAAGTTTGAATCCAGGTTGGTAGTGGCTGAAGGACATTGCTAGTTGATGTTGGTTCAGTGGTGAACATGAAGTTTAGTAATTTCAGTCCAATTCATAGTAGATGGATGTCCACTTCATAAACTCTTGATCAGAATTTGCTGCATGATTAGATCTCTTCTCAGTTCCAGTTGCCCTTTTCTGAGAAGAATCTACGTTACTTTCCAGCCCTGTCTACATAGAGGTTCTCCATATCTCTAATCAGCATCAGTTATCTTCTCCTCATTTTCTGATATTTTTACAGCATGGTGAAAACTTGCAAACATGAGTGACTAAAACTAAGCAACAAACCAGTTTTTTCAAAGGTGCTGAGCATCATCTGTTCTGATTGACACAAAGTATATCTGCACTTGGAGCTGTGGGTGTAATCCCCATCTTAAGTAGACATACTTGTGCTAGCTCTCATTCATAGATTATTAGGATTAGAAGGGACCTCAAGAGATCATCTAGTCCAACCCCCTGCTCAAAGCAGGACCAATCCCCAAATAGCCCCCTCAAGGATTGAACTCACAACCCTGGGTTTAGCAGGCCAATGCTCAAACCACTGAACTATCCCTCGCCCCTGAGCTAGCACACTAAAAATAGTAAGGTTGTAGTTGCAGCAGCTCGGAGATCAGTGAGCAGTAGCACAGGCTAGTCAGTCTAAGTAGAAACCCACCTCAACCCCATGGATACATGCTAATGGCAGCTAGCCCATGCCACCACTGACCATGCTACTGTAGCTACATCCTTAATAGTTTTAACGCACTAGCTCAATGAAAGCTAGCCTGAGTACTTCTACTCAAGCTTGGAATCACACTGCCACCTCCAAGTGTAGACATGGCCTTAAAGTGGGAGTCCTGGGTGCTCTGCATCTCTGGAAATCATCCACTTCAGGCCTGACTCAGCAAAGCTCATGCCTAATTTTAAGCATATGAGTAGTCTCATTGACTTCACATAAATATTTTGCTGAAACAGGGTCTTGTGTAGGTGTTTAAATATGGAATTAGTTGCCTAGACCCAAGTTTAAAATTGTCCTTTTATAAACTAGGTAGCTAACGTTGGGATATTCCAAATGTAGGAGACTTGTTATCTCTTTGGCTTCAGAAGGTGTGGGTTTTTTGTTTGTTTGTTTTGGGTTTTGTTTTTTAGCTTGCATTACATTGAATATATTTGTATCAATGATGTAAAGAAGGGAGAAGGAAGAGATAGATGTGGCTGAGCAACATGTGAAAGCACGTGTCTGTGTGAAATATGCAAAAATGTGTAGGTGGTGGTGATACGCTTTCAGAGATGCATTTGATGAAAAGTGGCATAAGAAGACGGGAGAATAGAGTAAAATAAATCATTTTCTACAGGCAATTTATCTAATTTAATCTTCTCTGGTCACATAAATATCTGCAAGCAGATTGGAGTTCCCTTGAATTTATTATTTGTAACCATTTTTTCAACATTTTTATTTAATTATTTATTTTACAGCATGGATTAATCACAAATTATACTCGATTAGTTTTCTGAATATGAGCTGTGATGAGTGTGCAAGATAAACCTGATGATAATGTGCAGGCCAGTAGGAGGGGGATGCCAAGAGGTGGAATGGAGCTCTGCAGAAGCAAGTTGAGGAGAGCGGGAGGAAATCATGATGTTAACAGCTGCTCCTGCATAGGTCCCAAAGGTCTCCGGTGGCTTAGCCCTGGCTAGACACTGGGTCGGCTGATGATTCAAGATGAAATAGAGAAGGAACTGAGAGGAAGAAAAGATGCCAAAGAGACCAAATTAGTTCAGCAAAGACTTTCAGATCCAAAATTTAATTGGAGACCTGTGATTTTCCTCTTAAATATTTTTGTAAATTGACACGATTTCCAAAGACTGTAATGCCAAACAATGTGATGGCCTCCCCATACTTACGTCTCTTTGTCTTTTATTTTTAGTTGGGAAGGAGGTTCTTTTGTTTATTTCCCTACTTTAGATCAGGAGATACCTGAATCAGCTCTTGAGGCGTCATTTTCTGTGTGTCCTTGGCAGAAAATGCTGTTTGTGGCAGGATGTGTTGTCTCCATTTCTTTCTTCTTCTGTTTCCACTTCTCCTCTTTCAGTTTTTCTTTCCTATCTCATGTCTGTCTTTCCCCATTCAGTCTGTCCTCTGAGCTCTCTTATTGCCGCAGGGTGAGCTTTCGCTGCCATGTAAGAGTGTGCATCGTCCATGAAGCCAACAGGCTGGTGAGTGTCTTGTCTCTTTGGAGACAGTGGAGTTGGTAATTTCTGTGAGTGTCCAGTGACAGGGGCTGGATACTGCAGAGCAATGTTCTACAAGGGGAGTCAGAAACTGAAGTGTGCCAAGTGTTACCTGCAAGATTACATAGGGGCTGGCAGAGTCCTGAAGAGTTTGTTGGACTGGCTAATGCACTGGAGTATCAGGAGCGGTCACACAGTCTAGTATCAGCAAATCTCTCTCTCGCTGAGGCAGAGGAGTAACAAGGTGACTTACAGTTCTGGTACCCTGAGAAAGTATCACACTCACCTTCTGCCCTCCTTTGTCTGCTCTCCTTCCCTCTTCCTTTCATCCCTGTCTGTTCTTTCCTGTCTTCCTTCCTCTGTCCCTCTTTTCCCTTTAATATCTCCCATGTTGTGTCTCGCTTCTGCAGTCAATTCGCCTCTTTTCCCTGAACATAAATTCCATTCATTCCTTGGAAAGGCCTTCAGGCTCCCTGTTCCTGTTAGAGAACCCTTTGCCCCTGGAATGCTCCTTCCTTTCTCCTCTTTCTGCTAATGCTGGGGACCCATATTCCGTCAAACACTCTTCTATCTCCCACCAGTGGCTAGAAGTCTTCAGTCACTTGTTCCCTTCCTCTCTTGATAGTATTTCCTCCCTGGTGACTCCCTGCTTTTCTCCTCTACCCTCTGGTGACAACAAAAACCCTCCTTCTCCCATATCTCCAATGGCTGAGAGTCCCCTCTTATTCTCTACCTTCAGCTTTTGTTCAAAAGTCCCCATTACCCAATTGTTCCAAGGGATTTGTAGGTGCTGGTGCCATTGCTGGTGGGGAGGCAGGATAGAGGCAACTCTTGTAGAGAAGTCTCCATCAGCACCGTGGACTTGACTAGCCAGGAAAGGGCATCCTCTGAGTGGAAGATGGACTAAAAAGTGTAAAGAATTGTAGTGCTTCGGTTACACAAACTTTTTACATAGTGCTAATATGGTAATTTGCCTACTAAATCCTCCGTGAAAATACAGTAAAGCATTTCAGGTATTAGATACAATTATGGCTTTATTGCATTGTGATTTAAAATATTTCATGTTAAATGATGCAAGCATATGGAGATTTTTACTACATGTTACATCATTACAGGCTATTATGGTACAGATTCATTTGCCATTTTGGGGGATAATTATACTTTTTAAATACAGTTGAAAGTAATTAAAATGTCTGACTTCTATAGAATGTTTTTGTCTGATGTGCCATCTGTCATAAACAGATAGCTAAGGGTTAATGTTTCTTTTACCTGTAAAGGGTTAACAAAGGAAACCAAACACCTGACCAGAGGACCAATCAGGAAACCGGATTTTTCAAAGCTCAGGGAGGGAATTTTTGGGTGTGTCCTTTGTCTGTGTCTCTGTTGCTCTCTTGGCTCTGAGTGATCTCTCTATCTTCAGGCTTTCTAATCTTCTGTTTCCCAGTTGTAAGTACAGGTATAAGACAATATAGGTTTTTATATTTTTTTTGTATTTACATGTGTGTAGTTTGCTCGAATGTTTTAAATTGTATTTCTTTTTGAATAAGGCTGTTTATTCATTTTGTTTTCTTTTAAGCCAATGACCCTGTATATTGTCACCTCGATACAGAGACCATTTTTATGTCTTTTATTTTCTTTTTATATAAAGCTTTCTTTTTAAGATCTGTTGGATTTTTTCCTAGTTGGGCTCAAGAGGATTGGGTCTGCAGCTCACCAGGGAATTGGTGGGAGGAAGAAGACAGGGGGAAAGA